>NW_022196898.1:46739671-46747996 GCF_008632895.1 Mastomys coucha | reverse complement strand
GAGATTAACTATGGAGCAGAGACCGAAGGAAGGGCAAGCCAGCCTAAATATAGCTAACTCCTGAGAGGCTCTGACAGTACCTGAATAGTACAGATGTAGATGATCACAGCCATCCATTGAAATGAGTACAGGGTCCCCCAGTGAAGGAGTTAGAGAAAGGACCAATAGAGCTGAGGGGTTTGCATCACCTTAGGACGAACAACAATATGAACTAACTAGTACCCTCAGAGCTCCCAGGGTCTCAACCACCAACCAACGACCGCACATGGAGGGGTCTGATTGTTCTGGCAGTATGTGTATAGTAGAGGATTGCAATTTGATCATCAATAGGAGGAGAGGAGCTCGGCCCTGTGAAAGTTCTGTGCCCCAGTGTAGGGGAATGCCAGGGCCAATAAGTGGGAGAGGGTGGGGTAGCAGGCATGGGGAGGGGGGAGGCAACAGGGTTTTTTTGTTGTTTTTGTTTGTTTCTTTGTTTTTTGGAGGGGAAACTGGGAATGGAGAAGTTTACATGTAAATAAAGAAAATATCTAATAATAGTAATAAAAAAAAGAAATAGAAGCAGTCATTAAAAGTCTCCCAACCAAATATAAAAAATAAAAACCAGGACCAGATGGGTTTAGTACACAATTCTATCAGACCTTCAAAGAAGACCTACTGCCAATACTCCTCAAACTATTCCACAAAATAGAAACAGAAGGAACACTACCCCTTTCATTCTATGAAGCCACAGTTACACTGATACCAAAACCACACAAAGACACAACAAAAGAGAACTTCAGACCAATTTCCCTTTCTGAATATCGATGCAAAAATATACAATAAAATTGCTAACTGAATCCAAGAACAGTGCTTCTTAGAAGAGTGAATAAAATACTCACAAGAGGAAATATTAAGACAATGTGTGGAGCAGAGACTGAAGGAAAAACCATCCAGAGACTGCCACACCAGGGGATCCATACCATATACAATCACCAATCCTGGATGCTATTGTGGATGACAGGAAGTGCTTGCTTGCAGGAGCCTGATATGGCTGTCTCCAGAGAGGTTCTGCCAAACCCTGACAAATACAGAGGAGGATGCTTGTAGCCAACCATTGGACTGAGCACGGTGTCCCTGATAGAGGAGCTGGAAAAGGAACTGAAGGAGCTGAGGGTGTTTGCAGGCCCATGGTGTGTGTGGGAAGGAGCAACAGTGTTAGTAGCCCAAGCCCCTGGGAGCTTTGGGGACAGGACCACCAACCAAAGAGTACACATGAAGGGACCCATGTGGTAGAGGATGGCTTTGTTGGACATCAGTGGGAGGAGAGGCCCTTTGGCCTGAGGGTGTTGATGCCCCATTGTAGGGGAATGCCAGGGCAAGAAGACGGGAGTGGGTGGGTGGGTGGGTGGTTGAGCACCCTCATGGAGGCAGGGGGCAGGGGAATGCGATAGAGGTTTTCAGAATGGGATACCTGAAAAGGGGAAAACATTTGAAATGTAATTAAAGATAATATCCAATTTTTAAAAAGGGAAGGCAAAAAGTATATATCAGTTCCTTCAAGAGAACAGATGCAATGTTTTCATGTAAGTGGAATTGTTCTTCAAATAAAACAGTCCGGGAACATAGCTGTTTATTAATTAGAAAAAAAAATGCTCTTGACAAAAATAACCAAAGGAAGAAGGCAGTGACATTGTGGCAACATGTCCAGTGAATCAGCCAAGGGGCAACACAAAATACTCAACTGCTTTTACCTTGTTGTCCACCACCTCAAGTAATTCAGAGATCTCAGAGATCCTGGGAACTCACACTGATATCAGAGCAGATCTGATTTTTCACAGTGTTATGGATGCCATACCACAGTGAAAGTAAAACCACTGAGATATGAAGCTAAGTAGGCCGTTAGGAAGCAGGTCCAGGAAAAAGGGAAGTGAGGTGATATGAGCACATAGAGACATTGGATATGCAAAGAGACTTCTATTTTATGAATATCCACACCACCTGGAAAGAGATGAGGAGGCAAGAAACACTTCACTTCGGTTGTAATCCCTTTAAGTGTGGTACAGCCTTTAAAAACTAAAGCAATTTGTGTAGAATGTAGGGAGAAAACATGGTAGACATTTAGAAGAACAAATGATCAATATGGGGAGTGGCTGTGAGAGCAAGAAAGTCCTCTGGTTTGGGGACTAGCAGGGCTGCACTGAGTTAAAGAACACCAACATACAGATGTGGCATGTAAGCATGTTGACACTCCACCTCACCCTTTATGCCCAAAGTGTTCTCACTGGGTTTGTTTTGCTTTTCTGTTTTGAAGGTCCAGCAAAGTTTTTGGTATCTTTGGCAGACTTTAAGGTACATGCACAAAAGCAGCTGTCTAAGATCCTTTGGGATTTTATTGAAGGAGAAGTTGACCATGGCATCACCTACAATGACAACATGGTAGCATTTAAAAGGTCTGTTCTTTATTCTATCCATTGTTACTCTAGGATGCTATTGATAAATAGGAGATGCTGAGACCTCAGGTTGTTCCTATAAAGAGGGGTACTTACCCCCCTGAATCAGACCAAGGGAAAGAGGTACCTTAAGGGGAGGTATTAAGCATAGCACTGAGAAAGGGACCCCTCTGCAGCTTTATGGGCTAGAGATGGAGCTGAATTCTGAATCTACATTTAGGATGAGGAGAAATCCTTTTCCCCCCAAATCCTCACACAGGGCTTGCAAGCTTCCCCTTTCTTAGTCCACTTCTCTTCTCCTTGATTGACTTTGTCATCTTTTGTAACAAAAAGTGTTTAAGTGGTTTTAACTCCTTCCTACTCAACCCCATGGAGGTCTGTCTTTGTGACTCCTGTGGAGGTCTGTCCCTGTGACCTCCACAAACAATAATAACATTAATGGATGAGAAGAGATAACACTAAACATATTCTTTGGAGTCCATCCTCTAGATTCCAGGTTGTATGTGTGTTTGTTTATACTGTTTATGGTGTGTGTACTTTGTGTGTGTGTGTGTGTGTGTGTGTTTTTGTGTGTGTGTGTGTGTTCGTATGTCAGGTGTGTGTAGTATATGTGTATGGGGTGTGTGTGTTTAATATGTTGTATGTGTTTGTGTATGTGTGTATTTCCTACAAGTCTTCTGATTTTTTTCCCTTTGACTCCATGATACATGAGGCGATGTGTCTGAGGACTCTAAAGATAAAGAGGCAAACAGGCATGGCTAAGTGGAAACATTAATACCCTATATGAAGATGGTGACTTACTATACTACTGTATTGTCTTGTAATGGAGTGAAATAGGCTGTTTCCTGCTGATGTAAGGCATTGGCATTAATTAATGTGTCCTAATTTTGATTAGGACAAATTCTCTGGCCATGGATGTAGCTTCACAGTAAGATCAAGGTCCTGGGAAGACACACTGAAATGATAAAAGTAGGAAATGAGGAATAACAATTCAGTAGCCATGACATTTTCAATACCTTTCCCATTTGACAAATGAAGGAACTAAGCCTCAAAGCCATACAGGAAGGGAGGGTTGCAACTCAGCCTTCACATTCTTAGGCATACTTCTTCCACCTATAGAGCAGATTATGTGGAAGAAAATGCAAACACTAATCCTCTCCATTGAACCATGCCATCTCTCATGGGGTTGGAGAGTGAACTCAGGCTTTCTCTCCACTCACTGGGCAACCTGGTAAGAGGCAAGATCAGAACAGCTCTGCCCTCCCAACTAGGTCATGTCCCTTGCATTCCAGCTGCTCAGGAGGCCAACATCTACTATGTCAGCAAAACTTATGCCAGCTATACCCTGGAAGACATTGTTGCTGCTGCCCCAGGAGGCTTTCATTGATTCCAACTCTATGTGCAGTCAGACTGGTAAATCAACAAGCAGATGGTTCATAGGCTAGAAGCTTTGCTTTCAAAGCTTTGGTGATCACTGTAGATGTGCCTGTACTTGACAATAGGTGAGGGAACAGGAGAAACCAGCTGAATTTGGAGGCAAACATAATGCTGAAGGACCTCCAATCCCCTGGAGAAGTGAGAAAGATATCAGACTCAATGGACATTTATTATAAAAAACATTTAGGATAAGAAGAGATGATTAGTGTTCCTCCGGCTTTCTCTTCATTTTTTCTTCATCCACCCCTCCCTTTCTCCTTCCCTTCCTTCCTCCCTACACCCTTCTTCCTTCCATTCCTCCCAGTCTCTTGTCATCCTTTTTCCAAATATTTTCACCTAACTGCCTTATTATAGTTGACAGTAGGAAGCATATGTAAGCATAGCAGTTAAAAAGCTGACCTTTTTTTCCCTTTCCAGGGCCTCCTGTCAATCAGAACTTATGAAAAAATGCTCCCACCTCTGGAGATGCTTGGTCTATCATCAGGGATGTTCAAGCCAGGACTGATGTTGAAAAACAAGGGAGCCTTGGGGAGGAGTTTTGCAGGAACTGGAGAGTAAACTAAAAGTTATTCTCATATTTTGTTTCATGATGGGTTCTGATAGTGATAATTTTACACAGGATTCATAGAAAAACTGACTCTCTGAAAAGGACACTCACAACACAGTTGTATAGCCAGCCAGTTTTGCCAGCTGGGGCCCTAGTCTGCTGCCTTGAAAACTCAACAGTCATCCAGAATCATCAGGGCACTGCAACACAACTTTTGGAAATCTTTCAATTAAGGATCTATCATGAACACTTTCCTCATTACATTCTGAAGACTGAAAGAGATAGCATGCCCTTAAGAGCAAAAATCAAGGCTAAGATTACAATGGTCTCTTCAGTCAGTGGGCAGCTATGATTCCTTTGTGACCCTGAACATTAGAATTTAAGGAAATATGCTTTGTGCTGTGAGCCAAAGCTAGATAATAGGCAAGGCCTGGTTTAAGATCCTTTTTGCTTTAGTTTTATCAGCCCATGGATATAGGTCAACCATAAAATGTCACTGTGTTCTTTGACTATTTTCCTTACTCGTCTTACGTACTACATACAAAACCCTTTTAAAGTATAGATTCTGTTTCATCTGTCATTGTGTCTATCCAGTTACTAGAATAATTATCACACAAAACCATTGATTAATGGTCAGTGAACAAGCCATTAAAGTAGAAATTCTTCATACAGCTTTTGGGAGAGGAATAGCATCAGTATTAAGTGGCATTGTTCAGTTTTCATAACTTACAAATGACAGTGCTTCAAATGTACATCATCTTTTGAATGAGTAAAGTGAGCGTTCATTTGGAACTAAGAGTCATCTTCTAATTCCCTACAAAGAAAGTCCATACTTCCTGCCCTCACATCTTTGCCAAGTATATCTTTCTGCTGGAATGATATCCCCTTGCTTCAGAGTACAACTTGGTTGCCCATTATCCTCAAAGAAATTTTGACAAAAGAGGATGCAGAATTAGCAGTGAAGCACAACATCCAAGGCATCAGTGTTTCCAACCATGGTGGAAGGCAACTTGATGAGGTTTCTGCTTCCATAAGTAGGATGACATCAGAGGGATGGGTTCGAATGCTCTATGACAAAGCCTCCTACTAAATCTGGTACACATTGCTGTCTGCCTTACCACTGTATTGCCTATGGATCTTAAGGAAGCTCAATCATTAATAAGAGCCTAGTGTTTGTCTATTTTCCTAAACTGTATATGTAACATATTTAAACTTTGAGACACTGCTGCAAAATAGATATAATGCTATTTTACAGTTAGGGATATCAGAGTTTAGAGATATCGACTAATGAGTACCCATTCACAATATATCAAGGCAGATGTATGAAAGGCATTCAGGACCCTCTCTTCTGCCAGAAGTGATCGTATTGAAGCTAATGCATCTTCATAGACTTTGGAAACTTCAAGTTTTCCTATATGACACATGCAGGAAAGAGCGATACCTCCCAGAGGCACAGAGCATTTTTCTTTTTTTTTTATTAGATATTTTCTTTATTTACATGTAAATTTCTCTATTCCCAGTTTCCCCTCCAAAAAACAAAGAAACAAACAAAAACAACAAAAACAAACCACTGTTGCCTCCCCTCTCCCCATAACTGCCACCCCACCCTCTCCCACTTATTGGCCCTGGCATTCCCCTACACTAGGGTACAGAACTTTCACAGGGCCAAGCTCCTCTCCTCCTATTGATGATCAAATTGCAATCCTCTACTATACACATGCTGCCAGAACAATCAGACCCCGCCATGTGCAGTCCTTGGTTGGTGGTTGAGACCCTGGGAGCTCTGAGGGTACTAGGGAGTTCATAGTTGTTCGTCCTAAGGGGCTGCATGGTACACCTATGAATCTTTTACTAAAGTCTATAATAGCCTACAGTAGCTCACAAATGTATGTCAGTTCTTCATGGTGCTTTGGAAAAGAAAATGAGTAAATGAGAGTGGCCAAAGAGTCTTTATGTGGAAACCAGTTGTTAGTTTGTCTTTCATAGACAAATTTATGCTATTGTTTCTCCAAAGGTTGTTCCAGCAATGTTTTGCACAATTTAACAAACAAAAGTGAAGACTTTCTTCCTGAGTTCTTTTGCCTCTTATGAAAATCTATCAACAAACAAAAGGAAATTTTAAAAAAATCTCTACTTTTATCACAATCATTGATGCTAATTTCTTGATGTTTGTTAATACAAATACATCATTTGTGGTTTAAAACGTTCGCATATTAATGCTTCATAATTTCCTTCTTTTCAGTTATCCAATGTATTAGGCACATGCTTTTATTTCAATATAAGTCGCTCTTCTTTTTAATGACATGACAAGAATGTACAGTTTTTTATAATCAACCCCTTGGTGTCGAACATCTGCTTTGATTCCAATAATTCCTTACTTTGTTTCTTTTTGTTTGGTTTGTTTGTTTGTTGTCTGATTGTAACAAGCTCTCACCAGGTAGCCCATACTAGCTTTGGGCCCTTCATCTCTGTATGCTGAGTGTGGGAATTAGAAGCATGTACCACTTTTTCTGACTAATTATTCATTCACTTATTAATTTAATCATTTATTTAATATTTTAAACAATAAATCAGTGACAATCCTTAAATTTAATATCTTAGCTGTGTCCTAGAATAATTCTTTAAAAGATAGATCCTGAGAGAATCAGAAATTTCTTAGCCTCAACCTAGTATGGTGTAAGGCTTGTGTAATGGAGTCATTTCTGGTACCCATCACTCCTCCACTAGGACCTTGATAACGAGAGCAGGTAGTAGACAGACAGGCCTGTCTGGAGAGAGGCTCACTCTGCTGTGTCTCTTAGTGAAAGCTGGATTGAAAGGTACAGTTATGCCTCCTTCTTCCTAAGGTAGAAGAAGACAAGGGAAATTGAGAAAACAAGGGGCTGGAAAGGGGTCCTTCTCTTCCAGAATCAGGCTTACAAATCTGCTCTCTGACAGAATTAATAGTGCCTTATTGTTAATAAGGGGTTTTAATCTGCTTTTCTCATTTCTTCTAATATAATTACTTTCAATGAGTAAAAAGTTTTCATACGACAAAACCAAAACCTTGGTGGAGAGAGCCTTGACATAGTACTCCTATCTCTGAGCCCTGACTCAAGTGAGAGGAACACATCAACAAGGAAATGAGCTTAAGGACCAGAATGGAGCTTTTGATTTCAGCCTTATCAGCACTTTGGGCTCATCCTTAACCCTGAACAAGGAAGGCCCCTCACAGCTGCATCTGCAAAAGAAAGTCCCTACAAGAGATGAGCAAGCCCATTCTGTGTGTTTTCATTGTAAATGCTGTCACTGTACTTCCTCCTACAGTAGATAAACAGCATTCTCAGAGAACTGCAGTAGATGTCCTGCTCTGACCTATTGAATACTGGACCATGTTGCACCCTCAGCTGAATTTATTTCTACTGCTATGATTCCATTGACTTGCTTTGTAATTTAGTTTGTTTGGTGTGTGTGTGTGCATATGTTTGTGTGTGTGTGTGTGTGTTCATCTATGTGTATGTGTCTCTGTATGAGTGTGTGTGTGTGTGTGTGTGTGTGTGTGTGTGTATGTGTATGTGTGCTTTATACTCTGGAAACATCTCACACACCCTACTTTTTGTTCATCAGGTACATCTCTGATATAGCTGATGCAGTCTTATATAGCCCAGGCTGGTGATGAGCTCCTGGCTCTTTTGATCTATCCTTCCTAAATGCTGACTTTATAAGCATCACCATGCTTGGCTTTCCATTCTATTTCTAAATTAATGTCAACTATACTGTTGAGTGTGACTAGAGGAGTTTTTATAAATACGCTTATGTCGTTTTCATAGTGTCATACATATTCCAAATAATGTTTGGATATAAGGTTTTTTTTAGTTATTACATGTAAGTGTAAAATACATCCAGGGCTTCCTCCAAACACACATCAAAGGA
>NW_022196898.1:46736406-46738504 GCF_008632895.1 Mastomys coucha | reverse complement strand
GGCTACCTAAGGTTCCTGCCCTGGGTGTGAAATTTCCTACATTTCTATTTTAGGGAAAGAATCTCTCATTGATTACATTCTGTGGTACATTTTGTTCATGTTCTGTGTGTAGCGGTAAAGGTGGCTACATTAAATTCAGTTCTACACAGTCTCTGACCTAATTCTTCTAGCCTTTTCATTATCAGAGGCTTCTCACTGTATGTCCTTGCTCATAGCTCGCTATCTCCATTTCCATGTTTTATTTTTTTATTCTTTTTCAATCCCCACATGGAAGCTCAGTTCTGGTCTTCATATTACATACTAATAAAGATCTTCTGATCATGTGGTATCATGACTTTGTCACAAACTTCCCCTGGAAGGTGTGTGGCATGTAGAAAACTCATTCTATCTGCCACAGTATTCCTGAGTCTCCTCTTCCTCATAGACTAGCATATACTCCTAAGTACACCTTTTTTATCAGAACCAAGCTAAAAACCAAAGAAGGTTAATGCATGCAATGGGTTTTTGATGTGAAATAGAGATATGTGTGTGCATTTCACATTTGATTATGGCTATGCATAAACTATGAGCATCTATGAGATCACTGATTTCTCTTGAGATGGGGATTATAATACACATTTGATATAAGTAACATTTTATCAAGGTGAGCACAAAGGCTAAAGGCTTGCTCCTGGTGCATCATCCCAAGTCCATGGAGGAAGAGAAGTGAGCTCTGTAATAGAGAGGGGGATACACATACACATACACACACAGAAAGAGAGAGTCAGAGACAGAGACAGAGACAGAGGAGGGGGAGACAAAGAGACAGAGATACAGAGAGGACAGAGAGATACACAGACAGAATGTGGAGAAACAGGTGTAGAGGTAAAAGGATAACTCTCGGGAGTTGCTTTTTCCAGCTATTTTTGGCAGCTCATACTGTCAGGTCTATACTCAAACACTTCTTTTTGCTAAGCCTTCTCACTTGCCTAGAAACAAGCTCATAATTGTGATTGATTCTTTCAGGCTGCCAATCAGTTGCTGAGATCATTCCAGACCTGATTCAGTTCTCCAGATTATAAGGACATACTAAGATTGCCTACAAGAGAAAGACAAGCCTTCAAGATAGTGTGTGATGCTGTTCTTCTTGGGTCCCATCATACCTAGAACTTTGAGCCTTCTACCCTCAAAACTTGAGAGGGATGGAGAAATGATAACCTACAGCTACCAGAGGGCACATTTGGATGAAGGAATAACATCTAATGTTCTACAGGATAAATATAGTTGACAATTAATTGACTATGTCAAATAGCCATTTTTCAGCAAGAGAGAACATAGTTTCAGGTGATGTGACATACCAGTTACCTTCACTTGATTAGCATTACATTATACATTATTGAAATGTCATGCTATGCTGTAATTACATGCAATTACTATGTACCAATTGAAATAGCAATATATGTTCAAAAGGAAATGGGGACAGGATTATCCTGATTTTACTCATTCACTCCTGCAAGAAATATTGTAAAAACTTTAATCCATGTAGTCAAAGTCTGAAGCATAATACAGCAGAGAGCAAATGAATATGTGAATTATTTAAGTTTCTGAACCAGTATGTTACAGAAATATTAACATCTATTGCCTAATGTCCATTCTTGAAAGTAGCATAACTCAAAAAAAAGAAAAAAAGAAAGGAAGATTTTGAAACACATTTTCAAGACTCTATTACAAAATTAAAATTAACTGTTTCAGTCAATGACTGAAAAATGAAAAACAAGTTATCTTTTTTTCTGGTCATAATCCTTTTGTCAAATAAATCTAAGTATTTTCAATAAAGTTTATAGACTAAAAATAATTGTAAAGATTAAAGTCTGAGAAAAGTTCTGCTACCCAGAAGTCAGGCTAGAACATAGTTTTGTACAAACTCATCCATGAAAATCAAGCCTCACCCAGTTCCAGGAGGATAAGGCCACACCTAGAGGACTTTGCTACTCTGTAAAATTCCCCCAGACTCCCTTTATCACCATCTAGATCCATGTTTCTATAATATGTCATTAAGCATCAGGCACTCTGGATTTCCATATCCCTCCATTTATCCATAAATAACTTAGGTCCCACC
>NW_022196898.1:46679495-46736383 GCF_008632895.1 Mastomys coucha | reverse complement strand
TTGACTGAGGGATGTGCTGAGAAATTTCCTCCAACTTCCTTGGGAGTTAGCCATATACTTACTGTAATATCTTCAAACTGCCAGCACACAGAGCACCTCTTCAACTTTAAACTTAGCAGCTGGAGGTTTGATTCAGTTTCTGTAGATTTGTTTGTTTTCAAGAGTGAAAAAATTACAATAGTCCAAAGTATGAATATAATTTGACAAGCAGATGGGGGGATTATTTTGCTTAGAAATATAAGTTCTCCCTGAATATATCTTCTTGGGTGGTAGCCCTGCATTTCCTGGATCCTGGATCTAAAATAACTAAACTGCATTTTCAACAGGTAGACTAGAAATTATAAAGAAAGAAGCCACGACTTTTGTATAAAGAATACACCAGGTAAATGTTCCTGATTGTTCAGAAGCATGAGAATAAGCTTGCACACTGACCCAAAGGGCAATATGTTCATGTGAGGAAGTTACAGAATATCATACTAATTAAGCCAATTAAGAGTATTACATTCAGGCTAGAGAGATGGCTCAGCCCTTAAAGGCTAGGATCACAGCAAAAATATAACAGTTTCAGTCCTTTAATTTTGTCCACTGACCAAGAGCAGGCTCATGCCTCAAAGTCCCTTGACACTGAAACTCAGGAGTTCAGCATTTTTATAAGCAAAACCCACAATTAGGTCAGTGTTAAATGTAGGTCAGAGGAAACTTATAAAGCATTTGTTTAGTCACAATATAATCATTATATCAGTCATAACATGACAATTATTTTCAACTTAAGCCTTTTTGCTTATTTTTAAACATGAATTATTTTGATTAACACATCTGGACCATGGTTATAATCATATAAATCTTAATATGTTGCCAAGGCAGCCATGACGGTGGTGGCATAGAAGGCTGAGAAATTTCTAAGCAGACACAAAAGGGAGTCAGGACAAGATGGCATTACCTTAATCACGTCAAAGTAAATGAATAGTAAATCTCAGAAAGAAGTGTTTTAAAACTTAAAAGAACCCTGTGCTATAGTATGATCTGACATAAAGTAGACAAAAGACATGAGCAGACACTTCACCAATGGAAGGATGAAGATAGAAAATACTCTCATATCAAGATGAACCACACCATGCACTCTATGGAACTACAAATGAAAACAATGGGAGCCACTGTATGCCTCCTGGAATACCATAAAGTCAAAACAACCCCAACACCAAATTATAGCAAGGATGCATATTGCTTGTGAGCATATAAAGCTGCACAGCCACTTTGTAAGACAATTTGTCAATTTGCCACAAAACTAAACATCTTTATTGAGTGAACTGGCAACTGTGAGCTAAGCTGTTTACCCAGATATGTTTACATCTGTGTTCATGTACATAGGAAACAATTATATGGGAGTCTTCATAGAAATTCCACTCACAACTGCCCAAACTTTGCAAGTGCCAAGGTTAACAATTAATAGGTTAATAGATAAATATTGGACACTAGATATTATTCAATTCCAGGGGGAGGAATTGAATTCATGTGTTGAGTCAGGTTGTACTGGGCTTGTGATAGGCTGACGAGCCAGTGAGGACCAATGAGGAGTGCAGTGGAGCTTCAGGTTGCATTTCAGGAGAGCAGATCTTTTCCCAAGTGTTCCAGCTCTTAGGACAGAAGATCTCCTTCAACAACAGAGAGTAGTTCTCACACACCTTTAATCTGGGTTGATTTTTATATACAATTTTGGGGTGGGTCAAGGTTTGATAACAGATACTTTTAAGTGGCTTGGTCTGAGAGCTTTGAGGAAACCTTATTTGCATGTGGGAGGGATTGGTGCTGCTCCTGCTAGACTGATGGCCACATGCACCTCTCTGCAGGGGAATGAGGGAGGCTGTAGCTGCTATAGGAGCCAGGGGGCAAGGGAACATGGCCAAATACCTGCTGTTCCTTGAAAGAGAAAGTAACCTACCAGGTCACCAGGATTCAAAGCCTGTGCTGGAACAAGGATCAGGCTGTGTATGCATAGATCACTGCCCCTCACATTAGGAATGGACATGGAGAACAAGTAGCAACTATTGATGGATGTGTGGCTTTTTCATGGGTTAGAAATACTCTAAGTTTTATAGTGATGATAGTTTTACAAGAGTAAAAAATCTTTGAATTCAATGTTTTAATTATGACCCATTCCGTACATAAATTTTGTAAATAATGTTGCCTAAAGAAAAATAAAATGTAAACTTTTTAAAACAATGTTATGTTAAAGGTATTTTGAAGGATTTTTATCTTCTTTCTAATTTTTTAATTTTGCATATATATATGTATGTGCATACATGAGTGTAAGTGCCCACACAGGCTAGAGGAGGATGTCAGGTTCTCTGAATTTAGAGTTCCAGGTAGTTGGGAGTCATGAGACATAGGTACACAGAAACAAGCTCTGGTATTCTGCAAGATCAGTACACAACACTCCCTTAACCAGATAGCCATAGCTCTAGGCCCTGAAAACATTTTGGAAGGAGGAAGGAGTCAAGTTGGCAATGTAAACAAAACCCCAGGGCAGAATGTGACTATGTAGTACCATCCATTTAAATATTTACCTAGCCTTGACCCAGGTCCAGGGTAGATTGTCTTTTGGGAACAAAACTTAGAGATGCTCCCAGAAAAACATATAAGAGTCTCCTACCATTCTATAAGAACAGTTGCCCATGAAAATGAGCTGTAATATATCAAAAGTAACCTCTCCCCTGAGAGCACCTTGTCTGCTCAAAGCAATGCATATTCCTCCAGGCTACATTGTGGAACTGGATCTAAGAAAATCATGGTGAAGACCACATCTTAGCCATGAGTAGTACAAACTCATTGAACATTCATATTGTCCCCTACCCCAATTCTTCTTCTAATTAAACCCACCTTTCATGCCAGTACCTAAAGATTGAGATCACTGGATCCTGTTGTTTACTGAAATTGAGAGAAAGAAGAAGAGGAGTAGGTCGGAGTGGAGAGAGATAGAGAAGCTATACTTTGGTTAAAGATTCTAAAGATCAAATGGCTAAACATCAAGAATTACAGAAAGCTAAAATATTATAGACTAGAGCCAAAATATCATGAGCTATTTTTGGTCCCTTTGAAAATATGCCATTTTCCAAATGAACTCAATCCTTATGCTTATCTATTTAAAAGACACTGGTCACATAGAAACCTACTACTGTAGAAGCTTCTGAAACACACAAATGCACACACACACGCACAACACACACACACACACAGAGAGAGAGAGAGAGAGAGAGAGAGAGAGAGAGAGAGAGAGAGAGAGAGAGAGAGAGGAGAAACTCATCAAGATACAAAGAATAACAGATTGCAGAATTTCCAGCCCTAAATAAAACATATATAGTGCATCCCCTCCTCCAAATGTTCAGTATTCACTGCAGAAAAGGGAGTAGAATGAGTGCAAGAGCCAGACTCTGCTGATGGTAACAAGAAAACAGTCTTCCGGATGCAGAAAGGCAGAGACACATGCATATAGCTACACAGAATGGTTATGAAAGCATACTTAAAGCCTGTAAGACCAACTTCCAGGCTTTAAATTGGATTCAAACACAAAATCTCATCACTAGCTGAAGAGCTATTTGCAATTATTGGACTGTTTGAAGAGGGAGGGACAATCTCATCCAAGAGTATAGCTCCTGGTAAGTCTACTATGCTCTAGTAGAAAGCAATACTTTCAAGAATTCTTGATCAGCACATTGATTTCAATGGATTAAGGAGAAAAGATCAAGGAGGAGGAGAAAAAGGAAGAAGTTGTTGTTGTTTTTGTTGCTATTGTTGTTGTTGTTGATTGTTATATGAGTTGGAAGGAGTGTAGACCCGAGAAATCCTGGTGTCAGGTATGGGAGTATGACTGTGACCACAACATGTCATATTGAAGTCTTAAAGAACTGATAAGAAACATAAAAAATTTAAAAATATTAGCTTAAATTTTATTTGTGTTATACATGAATATTAACTGAACTTTTCACTAAAAAGTTACACTTACAGTGCATGCTTAGTAGACTGCTAGCTTTCGCCAGCCCCAGTGCTAAGAATACCATAATCTCTTTATTCAATAACTAATGAAATCCCATGTAACCCCTTCCACAGTGGAAGATGGCATTTGGGAAAACCTGAACCTGTGTTTTGCCCATGATTACTCTTATGTGGTTCTGAGTAAACTGTCTGTGCTAGCTGTGATAAAAACACTGTCATAAAAAGCAGGTGAGAAAGGAGCTTGTTCTGCTAAAAACTCTATGTCGCAGTCACCATTGAGGGAATTCAGAGATGAACTCAAAGTTAAAACCATGGAGGAATACTGCTTACTAGCGTGCTTTCTACAGCTTCCTCAGCTTTCTTCTAAAAAAGTACAACCAAGGATCACCTTTCAGGGATGATATTGCCTCGTGGCTGGAACTTCCCTTATGGATCAAAATACTTCACAGACTTGCCTTCAAGACAATCTGATGAAAACACTTCTTGTTCAACTGAGGTTTCTCTTCCAACATGACTAAAAGACCTTGGATCCCAACCCCTTTGGACATTGTTCCAAGGGGTCAGCTAAGGCCATTGGAAAACACTGATATTTATATTATAATTCATAATGGTAGAAAAATTACAGTTATGAAGTAGCAACAAAAATAATTTTATAGTGGGGGTCACCACATCATGAAGAACTATATTAAAGGGTCACAGAATTAGAAAGGTTGAGACCACTGCTCTATAATGTGTCAAATTGACAAAATTAACTAACATAGTATCATTTATTCCTTTACTGGTAAAAACTGTGTCTGTTCAAAGAAATTTAAACAAAGGAAAAATGAGAAAAAGAAAAAAGAAAGCCAGATAGTCCTTGGTTCCTTATGATTAAAGCTGAGTTTTGGCTTGATTTGACCTATAAATTCCATGCATCTAAGGGAAACATTAGCATTGGATTGGACTTTTGTAACATTCCCAGCTCTGGCCCTTCAAACTCTTTTTAGTCACCTCCACTCTTACTACAACAAAAGACTGTTTTTTAAAAAGTGTCAATGATGAAACGGTGGCCTTCTCAATGGTAAGCAAACAGTCTTCTGTGTTCCCTTATTTCCATATCATCAGACAAAATTTTGATGTTTTAAAAGAGATATCAGAAATGGAAAAATACCCCCATCAGAAATAACGATATGTGGTGACTTTTGTGGCTTGAAAAAGTTCCTATTATGAGAGAAACTTAGCCCACAGATAAAACCATTTACCTTGAATATTTGAAATTCTTAAGAATTGGATCAGATAAGCTCAGTATGGGTTATACTGTATAATTGCAGACCATTTTTCCTAACAGTTAAAACAAATTGTAAGGTCTCATATAGTTATGAACCAAAGCTTTGAATTCAACAGAAGAATATTATGCCACTTTAAAAGAAATGGACATAAGAAGAATGATGATCAGAGACAATCATCAGTACAACATGCCATTGTCATCAATGGTGCATAATTCTGTTCCTCCAATCCTGACATCAGCTAAGGCTCCGCCTCCTCTCTGACAACTCTCTGAGAATTACAAATTCTGACCACCTCTTAGCCAGATACTAACTTAGCAGCAGCAGAGCGGCATAGAGCCCCCAGGGTATTAAAGTGAAAGAAGTTGGGTCTGATGTAGAAAATTTAGAACTGGCATTTTGCTGTCTTTTTATGCGCTCCCCAACCCCCAACATGTACTAGAAACTTAACAGTGTTGGAAGATGAGCCTTAATTAAAAGAGATTAGGCTGTAAGGAATCTACCCTCATATACTAATTACTGCCACTATTTTGAGAGTGGGTTCTTTACCAAGGGAACAGTTTATTTACAGGAGGTTGAATCTAGACTCCTCCTATGCATTTTTCACTATTTACATGCCTGCTATGGAACAATACAGCAAGGTGCCCCTTGCCAAATGTAGCCATTCAATCCTGGGCTGCCACCCAGATTGTGACACATTTATATTCAGTCTAAATTACCCTATCTCTAGTATCTATATTGTAGCAGAATAATCAGGTTAAGACATCTACAAAGGCATAGATATGATCATCTACTATCCATGCTTTCACCACTAATTTATTAACATGTACAGCAAATATCGATTAATCTTCTGTATATCATGTATTCAGGGATGCAAAGTCAATGAATCATGAACCTTCTCTGGGGAAGCTTAAGCACAATGTTTGCCACATAAATTCAAGGGTCCTAGGTAACCTCATGAATCATAGATCAAATGAGTAGCTGAAATTTATATGTAACTCTCAATCCTTTCCCATAGGACAGTCCTCATGAAACCCTCTGGAACTTTTTTTTTTCTTTTTATTTTTTCTTTTTCTAGAATTTCTGGGTTAGCAGAGTTTCAAGGGAATTATTTCACATTTTAGATAAAACCTAAATAAGGTCTCACTCTAAGGGATGTCACTAAGCATGACATGCCCAAGACCATATCTAGAATATAATCAATAGTTGAACCTAGATCGCTCCTGACTTGATAGCCCTTAGAATTTTCCTTCAAATAGCTATGGGAGAAAAATAAATGAATGAAAAGCAAGCAACTATGGCTATGGCTTTTCAGAAATCTCATAATGACAAATTTTTCTTGTACTCTACCACCATATCAACATTCCATCTTCACCAAAGACTCACCAACATCAATTTTCTGCTACTAGCACATGGTATTAATAGTCTCAGCCCCAAACATTGATGTAAAACTTTCCTAGATACTTATTTTTAGGGATTCTCATGAATATGAGGAGGTAGAGATATAGAAGCCACTCTGACATAGGATCACTCTCAGCCACTGACGCACACACCTAAGAGCATCTGTGTCTTCCCTAGGGACTGGCAGGCAGTGTAATGGATAATCAATGGGAACCAGACTCACATCTCTCTCTTTCCTCACTCCCAGTGCCTTGCTAGCAAAGACAGCTAAGCTATAATTACAGAAGTAAAAGAGATATGACCTCAAGCCTCCCATTGTAGCAAAGGGTGCAATTCATCCTCCTTTATGATAGGTGGTACTGCAAACATAATCTAAATACTTGAGACTCAACAGATGACCATCCTTTAGATAGGAACAAAATTACTTTTCTGCTACAAATAGTTTTGCCCTTGACAGTAGTTTCAGTTTCCAATTGGAACAAAAACTTTGAAGTCTTGGGGTATTTTTCTTTTAAGAAGTTGATTTAATTTGTTGTCAGATTCATAGGTTTATATAGTGCGTTTTATTTATTTGAACCTTTCTACTTTCTATCTCCTTCTGTACATTCTTATTCCCAACTCTTCCCTGCAAGTCTCATTCTCACACAAAGGACTTTTGTATTTTCTTTTGTGACTCTGATATTAACCAACACTGTGTCTGTTGCAATGGTCTTTGAACTACCCATTGGAGCCTGGTGGGTCACCATTTGGTATACATCTGAAGGCAAGTACTGTCTACACACCAGAATCTAACAATTGGCAAAGAGACAATCATGAATCCACTCTTTTATTTTGTGGTCATTTCTTCATTCAATTTGCTTACAGATATTGGTGCACATATATTTAAAAATATATATATGGGGGCTGGAGATATGGTTCAGCTGCTAAGAGTATGCATTCCTCTTGCAGACAACTCAAAATTGGGCCCCAGCACCCATGTATGATGCAATGAAACACCTGTAACTCCAGCTCAGAGGATCAGACATCCTCTTCTGAGCTCTTCAAACACTTCAACTCACATGCACATAGCCAAACTCAGATGCTCATAATTAAAAAATTTTTATTAAGAGCAAGATATATTAGAGTCCTTGATTATTTCTTACCTTCCTACTCATGATTTAATCTATTTGACAGCATTTATTAAGCCCCTATTATGTGTTAGATATAATGCCAGTTCTTATAGTGCTAAAAGGATTCATAAGAACCAAGCAAATCAGAGTTATACAATGAAAGTTTGTTTCAATTAAAAACAAAAAGTCAAGAGAAAAAAACCCAAAACTACTTAGGATTCCTCTAACAGGGGTGAAACACCATGAACAAAAAGCAACCTGTAGGGGGAAGGGTTTGTGTGTGTTATGTTTCTACTTCACTGCTCCTCATCTAAGGGAAGTCATGACAAGAAATAAACAGGGCAGGAATCTGGAGGCAGGAGCTGATGCAGAGGCCATGGAGGGGTGATGCTTACTGGCTTGCTCCTTGTAGTTTTCACAAACTGTTTTCTTTTATTGTTGTTGTTTTTGTTGTTAATTTTACATCCAATTACAACTTCCCTTCTCCTATCCTCTCAGTTTCCCCCCTCTCATCTCACTTCACACGCCCCTCCTCACATTCTTCTCAGAAAAAAAAGAAGCCTTCAATGGATATCAACCCACTATGGCATATCAAGTTGCAGAAGGACTAAGTGCACCTATTTTTGAGGCTAGACAAAGCAGTCTGAGTTAGGGGAAAGGGACCCAAATTGGGCAACATTGTCAGAAATAGCACCTGCTCATGTTAGGAGTCTTATATGAAGACCAAGCTGTACAACTGCTACATAAGTGCAAAGAGCCTACCTAGTTCCATCCCATGCATGCTCTCAGGTTGGTGGTTCAGTTTCTGTGGGTCTCTAAAGGGCCCAGGGTAGTTGATTCTGTAGGCTTCCTTGTGGTGTCCTTGAACTCTCTGGCTCCTTCAATCCTTCTTCCCCAACTTTCATAGGAGTTCCTAAGCTATGTGTAATGTTTGGCTGTGGGTTTCTGCATTTGTTTCCATAATCTGGTGGGTGAAGCATATCTAATGACAGTTATACGCATCTACAAATATAGCTGGGTGCTCACTCGTGGCATGAGTCTCAAGCTGGGCTGAGGAGTGCTTGGCCAACATCTCAATTACTGCTCCATCTTTACCCCCACATACACGTAGGCAGGATAAATTGTGGGCAAAAGGCATTGTTGCTGTGTTGGTGTCCTCATCCCTCCATTGGAAGTCTTTCCTGGTTACGAGAGATCGCCATTTCAGGCTCCACATCCCCTATCCCTTAAAATGTCCCTTGTCCTCTGTTTCTAGATTGTCCCAGAGATGCCCCCACATCTATTTCAATTCTCTATCCCCACACTTTTCCCTCTGTCCTCTCCCACCTGAATCTTCCTGTTCCTTTCTTCATACCTCTCCCACCCAGTCTCCTTCCCCCATCCACACCTAATGTCTATTTTATTTCCCCTTCTCAGTGATATTCAAGTTTCTTCCCTCCCCTTGGAGCCTCCTTGTTGATTAGCTTCTTTGTGGATTATAGCATGGTTATCCTGTGTTTTATGTCTAACATATACTTTTAAGTAAGTACTAATCATGTTTGTCTTTCTGGATCTGGGTTACCACAGTCAGGATGATATTTTCTAGTTCCATCCCCTTGCATTCAAGTTTCATGCTGTCTTTCTTTGTAATAGCTGAGTAATGCTCTATTGTGCAAATCTAAAACAATTTCTTTATACATTCTTTGGTTGAGGGACATCTAGGTTGTTTTGAGTTTCTGGTTATTACAAATAACAGTGCTATGAAAATATTTGAGCAAATGACCTTGTGGGATGGCAAAGCATCTTTTGGATATATGCCCAGGAACTGGGTTTTGAAGTAGATCTATTCCTATTTTTTTGAGAAACCACCAAGTTGATTTCCAAAGTGGTTATACAAGCTTGAACTCCCTCCAGTAATGAAGGAGTGCCTCTCTTCCTTGATCCACAACCTCTCCAGCATCTTTCACTTAAGGTTTTGATCTTAACAATTCTGATGGAATCTCAGAGTTAATTTGATTTGCATTTCCCTGTTGACTAAGGATGCTGAACACTTCTTTAAGTGCTTCTTGGCCATTAGAGAGTCCTCTGTTGAGGACTATCTGTTTTGCTCTATACTCCACTTTTTTGAACTGGGTTAGGTGGTTTGTTGATATATAATTTCATGAGTTCTTTATATATTTTAGATATCAGCCCTTTGTGGAATGTAGTAGTGGTAAAGAACTTTTCCCATTCTGTAGGCTGTCATTTTGTCTTCTGGAGAGTTTTGTTTGCTTTTATGTGGCTTTTCGGTATCTTGGGGTCCAATTTTAAAATTACTGATTAGTGCCTGAGCTGTTGGTGTTTTGTTCACTAAGTTGCCCTCTGTGCCATCAAATTCAAGGCTTTTGCTCACTTTCTCTACTATCATGCTTAGTATATCGGGCTTTATGTTAAAGTCTTGGATCCACTTGAATTTGATTTTTGTATAGAGTTATAGACATGGATCTATTTGTACATTCAGACATCCAGCTTGTCCAGAAACTTTGTATGTTTTTGTCTTCTTTGTTAATGATTGAGTTTCATTATTATCTGGGTTTACTTCTGGCTCTTTGGTTTGATTCCGTGGGTTAATGTGTGTTTTTATACCACCATGTGGATTTTATTACTGTTGCTCTGTAGTATAGCTTGAAATCAGGGAATACTACCAGAAGTTCTTTTATTATACAAATTTACTTTAGCTATCCTGAGTTTGTTGTTCTTCCATATGAAGTTGAGTATTGTTTTAAGGTCTGTAAAGAACTGTGTTGGAATTTTGTTGGGAATTGCGTTATATCTATACATTGCTTTTGGTAAGATGACTACTTTCACTATGCTAATCCTACCAATCCATGAGCATATAAGATGTTTTCATCTTCTGATATCTTTTTCAATTTCTTTCTTCAAAGACTTGAAGTTCATGTTATACAAGTCTTTCACTTGCTCAGCCAGAGTTACATCAATGTTTTGTATTATTTGTGGCAATTGTGAAGGGTATTTTCTCCCTTATTTTTTTCTCATCCTGTTTATTATTTGTATGTAGGTGGACCACTGATTTTTTTTTTTAATTAACATTGTATCCAGTCACTTTGGTGAAGGTGATTATTAAATGTATGAATTCCCTAGTAGAATTTTTGGGGTCACTTATGCACATAATCATATCATCTGTAAATAGTGATACTTCCACTTCTTCCTTTCCAATTTGTTTTCCCTTGATCTCCTTTACTTGTCTTATTGCTCTAGATAGAATTTCAAGTACTATATTGAGGTGATCATATGAGGTTTTTCTTTCAGTTTGTTTATATGATGGATTATGTTGATGGATTTTTATATGTTGAATCATCCATCCTTGCATCTCTAGGATGAAGCCTATTTGATCATGGTTGATGATGTTTTTGATGTATTCTTGGGTTCCTTTTGCGAGTATTTTCACATCAATGTTCCTAAGGAACATTGGTCTGAAATTTTCTTTCTTTGTTAATTCTTTGTGTGGTACAGATATCAGGGTGACTGTGGCCTCATAAAATAAATTTGCAATGTTTGTTTTGGTCATAATTTGTGGATGAGTGTGAGGAGTTACTGGTGTTAGATCTTCTTTGAAAGTCTGATAGAATTCTACATGGAAACCTGGAATTTTCTTGAAGGTTTTAATGACTGATTCAATTTCCTTAGGGGATTTTGTTCTATTTAGATTGTTTACCTGATCTTGATTTAAATTTAGTATGTATTATGTTCCCCATCTCTTTTTACTATCTTTGGTTAAAGGCTATGATTTCTGATGTTATCTTTTTTTGATGGGCAGGGTTTTGGGGGTACCTTTGCTTTTCGTTTCCTCTTGGCCTTCTAGCCTGAGTAGCCTAGGGTTCTGGTGACAAGTGAGTCTTCACATACATTAGGCTGTCTTCACTGGGTTTTATGTATCCTGTGTGGCTTCTCAAGCTTGGAATGTTAAACTTGTCCCTGTGGTCTCTATTACCAGCATGGCCTAGGGTCACTGATGCCTCCATATATATGAGGTTGTTACTGCTGTTTGGCAAGAATTGAAAGGTTTGGGTTGGGTCTTACCTGTTGTATCTGGTTCAGGCAGGCCTCCAGGAAGTCAGTTAGATTTGTGGAGTGGGAAACAGAGCACCGGGTATGGGGTAAAGTTGACAGCTGTTGGCTGTGCTTTTGGAGATTGGTGGATAAGTGCTTAGAGCAGGGACTTATCTGGTGACCTTGTGCTAAGCAAGCCTCTGGGAAAGCAGGCAGAGTTGTGGGAATGTTTTCTTATAGTACCCAGGAAATACCATCCCAGTGATGGCACTACCCATAATGAGCTGGGATCTGCCTCATCAATTGATAATTAAGGAAATACCCAATAGTCTTTATTACAGCCCAAGATTATGGAGTCACTTTTCAACTGAAGTTCCTTCCTCTTGATGACCCTAGCTTGTGTCAAGTTGATTTAAAAACCAGCTGGCACAATTTACCTTTTTGTGTTGTCTAGTTTTATGTCAATTTAACATACAAGCTAGATTTATCTAAAAGAAGGGAATAAAAAAAATATCCCCATAAGATCCAGCAAAAGGCATTTTCTTAATTAGTGATTTATGTGGAAGGCCAAGACCATTATAGGAGGTGCCTTCCTTGGGCTGGTGGTCCTGAGTTCTATAAAAAGCAGGCTGAGCAAGCTATAAAGTCCAAGCCAATGAACAGCCCCTCGACATGATTTTTCATCAGCTCCTGCCTCTAGGATCCTGCTCTGCTTAAGTTCCTGTCATGATTTTCTTCAGTGATGACCAGAGATATAGAAGTATAAGCTAAATAAACCCTTTCCTTCCCAACTTGTTTTTTGGACATGATATTTTGAGGCAGAAATAGAAACCCTAAGATGTTTTTTCTTATAATTTTATTCATTTATTATTCATATTACATCCCAACCATAGATCCCCTCTCTCCTCTTCTACCAGTCTTACCCTTACAAATCCCTCTCCTATTACCCCCTTCCCTTCATCCCAGAGAAAGGGAAGCCCCCCTTGGACCATCTAGTCACAGCCAGAGTAAGCTCATTGTCTCCCATTGAGGCCCAACCAGGCAGTCAAGGTAGGGGAAGAGGATCCAATAGAAGGGAACAGAGTTAGAGACAATCCCCACTCCATGAAGAACAAGCTGCACATCTGCTACACATTTAGGGGGAGGGCTAGGTCCAGCACCTATATCCTCTTTGGTTCATGGTTCAATCTGTGTGAGTCCCCATGGGCTTAAGTTGGTTGACTCTCTAGTTTTACCTTGTAGTGTTCTTGACCCTTCCAACTCCCTCACTTGCATCCCTATCCATGTAACTCCCTTATTTCTGAATGATGTTTGTTTGTAGGCCTTTGCATCTGGGTCGATCTGCTGTTGGATGAAGCCTGTCAAGAAACTGTTACTCTAGTCTCCTATCTGCAACCATAGCAAAGTATCATTAATACTGTCAGGGTTTGGCTATTTCCCTTGGGATGAGTCTCAAGTTGAGCCAGTCATTGGTTACCAGTTTCTTTAGTATGTGCTCCAGCTTTATCCATGCACATCTTGTAGGCAGGAAAAACTTTGGGTTAAAGGTTGTATGGGTGGGTTGATGTCCCTCTCCTTCTACTGGATGTACTACATGTCTATGGGGGGAAGGGGTCTCTTCAGTCTCTAAATCCCTTGCTGGTAGGAACCTCACCTAGGTTCATCCCATAGACTCCCCATAGCCTCCCCCAACCCAGGTCTCCAGCTAATCCCAGAGGTGCCCCCCCACATATTTCCATTGTCAGTTGCAGCCCTCTATCTTGTCTCTACCCCACACCTGGTCACCATTCGTATACCCTTCCCCACCTCTTCTCCCATCCAGTTCCCTCTCTTCATCTACCTCTGATGGCTGACGCTTCCTTAGTGAGATTCACACAACTTTCTGGGGCCCTCCTTATTACCCAACTTCTTTGGGTCATGGATTACAGGATGGTTATCCTGCACTTTCTGTCTAATGTCCAATTATAAGTGAATACATACCATAGTGTTTTTCTGAGTTAGCATTATTTCACTCAGGATAGTATACTCGGTGTTCTATCCATTTCCCTGCAAAATTCATGATGTTCTTGTTAACAGCTGAATATTATTTTACTGTGTAGATGTACCACATATTATTTATTAATTCTCTACACATCTAGGCTGTTCCCAGTTTCTGGCTAATATAAATATGTGGATATGAACATAGTGGCACAAGTATCCTTGTGTTATGTTGGAGCATCATTTGGGTATATGACAAGGAGTTGTTTAGCTGGGTCTTGTGGTAGAATAATTTCCAATTTTCTGAGAGACCACCAAACTAATTTCCAAAGAGACTGTACAAGTTTGCTCTCCCACCAACAATGTATTCACCTTGCTTTCATCCTTGTCAGCACATGATGTCACTTGAGATTTCAGTCTTAGCCATCATAACATGAGTAAGATTTCCAGAGACTGACAACCAATCACAGAGTGTTTTTAATTAGCATTTCTCTGGTGTCCATGAACATTGAACATGTCTTTAGGTGCTTCTAGGCCATTAGGAATTCCTCTGTTGAGAATTCTCTAGCTCTGTACTCCATCGTAAAAATTGGATTATTTGGTTTGTAGGCATCCAACTTCTTCAGTTCTGTGTATATTTTGGATATTATTTTTCTGTTGGATATATAGTTGGTGAATTAAGCATAACCTTTGCTTTCCTGTTGTCCTCAAGGTCTCAATATTAATATTACAACATAAAACACTGTAAACATTAAAAGTCATACAGTCTTTACAAATTCAAATGTTTTAGAAGTTCACTCTCTTTTAAAATTCAATGTCTCTAAATAACTCCAAAATCTCTTTTTATAATTTATAGTCTCTTAGTGGGAGAGCTGGCCCAGCCCCATACCTGCTGCAGCACTCAGGAGAGCAGGTCCTGCACCTCATTTGGGCAGCAAAGTTGGCCCTGATGGTATGAGCATGGATGAGCCATCCTGGGAGCATGAAAGCAGAAGAGATGGCTCTGCCCCCTTGCTGGCTGTGGCACTGTATGAGCCAGATGAGGCAGGACAGGAGAGTTTGCCACAGTATAGCTGATACAGAACTGGCAGACTGATCAGCTCAGGATACCTCTCAGGTCTAGATACAGGGCTTTGAATTAGCCCAGTCCAGCACATATACTATCTATGAACTGTTGGACTATGTGAATGGACCAGTTCTATAGACCCCAAAACTACAGGATCTCCATGACAAAGACCACTAACAGGATATCCAAGAGGGGTCTACTGAGGTTCCAGTATTGATGGTGTAGCAGAAACTAGAGCCCTTTGCACTGTACCAACAACGCATTGCAATGAACACCTATAAGCAAAGAAGTGTGGGAAAGGGGGTATGTTGTGGAGAACAGTGACACACTTCGGCTTCCACAACAAGATTTTTTTCTGTGAGCATGGTGGGTGGGTTCCAAGGCTAGAGTGCAGATATCCTTGGGAGGGGGAGATGAGTGGGATCAAGGTGCATGTTGTAAAGTTCACAATGAACCAATGAAAAGTTTAAAAATACTCAAGTCTCTTAACTGTGGAGTCCTACAAACAAATTATTGGTTTATTTCCTCAAGAAAAAATACCCAGAGCACATACTTAATTCAAAGCAAAGCCAAACTCTAACTGTGTGAATAACTCACAGTGTTCATTCAGTGTTTCAGATCTACTGACAATCTTCTGGGCTCCTCCAAGGAGCCTAGGTCACAACTCTGGCTCCACCTAATACAGGCTACACAGATTGTGTCTTAAGCTCGGGCAGGCTCCATTACAAAACTACTATTGTTCTTGGTGGTCATTCCATTGTACTAGCATCTCCTAAATACTGGGGTCTCTTGCTGCAACCAGGCTACACTTTTCCAATTGTCTTTCTTGGACTTTCTTCAGAAACTCCAGTCCTGTAACAGCATGCTATCAAACAGCTGTTTTTCAAAATCAGTACCATCTAAGTGACTCTTAATACCACCAAGTTAAGCTGCTAGAAAAGATAGAACCTTGGTAACCTCTAGAACACAGCTTCTGTGTGGTATCTCTGAGGAAAACTTTCCTGGAAGATTTTACCTCAATAATATTTTTTCTTCTTAATCAGTGATAATTTCTCAGCTCGAGATGATTATTATTAGTTACCAAGCCAAATAATGCAAACGTTTCACTTTCATAGTTCTCTGGTCTGATAATCCCAGCCAGTTCTTCAGCCACAACTAACCAGAGCCACAGATTATCAAACTATCCACTAGAATTTTGCAAGCCTAGCCTTCATTCTCTCAACACGCTTATCTTCCAAACTCCCACAGAACATTTCACCATTCTTTGAATACTCAAAACTTTTTTAGCCCAAAGTTCCAAAGTCCCCAATCCTCCCAAAGGCATGCTTAGGGCTGTCATAGCAACACTTTACTATACATATACCAGTTTCTGTCGAAGTTAGGATTAGTATTGTGGTAATGAAACACAAATACCAAAGGAAATTTGGGAGGAGAAATTTATTTGTCTCACACTATCACATCACTGTGCATCATACAAAGGTAGTCAAGTCAAGAATTAAACAGAGCAGGAACCTGGAGGCAGGAGATGATGCAGAAGTCATGGAGGGATTCTACTTCCTCACTTACTCCTCATGGCATGCTCAGATGTCTTTCATATATAACTGAAGACTACCAGCCCAAAGTGACACCACTTACAGTGTACTAGGACCTCCCACAACAAATGCCAATTAAGAAAATGCCAAACAGGCTCAATTAAATCCAAATTTGATAAAGGCAAAAAGTTTGAAATTTACTTCTTCTCAGAAAACTCTTGCTTGTGTCACATTGATTTTAAAACCATCCAGCACATCTAAAACATTTTAGACTCACAGTGCAACTTTTTTGTGCAAATGGCCAAACCATTAATGAACATGCTGTTCCCAAAGCCAACATTCATTCTTTCTGCTCAATATGTAGTCTCTATGATTCACTTTGGCTGCCTACCCTACTGAGAGCTAGATATTAGTAAAAGGAAGAGCTAAAATTTAAAAAACTACATGATAACACGAGTTCGACTCCATTGCCTACAATATTGTTTATCTGAGATGTTCAATGTACATATTCATATGTAAGACTTTTATGTGCGTGTTCATTCCCTTCCCTATTCTTTATCTGTTCCTCCTCCATACCCAGATGAATCTGCTGTAGATTTTTAAATTGATTTCAACACAACTCCTTAACAACATTGCTCTTACTATTGAGCTTGCTATTACCCAAACTCTGTCACCCTGCATTAAATACCTTTTTGACACTGTGCTTGGAGAAACTATTTTGTTTTTAAATTTTATTTTATTTTACTTATGTGTATGGATATATAGTACATATGTATAGATATATATGGGGTTCAGAAGAGGGCTTTGGATCACCTGGAACCAGAATTGCAGTGGTTGTGACCCAACTGACATTGGTGCTACAAATTATACTCTGGTCTACTGGGAGATCATCATATACACTTAAACTTTGAACCATCTCTCCAGCCCAAAACCCTCTGTGTTGACTTGATGTCCCTGGTACCACACTATATTCACTGTCCTCCACTTCCACTTCCTGTTCAGTCTTTTAGGTTGCCCCTGGACTTCTGTTCAGACTCTAAATGATGACATGTCTGTCGAGAATTCTGTCCTGAGACTTTACCCATTTTAATCAATGAATATTTTAATTTTAGACTATTCTATTTAGAGCTGTAGCTTAAAATTCTGTCCTAACTACTCTGTCACAAAAGGGCAGGGGCATAATCATTCAAAAATTTAGAATTTTCAAAGTTTAAAAAAAAGTTAGGTGGAAAGATTCCACAAGTCTCAAGTACTCCAGATATCAGGCACTAGTTGCCCATATTGCCCACGTGAATGACTAATACATGAGATCCAGACTATGTAGCAGTACCAAATTAAGTGTTTCCTAGTTCATAAAGCTTCTCTTTCTGTGCTTTGTTGATAGAAAAACAAAGTCTTTACTAAGGATTACTCAACAAGTTAAAAAAATAATCCCCTTGATTCTCAGAATTCTTGAAACAGAGACACAGCACATTCCTACACTTATGCTAGCTCTTTTCTCTGTATTTCCTTGTGGTTTTTTTTCTGTCAAGTTGTTTAACTAAACCAAGATCAAACTCCAAGGTTACATAATCCTTGAAGCTGACCCTGATCTTTTCAGCCACCACCATTACAGACTGCTTTTGCTCTCTCTCTCAGTAGTTACCTTTTCCTACATTCTGAACTGAAGAGCTGCTACACATGATCTTTTTGATTTTGCTTAATTCACTATTTTTATTCACTTTACATCCCGGTCATGGCCTCCTTCCCTCCTCTCCTCGCAGTTTCACCCTCACAAATGCCTCCCCCATTACCATTTCCCTTCTCCCCACTAATAGAATGGGAATCCCCCATGCCCACCCCTGGGTAACTACCCACCCTGGAACATCCAGTTGCAGCAGAATGAGTCAATCTTCTCTTACAGAGGTAAGACCAGGCAGTCCAGAGAAGGGACAGAGATCCAATGGCTGGCAACAAAGTCAGAGACAGTACCCTCTAAATGCAGGAACTATCTGCATATCTGCAATATGAAACCGAAGCTGCTCATCTGCTTCACATGTGTATGGGTCCTAGGTCTAGCCCCTACATGCTGTTTGGTTGGTGGTTCAGTCTTTGTAAGCCCCTATGGGCCCAGGTTAGTTGACTCTGTATGTCTTCTTGTAGTATACTTGACCACTATAGGTATCCCCATCTTCCCCTACTTTTCCACATGACACCCTGAGCCCCACCTGATGTTTGGCTGTGAGACTCTGCATCTGTTTCCAATGGATGTTGGATGAAGACTCTCAGGAAACAGTTATGCTGTGTTCCTGTTTGTAAGCATAGCAGAGTATCATTAGCTTTCTCCAATTGCATGGGTCTCAAGTTTTTAATTTGTGCCTCCTCCAGGAAAGTAGGTCTGCACTTGTACTTTCTAATAAAGTCTGTAAATGTATAACAATTTGAATGACTTCATTTCTTAGCTGAGTATATTTTTTAAAAATTAGCATATAAAGTATAAAAATATTTTTACAAAATATGTTTAATGATAAAAAGATCATAACTTTGAAATCTCAATAAATGCTTACTGGATTGCATTGTAGGGATTCATAAAATAAATTCAAATTCCAGTAAAAAAAATTGCAAATAACTATCCTTAGATTCAATCTAGTAAAGTTCTTCTAATACTTTTTATTTTTGGTTTGGTTTTCTTTAGTATTTTGTATCTACTGCTCCTTGATACATTGAAAATAATACTGCGAGGAGTGCGCATGTCCAAACAAATAGACTTTATCACAATGTAGCCTTGAAGCCGAAGCTGACTTTTCTTCCTGTGTAAGAAAGGGCATAATGTTTATCAATCGCTGGGAAGGAGGGACCACAGAAAAGAATAAATAATGGTCACAAAGCAGGCATGTGTCAAGATCTGATGAGTCAGAAGACCAGAGATTAAAAGGCTAGTCCTGATCTGAGGGCTGAGGAGACCAGCATCCAGACCCTCTCATCTGATTTTTAACAGGTTGGATTTTATTTTACTTTAGCTCCTCTCGCTGCTGCTGTGGTCATAGTGTGTTAGCAATAATTGGGTAGCATGAATGCAGTGGATTACCAGAAAACTGTTTTCACTGGGCCTTTTTATCTAGCCCTGCTCAGGGTCACTCTACATCATACCTGCTTCCACTGTGATCTGTTTGCTGTCTTGACCATGCCTGGATGGAACTGCCTGGTGACAGGAGCAGGAGGGTTTGTGGGCCAGAGGATCATCAGTATGTTGGTGCAAGAGAAAGAACTGCAGGAGGTCAGGGCTCTGGACAAAGTCTTCAGACCAGAAACCAAGGAGGAATTCTCTAGTAAGTGAGCCAGAGTCTCCGTTTGTGTGTCTATTGAGAATGTTGACTGAGCATTGGGAGGGCTTCTTGTCTAGCAAATATGGAAGAGCACTTGAAATTTCAGGCCTCTCCATGCACAAACACATAGGGAAGATTCATGACCACACAGCATAAAATACATCACAGTTGTGGGGCTAGAGTCTGGCTTGTGTTTGGTTTAGAATTGGTGGCCACAAGCAAAACTGCTAGAGCTCCAGACCCTGTCTTTCTTCCCATCTGGCAATGTCACAGTGGTGTTCTTCCTGTAATGTGATTCTAGTATATATTTCCTACTGCTCTGCAGCATTATGATTAGCATTGGATTGGAGTCCTCAGCAGTGTGTCTCTGCCTTTTCTGCCTGACATGGGTCTGGTTGTTTGTTGCTTCTCTTGTGTGGTTTAGCAGAGGAAAGTCATTGAACATTCTCTCAGTGGAGTTGAAATAAAGAGTCAAATCAGTGAGTGAAAGAGAGACAGAGAGGGGCAAAGGGTGACAGACTGAGTCAGAACATACACTGAGCAGTATAATGAGCTGAGTCAAGGGAGGGCCACAGACTCTTCACCTCCTTTCTCCAATGTCATTCCCCTCTGACCTTCTTCTTCATAAAGGAAATGACAGTAGACTTTTCTGGAGTCTGGCATTCTTCTTTGCTGACATTGCTGCCCCTAGGGACAAGAGCAAGCTCTGGAATGACAGTGCAGTTTTTAGTGGCATTATCATGACACCTTCAAGATAACCCTGCAAGAACCTTAGAAAATTATGCTCAGCTATGAGGACAATGTGACTGTTTTAGACTGCCTGTGTCACAATGCTCCTATTGTGAGAGAATACATTAACTATGTGATTACCAGTGTCATGCTGTGAATTCAAAAAACGCTGAAGATACTGATGTAACCACTGTCCTGGCTTCATGTCTGCAACATGGGTCTCTTAAGGGGTGACTTGTATGCAGCATGCATGTATGCTCTATTTCCCTCTCTGTAATTCAGCTAACTCTTGATTTGTTCTCTCCCCAGACCTAAGTAGCAAGACCTATCATGGGCAGAATTGAAATGTCCATTGATGTGTCTCCCTCTTCTGGATCCTCCTCACTGGAGGTTCAGAGGACATAATCTAGTTAACATGTTCCTTGATCAGATTTCTGCTATGCCTTCACAGTTTATAATCCCACATTGATGTTACAGCTTCCCAAGGCAGAACTCTGATTCTCCTTCAAATCCACACATGACTTCCCCATTCCCTATCAATTAAATCCCATTCTTCCAACTTAGATTTCTGTGCCACCACCTCTCAAGTTGTTTTAATGCATGTTGGATTTTCCCATGACTATCTGTTTATATATAAAACAGAAATGGAATCTTATGCCTCAGAAGCATTTTCTACAAAGGGATGGGGTGGATATAGATGCTTCCTCATTTCTTACAAATGCTACATTCTGATTTTTGAGTGTTTATGCTTCCTTTAGAAGAAAGGCCTCTTCCTCAGTATCTTTTTATCATGATTGCCCTTGAAAGCCTAGGTAACTGACCATGGTCAGGAAATTCCATCTCATGCAGAAAGCTTCCCAAGGACCTGTTTTGTGTTCACAGAGCTACAGACAAAGGTCAAGGTCACACTGCTGGAAGGAGACATTCTTGATGCCCAGTACCTGAGGAGAGCCTGCCAGGGCATCTCTGTTGTCATTCACACTGCTGCTGTCATTGATGTCTCAGGTGTTGTGCCCAAGCAGACCATCATAGATGTCAATCTGAAAGGTACAGTACCTGAGAAAAATATGGAGCCTGTAGGAAAATGATAAGAGAATAACAGGTAGTGGGGCAATCCTGCTCTGTGTTCACTCATGTCTCTGACAGTATGGCACTCAGTCTCAGTATTTCTGTAAAATTTAATTTTCTTTTCATTTTGTGTCTGCATGAATATCTGCATACCATTGGTATGATGGGTACCTATATGACCAGAAAAGTACATCAAATCCCTGGAACTAGAGTTACAGAGGGTTGTGAGAAGCCATGTGAGTGCTAAGGATTAAGATAGTAAGAGAATGAAGGTTTAAAGTCACACTCTCAGTCCTGTTCTCCTTCATACTACTCTGATAGATTCCAAGTCCCACACCTTTATTTCAATCTACCCACTGCCTGCTTACAGACCAAATCCAGGTATTAGACAGCCCAGTGTGTGTTAGCTTAGTTCTGTGAGTCACCCTGCCCCCATGAAGCAAGGTGTCCCCTCAGACACCTCAGCAAAGCTGTTTCCCAGAACCATGCTGGGAAGAATGATCCAGCACTTGTCCTCCCATGCTCTTTTCTTAGGAGTCATTAAGGACACCCATGTCCTTAACAGTAGCTTCTCAGCCCACGGTGGCTCTCCTCTGGAGGAGGTAAGGATTTTCCCATGCCCCCTTTCTTTTTCTCTATTTTTCCTTTTGGTGGGTGCTTTTGCAGTATGGCTTCATAGTATAAGTTAGGGTGAAACAGGTAAATTCACATAGCCTCATTCTCTCCACCAAAGACCAATCTTTCTATCACCACTACTCCCTCTTCAATGTCCTTGTATATGTTCCATTTTTTATTAATTTATCCTCTGGTGCATTACACCCCAACTTCACTATCTCCTACATCTTTAAACCACCCACATCTTTCATCATACCCCTCCCTGCCTCCTTTCCCATCCACTCCTCTCAAGTTTCCTTTCAGAAAATGGCAGCCCTCACAGGGATATCAATCAACCATGGTATATCAAGGTGAATTAAGACTAGACAGAGACCCTTACATTAATGCTGGATGAAGCAATCCAGTAGGAGGACAAGGATCACAAAAGAAGGCAGAAGCATCAAAGACAGCCCCTGCTCTCTCTGTTAGGAGTCACCCCAAACAGAAATCTATACAACCATAACATACAGAAGGCCTAGGTTAGAACTATGCAGTCTCCATGATTGTTGGTTCATACTCAATGAGCTCCTATGAATCAAGAATTGTTGATTCTGTGGGTTTTCTGCTTGAGAACCCTGCCACCAGGGGCAGTCCACCCTGAAACTGCCTTGAGGACCAGAAATCAGAAACAAGAGACCAGATGGCACAGAAACCTAGGTTAAAACCAACCACAAAAGGCATAGAACCTATGAGCACAGGTGCGTGTGTGTGTGTGTGTGTGTGTGTGTGTGTGTGTGTGTGTGTGTATGTGAAATTATGTTTAATTTAATGATATTGGGCTATATTCAAAGATTGATGTCTAAACCAACTGACACCAGAGGTTTTATCCAGGAACTGATGGAAACTAATGCAGAGACCCACAGCCAATCATTAGGCAGAGTTCACAGAACCCTGATGCAGAGAGGGAGGAAGGAATGTAAGAGTAGAAGGGGTCAAGGACACCAAAAGAAAACCCTTATGTGTTCTTTATTGTTGACTTTAAATTTGGTTACTCCAGCACTACTTTACAAAAATAAATTGTAATTTATTTGCAATTCCAGGAACTCCTTAAAAATATTCTTACTAGTTTCTCATTCACAGCCCTGACACAAGAATATGTGCAGGAAAGTGCCAAAAGAACCTGGTATTGTTAGCCAGACTCTCCATTATAATGCTTATGTGCTGTATCTCCTAGCACCTGGAGTTGTAAGGTGACAGGGACAGTGATTAGGGCATTATCTTACTAGAACTTCTCCACACCAAAATATATATCATAGTAATAGCTTTCAGCCCTCACTGGCAAACATAAACCCACATTTAAATGACAAATACATTTAACTTAAGAAAATGAAGCTGTTTCTCCCAGAAATTGAGTTACAGAGTGACTTGTAATGTCAGTAAATGAGTGGATGATAACAATGCTAAGGACACCTTGTCCGGGACATTCCTTTCTTCCTCCAGGATCTGCAGGTCTACACTGTGTCTACAGTTACCAAGAATGGCCAGCAGTGGGTGCATGTTGTTTTCAGCACTCTAGCAGGCTCAATAGAAAAGAATGATAGCAATGACAAATCCTTGTTCTTAAAGCTATATTGCTAAAGTACAGAATAGAAAAACTTTGTTCTTCAGAATTGAAGGTCATAGACAAAGAAAAGATCTGTAAAGGCTGGACATCTAAAAGTCTCAGCTACCAGATAGCATATATCACTTATATATTTATTTGTTTATTTGTTTAATTATATGTCTTAATCAGGTTTTCTATTCCTGCACAAACATCATGACCAAGAAGCAAGATGGGGAGGAAAGGGTTTATTTAGCTTACTTCCACATTGCTGTTGATCTCCAGAGGAAGTCAGGACTGGAACTCAAGCAGGTCAGAAAGCAGGAGCTGATGGAGAGGCCATAAAGGGACGTTCCTTACTGGCTTGCTTCCCCTGGCTTGTTCAGTCTACTCTCTTATAGAACTCAAGACTTCCAGCCCAGGGATGGCACCACCCTAAGGGGCTCTACTTCCTTGATCACTAATTGAGAAAATGCCCCACAGCTGGGTCTCATGGAGGCACTGTCCCAACTGAAGCTCTCTTCTCTGTGATAACTCCAGCCTGTGTCAAGTGGACACACAAAACCAGCCAGTACAGACTGTAAAGGCTGGACATCTAAAAGTCTCTGCTGCTAGATAGCATATACCACACACACACACACACACACACACACACACACACACACATATATATATATTTGTTTATTTGTTTAATTATATTTTATTGCTCATGTGTGCATAGCATAGTTGTGCTGATTCAGGAACAGAATAAAAGTACTGGGAATAGGAGAGAAATAACTGGATGTAGAGTCCTTGATCTATTTCTTGACACTGACACTGACAGTGTGTTGTCTGTGATTAGGTACCCAGAACTTATTGGAGGCCTGTGTCCAAGCCAGTGTGCCAGCCTTCATCTTCTGCAGCTCAGTTGATGTTGCAGGGCCCAACTCCTACAAAAAGATTGTCCTGAATGGCCATGAGGAAGAGCATCATGAAAGCACATGGCCTGATCCATACCCATACAGCAAAAAGATGGCCGAGAAGGCAGTACTGGCAGCCAATGGGAGCATCCTGAAAAATGGTGGCACTTTGCATACTTGTGCCTTAAGACCCATGTACATTTATGGGGAGAGAAGTCCAATCATATCAAACATAATAATTACAGCTCTCAAAAATAAGGGTATTCTGAGTGTTACTGGCAAATTCTCCATAGCCAACCCAGTGTATGTGGGCAATGTGGCCTGGGCACACATTCTGGCAGCCAGGGGCTTTCGAGACCCCAAGAAGTCACCAAGCATCCAAGGACAGTTCTACTATGTCTCAGATGACACCCCTCACCAAAGCTATGATGATTTAAATTGCACCCTGAGCAAAGAGTGGGGCTTCCACCTTGATTCCAGTTGGAGCCTTCCTCTGCCCCTGCTCTACTGGCTTGCCTTCCTGCTGGAAACTGTGAGCTTCCTGCTGAGTCCAATCTACAGGTATCGACCTCTCTTTAACCGCCACTTGGTCACACTAGCAAATAGTACGTTCACTTTCTCCTACAAGAAAGCTCAGCGAGATCTGGGCTATGAGCCACTTGTCAGCTGGGAGGAAGCCAAGCAGAAAACCTCGGAGTGGATCGGGACACTAGTGAAGCAGCACAGGGAGACACTGGACACAAAGTCTCAGTGATGGGAATAGGGTGTGGACAAGGCTTACCAGGTCCTCCAGCTAGGAAAAAGGCACAAGCCAGGTTCTGCTGCCTTCTTTTGGTGCAGTGAAAAACTTGGTGTGTTTCTCAAGCCACCAGAAGCCTTGCCAGTCACTAACCCAACCAAAAGCTTTCATCCCTATGCTGCTGTCCAGAGACACACAGGTAGCTGAACCTCAGTTGCTGTGACCAAAGGCTTCAGCAATTACAATGTCCTGTCACTTAGATCTTAGTATTGGTTTTCTTTTCCCCTTCAAGTCTTAAAGCACATCCTTCCTTTGGTAAAATCCTATTGATTTATGAATCAAGACAAAAACAGCAATAAATATTGCAATGCCTTACCTGGACTCAGCATCTTCCTAATCTTGGGCTTTGCTATGATGTCCCTTTCATTGCCAGACATTTTCAGTTCACAAACTGAACATAAAAGTGGAGTTTACTCAGAGGAAGTAGCAATCTGATCTTGACCTTAATTAGGCAGAAATGGGTGTTGTGCAGTGCTCACCAGACAAGACTGTTCGAACATGGGGTTACGCCAATAAAAATGTCTTTATTATTCAGCTGCCAGATATACTAGTTGCTCAGGACCCTGTGTAGCACTGAGCCTTTCTCAGAGTAAGGTTTAAGCACAAAATGATATTCTAGTTAACAAAAACAGACAAAACGTAGTACAGAAGCTAAAAAGCAACACTAGTAAATTTTGGGGCTATCCAAACTATATTGACTGTGAAAGACGAGGCCTTTGCCTTAGTTTTGGCAGGAGATTCTGTCTAGGTGCTCAGTTTTATGGCCTGAGCAGTATTCCCATCATTTATCAGTTGTGCAAAGGTCTGGGGCCCTTTCACTGTGAGCAAGAACTAGATGATTGACATATTTTGCCTCATTTTACACTTCCCAAACAGGAAGCAAGGACTCTCATTCCTGTGTCATATGTTTTCCTCTTCACCTCCCTGTCCGGATGGTGGGAAGTTGTCCACTTTATCAGAGAGACTCGAGGGAAATCTCTGTCTTCATACTAAACCTTGTAGCCTGGACTTGCTTGTATTAGGGACAGCAGTCCTGAAGGTTGGACTGCTCCTCCTAGGGAGAGCTCTAGCTCTGTTAGCCTCTTTCACCTACCTAGACTTACAAACCAGGCTCACCATAACCTTAAGGAAATTGTGTAGTCCTTAAGCAATGTCCCTAGAAATGAAGAGGCAAGAGAGGGAGAAAGTCTCACCCACCACCTCTCATATCAGGGTGCTGGAAGATTCTAAAACACACTAGGATATGTTTGTAACATGTAGTTTAAACATTAATAAATTAAATAATTAATAACTCCCTATTTATACCTTAAAATGTACACAATAAAGACAAGTCTAAATTCCTGGAAGGTTAGAAGGAAGAAACCTGATTCAATCATGCACATATATCACCTCCGCCTAGAATCTGAAAGATGTTATCCTCATCTTCTGATATAATGCCAGTCCCTTCATCTTCTACCTCTTCAGCTCACTTCTGCAAGGCATTCTCTGACATTTTGTCCTTTATTTCCTCCCAGTTCTCCCCTTAACCTTTTCAATATCACTGAGACCAGGACACCAGTCAGAAAATGTGTCATAATATAAAGGAGAATGCAGCTCTTAACCAACAATTAACACACCATCATCCATTCCATACAGTCAGAAGTGAAACATGCTACTTTAGGTAGGAGTAGTCCTTACTTTAGGGAGGTAGTCCTGAACACAAGCTTTTGCAATGCAAGTAAAACACTATAAGGGACTGTAAGGTACAGAAAGATTGGCAGCAGCCTGAGCCTGTGAGCCTCCTTATTTTTTTCCTCTCGATTCTGCAATCCATGATCACAGAATAACAGAGACACAGGGAAGTGCTCACTCACTTGTGTGAACCTATGACTGAAGACAATGGAGCTTAGCACAAGGTGTCTGGGAAAGATTAAGACAACAGAAGGGACTTTGAAAGGAGAGCCAGGTGAGTCCAAGGTGGGAGAGCAACCCAGGAATGGTAAACAGGGTGAGTGTGCAGGTAGGGGAAGGAACAGAGTCAAGGCAACTAAAGAGGTGGCACAAGACTTAAGCTGGGTTTGTTGAGAGGCATCAGGAGTCCAAAGAGCCAGATAGAACTGAGCAATAGACAAGCATGGTCACTAGGGACCCAGCACAGTGTCCAACGGACATTCTATTTAAAAGGCCACCTGACAGAGAAAGTCAGGAAACCAAAGGATTTCGATACCTGATATTGGATCTACAAATATTGGAATGTGAGCTTTGGGTAGCAGAGCAAGAACACTTCAAGGAAGAGGGTAAATGTGGAATTATCTCTCTGGATTAAAGGGGCATGTCTGTTCTTTCTTGGTGCTTTGTCGAAGAATGCATCTTACTACACTTTAGCCTCCTGCATGTTTATAATTGGATGAAGGTAATATTTGAAAAAGTCAATTGGATGATAATTAAGTATAAAAACTAAGAAATCCTATGTGTAGGCTAAACTTTTAACTCTGGTATTCACTTCTGTCTCTGCTTCTAATTCATGGTCTAGCTAAGAGATAAAACATGAGACCTGGTAGTTGCTGTAGACAGAAAGAAGTATAGCATGTCATAAAGGTAAAGTCTAGGGACAATATCCTGTCTGGACAAAGGCTTAAAGGCCCTTGCCATTTGGCTACAGAATGATAAATTGATGTGATTTCACAGTTTAAGTAGGAGGGGCAATGATTCAGGTAGATGCATTGGAGCCTATTAAGACCCATGTCGGAATGTGGTTGAGCCTGAGTTAGCAAGGAAAACAAGTTTAGACAAAATAAGATGCAGAAGTACAGGAGATACCTGCAATGGCAGAAGAGATGTAGCCATTAATATAATAATTCTAAAGTAACTATGTAACAATGAAAGTATCAGCTCAATAAATTATATCATTGTAAATTGATAATCACATAATTTCAATGCACACAAGGTTTTGAGTTTGTTTTATTAGATATTTTCTTTATTTGCATTTCAAATGAAATCTCTTTTCCTAGTTTCTCCTCCAGAAAACAAAACAAAACAAAACAAAACCCTGTTCCCACCCCCAAGCCCCTGCTCAATAATCCACCATCTCCTGCATCCTGGCCCTTGCAATCCCCTACACTGGGGCATAGAACCTTTACAGGACCAAGGGCCTCTCCTCCCATTGATGACCAACTAGGACATCCTCTGCTATACATATGCTGCTGGAGCCATGAGTCCCACCATGTGTATTCTTTGGTTGGTGGTTTAGTCCCTGGGAGCTCTGAGGGTACTGGTTAGTTCATATTGTTGTTTGTCCTAAGGGGCTGCAAACCCTTCAGCTCCTTGGGTCCTTTCTTTAGCTCTTTCAGTGGGGACCCTGTGCTCAGTCTGATGGATGGCTGTGAGCCTCTACTTCTGTATTAGTTGGGCACTGGCAGAGCCTCTCAGGAGACAGCTATATCAGGTTCCTGTTAGCCAGCACTTGCTAGCATCCACAATAATGTCTGGATTTGATGATTGAATATGGGAAAGATTACCAGGTGGAGCAGTTTCTGGATTGTCCTTCTTTCAGTCTCTGCTCCATAGTTTGTCTCTGCAACTCCTTCGATGGGTATTTTGCTCCCCCTTCTAAGAAAGAATGAAGTATTCTCACTTTGATCTTCCTCCTTCTTGAGTTGCTTGTGGTTTGTAGATTGTATTTTGGGTATTCTGAGCTTCTGGGCTAATATCCACTTATCAGAGAGAGCATACCATGTTTTTTCTTTTGTGATTGGGTTACCTCACTCAGGATGATATTCTCCAGACCCATCCGTTTCCCTAAGAATTTCATAAATTCATTGTTTTTAATAGATGAGTAGTACTCCATTGTGTAGATGTACCACAATTTCTATATCCACTCCTCTGTTGAGGGGCATTTGGGTTGTTTCCAGGTTCTGGCTATTATAAATAAGGCTGCTATGAAGATAGTGGAGCATGTGTCCTTATTACATGTTGGAGCATCTTCTGGGTAAATGCCCAGGAGTGTATAGCTGGGCCCTCTGGTAATACTATGTTCAATTTCCTGAAGAACCACAAAACTAATTTCCAGAGTGGTTGAACCAGCTTGCAATCCCACCAGCAATGAAGGAGTGTTCCTCTTTCTTCACAAACTCGCCAGCATCTGCTGTCACCTGAGTTTTTTATCCTAGCCATTCTGACTGGTGTGAAGTGAAATCTCAGGGTTGTTTTGATATGCATTTCCCTGATAACTAAGGATATTGAGCATTTCTTTAGGTTCTTCTCAGTCATTCGGTATTCCTCAGTTAAGAATTCTTTGTTTAGCCGGGCAGTGGTGGCGCATGTCTTTAATCCCAGCACTTGGGAGGCAGAGGCAGGTGGATTTCTGAGTTAGAGGCCAGCCTGGTGTACAGAGTGAGTTCCAGGACAGCCAGGGCTATACAGAGAAACCCTTTCTAATAAAACCAAAACAAAAAATAAGAATTCTTTGTTTAGCTCTGCACCCCATTTTTAATAGGGTTATTTGGTTCTCTGGAGTCTAACTTCTTGAGTTCATTTAATATATTAAGCATTATCCCTCTATTGGGTATAGGATTGGGAAAGATCTTTTTCTAGTCTGTTGGTTGCCATTTTGTCCTATTGACACTGTCCTTATGTACACGGTCTTTAAATAGAAGCAGTGACACTTAAATGTTTTCATGGAATTCTTCATTTTTTTGAGGTTTTGGGATATGGTGCTAAGTGAACTAAATTTTAGGATGTATCTCTGTAGAATCAATTGCAGTATCTCTTTTGGCATGTTTATGTACAGCACAATTCAGTGAAAACCCTCCTGATGATAAATAACTCAATTCTATGTATACAATAAGGACCAAGGCATGACTACACACAAACTCTTTGTACAAATGACATCTCTCATAAAAATGGGTTCTAGAGACTGACAAGCTCATGATAAAAGTCTTGAAGAGGTTCTGTTGTGGTCTCAGCCACACAAAGGTTACCAGGATATTAATTGAATTTTCTCCCAACTTCCAGGCAGAAAACAGCTTATATATTTGTGACAGTTTCTATATGCTAATCCTAGGGAGTGGCACCATTAGAGGGTGTGTCCCTGTTGGAGTATGTGTGTCACCATGGGCATAGGCTTTAAGACTTTCATCCTAGCTGCCTGGATGGAAGTCAGTCTTCCACTAGCAGCCTTCAGATGAAGATGTAGAACTCTCAGCTCCACCAGCACCATACCTGCATGGATGGTACCATGGTTTTACCTTGATGATAATAAACTTAACTTCTGAACCTGTAAGCTAGCCCCAATTAAATGTTGTCCTTATAAGAGGTGCCTTGGTCATGGTAGCTGTTCACAGCAGCAAAGCCCTAACTAAGACAATATCTTTTCTCTCCTTTTGAAGACACAATCCTGCATGTTTGATATTTCTCTAGTGCTCATTGGTGAGAAAAAGTTCATTCAGCTCTCCCACAGTTGTGAGCTGCTATGAGTGCTCTGCCATTGCAATGAGTGCTCTTAACTGCTAAGTAGTCTCTCTAGCCCCTGATTTCTCTTTATAATATATTGGGACAATAACTTAGTCCCAAATCAAAGACACAAAGCAGTATAGAAACAAATACCTGGTTTTCATTCTGCTTCCAGTTGTCTCATAGCTATAAATGTAGAGAAACTTTTAAACAAAGATGGTTTCTAAAGATCCTGATATAAAAAGACTTAATTCTTTTATAATAGTTAATTAAATTGTTAAGAAATCATGAGGCCTAGCAACTGGGAACAGGATCCTTCTGGTCTCCATCTGGGCCCTAGAGTTAACCCTATGGCATAGCTCTCTGTATCCAAATCTCACCCTGAGAGAGCTGGTCTCCCAGGACTGTTGTCAATCCTAAGTTCACATGTGAGACCAACACTTTTGTTCTAATAACTTGCCAAGGAAGGACCTACCAGGTAACCACAGGGCACAGAAAACATGGAGAAATTAAGGACATGATCCTTCCAGTCTCCATCTGTTCCAGGAGTTATGCCAGTGTCACAGCTCCCCATACCCAAATCCTGCCCAGAGAGAGCTGGTCTCCCAGAGTGCTGACACACCTAAGATCACAGGCTCACAGTCTCACAGGAGGGACAGGTTCCAGTCAGAGACAGCGAAACCAACTATCACCAGAGATAACCAAATGGCAAGAGGCAAGCACAGGCATCTAAGCAACAGAAACCAAGGCTACTAGGCATCATCAGAACCCAGTTCTCCCATGAAAGCAAGCCCTGAATACCCTAACATATAAACAAACTGAAACCCCAAAACCACAGGATCATCTTATTAGATGCTGAAAAGGCCTTTGACAAAATCCAACACCCCTTCATGATAATAGTCTTGGGAAGACCAGGGATACAAGAAACATACCTCAACATAATGACCACAGATTACTGCAAGCCCATAGCCAAGACCAACTTAAGTGGAGAGAAACTCAAAACATTTCCATTAACAACAGGAACAAAACAAGGTTTTCCACTATCTCCATACCTATTCAAAATACTAGTACAAGTTTCAGCTAGAGCAGTGGGACAACAGAAGGCAATCAAGAGGATTCATATTGAAAAGGGGGAAGTCAAATATCTTTATTTGCAGATAATATAACAGACTACTGAAGTGATGTAAAAAATTGCACTGGGAAACTCCTAGAGCTAATAAACACTTAAGAGCAAATAGCAGGATGGAAAATTGTTGCACAAAAATCAGTAGGGCCTATATTCAAATGACAAATAGACCGAAAAAAATATTTTGTGAAACAAAACCATTCCCAATAGCTCTAAACAATGTAAAAATCTTAGAATAAGTGTAACCAATCTATGATAAAAAACTTAAGACACTGAAGAGAGTATCAGAAGAAGAAAAGAGCTTCCATGGTCATGGGTCAGTAGGATTAACCTAGTAACAAGGGCAATCCTACCAAAAGCAATCTGCAGATTCTATGCAGACCCCATCAAAACTCCCATATTACTTTTCAAAGATCTGCATATGAATGCTTATATATATACAATAAAAAGTGAGATACATAAAACATTCCTGAACTATAAAGAATTGCTGGAGGTATCACTATTCCCAATTTTAAGTTGTTTTATAGAGCTATAGTAATAAAAACAACATGGTACTGGAACAAAAGCACACACAATCAATGAAATCAAATTGAAGACCCAGACACAATTCACATACTCATGGACATCTGAATCCTAATAAAGAACACAGAAATACACAATGGAAAAAAAGAGTATCATTGACATTTGGAACTAATCAAACTGATGGCTCCATGTGGAAGAATGAACATATATCCATACTTATCACTCTGTAAAACATACACACACACTCACACACACATAAACAACAACACATCAACACATAATGAATCAAAACCTCGACAGTAAGCAAGATACACTGAAGTTGACAGAAAAGAAAATGGGGAATATGCATGAACTCATAAACACAGGTAAACACATTCTGAAAAGGACACTGTTGCATAGGCACTAAGATCAATAATTAACAAATAAACTTTAATGAAACTGAAAGGGTTCTGCAGGGCTAAGAACACCAGAAATATGACAAAGCTTCAGGCTACAGAATGGGAAAAGATGTTACCAACTACATACCCAACAGAAGACTAATATCCAAAACATATAAAGAATTCAACACACTAGATAACAAGAAAACAGCCCAATTAATAATGACATACAGAGGTACATGAACAATTTCAAAAGAGGAAACTCGAATGGTTGAAAAACAATTAAGGAAATGTTGTTCTTCCTTAGCTGTGAAAGAAATGCAAATAAAACCTATGAGATTTATGTCACACCAGTACTAAGATCAGTACAACAAGTCATAATTCAAGCTGGTGAGGATGTAGAACAAGGGTAAGATTTATTCATTGATGGTTAGAGTATGAATTCTTACAAACAGTATGAAAATCAGGTGGCTTCCTCAGGAAGATAGAAATTAATCTACCTCAAGATTCAGCTATACAATTCTTGAGCACATACTTAAAGGACAACTTATCTTACCACACAGAAATTTCCTCATGCATGTTGACTGCTGCTCTCTTGATAATAGCCATAATGTAGAAACAGGTTAAACATCCATCAACCAATGAATGGATAGTGAAAATGTAGGAAAACCATAGGGAGGAGTAATAACATCATGAGTTTTATAGGTAAATCAATGGAATTAGAAAAAAACTCATCCTGAGTGAAATAACTCTGACCCAGAAAGACAAATATGACTTGTATTCCCTTACATGTGGATATTACCTATTAAGGCATCAATAACCAAGCTACAATCTGTAGAACCACAAAATTTAGAAATACAGGAAGGGTTTGGGAGTGAGCAGATAGATCAAACTAGAAAAGGAAAAAGAAATAATTGAATATATGTGAATGAAGGAAAGATCCTGGAGTAAGAAGATTAATTTGAGAAAGACAGGGAAGAAGGGGAAGAGGGAGGGAATCCAGGGTGAGAGCTAAATTAAGGCTCATTAGACAGGGTGTGTGGAAATCTAGTATAGAAGAAATTTTGTAAAGTAGATATGAAGTATATGAAGGTGGTATAAATAAAATTAACAAATAATGGAGGATGCTGAACTAAAACTGGATATCTATTCTTACCACCTGAAGCTTCTAATAACATAACTGGGTCAAATATAACTGGACTCTTGGTAAAGGCAGTCCCATGGGAGTCATTGAACAAACTTAAGCTGTTGCCAAAATGTAGGTTGCTCTCCACAAACTGACAGCAAGACCCCATTGCTGAAGAAAACATCTACAGACCCATTAAATATGGAGAAGTCAAGCTGGTGCCTACCTAGAACCTTCATTTTTATGTGCTGGCATCTTTTACATTGTAATGCATCCTTATACTACAAAAGGAGAAATGAAAACACCAAGCCAGTGCTGATACACTTGTAGAAAAAGGCTCTCTAAACACCATTATGTAGGACTTACTCTGGGTTCTCTGTGGACATTCACCACAAACAGGCTGGGAGATTCTTTCATGCAGGTATGTGCCACCTTTTGAAATGGCATTCCTATTTGGTCAACCATGAAGTTCACAGTTAGGAACCTCATAATGGAGTCACAAAAATGTCATGAACTTTTCTTAATGTTATAAATAAATTATCAAGTTTGTGTTGAGCTACATTCATAGTTGTTCTTGGCCACATGAGTACATGGGCTACAGACTGGACAAGTCTTAGAGTGTTTCTGCCATAAGACCATTTACTTATCTACTATTGTCAATCTAAACAATGAAACCAACAACCATCAAATTATTGCATGAAATAATGATATTACCTTTAGATGAACATGTACGTTCACTACAGTTAACTGTAAGAAATACAAAGTAGTTGACACTAAGAAAAGGGTTTGAAAATCATAACAAAAAATATTACATCTAACACACTGAAAGAACACTCTATGGCTGGGTACTGATTGGCCTTGGTTTTATTCTTGACATAACATAAGCCATCTAAAAAAAGGAAACCTCTATTGGAGAATTGCCTTCATTGAACTATTAAGCATTTTCTTCAATTATTAACTGATGAAGAAGGGTTGAGCCTCCTAACCTTGTTTGTAGCTGAACAGTTAGACATTCATAGAGCCTGATATATCAAACAAGGGAATAAAAGCCTTGTTCCCCTTTCTCTTTCCTCAGCCTGCACGTCTCTTCCTCTGTATCCTTTGTAATATCCTTCATAGGATGCTGATAAATGTGAACTTGGGTTCCTGAAATCAGAGCTCTGAATCTGAAAGAACTAACCATATGCAGTGAGAGTTTGGAGAACTCACATGTGTGAGAGGTTACTCATAAGCACAGATAAAACAATCCAGATTTTGTCATTGGAATCTAAAGTGAGAGAGACAACCTTGGGGTACAGTCTGATGTAGTGTCTCAGTGTCAAAGATGACCTAAGTAGAGATTATACATCTAATGTCTGCTGCAGATAGGTTTATTGGTTTTCTTTTTCTTTTTCTTGCTTCTTACAGAACATTCCACAAGATTTGGAATCAGAGAAATGTGTGAAATTAGCTTCAGGACATTTTTTCTACCATGTAAATATAGTAGGAATTCCATGACTCTATACACATTGAACCATTCTTTCTAGCGTTCTCCAGGACCACCTTACATCACATCTGCTCCCTCTACTATCTGCTTCCTGTGTTGACCATGCCTGGGTGGAGCTGCCTGATGAGAGGAGCAGGAGAGTTTCTGGGCCAGAGTAGTGCCAAATGTTGGTGCAGAAGGAAGAGCTGCCCAAGGTCAGGGTCCTGTTCAGGACCTTCAGTCCAAAACACAAAGAGGAATTGTTCAATATGTGATCTAAGGGATGGGGAACTGGACAGGGTGTGGGGAGGCCTTCCTTGTCTACAACATATAAAATTGATGCATCTGTAAACAACATTCACAGTTGACACAGCACAAAAGTCAATGCATAGTTGGATGAAGTGAATCCAGGCCTCACCTACAACTAGAGAAGATGGTGATGGGTGGCCCTAGGCCTTTGAGTCTCTCTCCTATTCAGATAGTGCAGATCAGTTTGCTCCATTGCTAGAAGCTCTTCTGTGTCCTAAACAGAATGGACTTTCAAAATTTGCAATATTTTGTAAGATTGTGTAATACTAACAAAAGATTATTAAACTAGAGGCCTTAGCAATGAGTATCTGCCTCTTTTCAGTGTTCACAATCTGCTCCATAGTTTACAACTTTTAAGGACTAGAGAGAGACTGAAGTTCATAGCAGGAAGAGCTCATAATATTAAGGTACATTTATGAAGGCTGTAGAGAAGGGGAGTGAAGAAGGGGAGAGGGAGATTAGAGCACATATAGTGAGGGCCAGTGGGAATTCATATGTGTTGTCAGGAACCCTCCAAAATCTTTCCCAGTATTTCTCCTCTCTGTCATTTACTCTCAAAGAAAGTGACTGAACACTTTGCTGGAGAGGTATTTTGATTTTTTTCTGTTGTCTTTCTTCACCTGCATGTCAAGGGCAAGTACTGGGTTTATAGGGCAAATTCCCAGGTGCACCATTCTTGCACCCTTCTATGGAGGTAGTTGTGGAAGGGCCTCAGCTCCTAGTGGGAGACTATTATGAATACCACCTCTTCCTCCATACTCTCCAGAGTTCATTTACACCCATTTCTTGGATCCCACACACCCATCCCTTGATTCTGTCAGAGTCAGTCTGGATCACATCACTTATCAGACATCTTGTAGTTTGGTTTTGATTGTCCCTCCTTCCCAAGATGAACCTATTCCTAGAGGTGATTTGACTAGTTTTATGAAGAACGGAGATGATGGAGATATGTCTCATTTTTCCGTTTCTGGGATATGACAATGTCACCAAGGAAGAAATTATTGAAGACTTTTGTTTCAGATGTTTAGAGCCTATTATCATCATGGCAGGGAGCATGGGAGATGGGCATAGCACTGTGGCAGTAGTTGAGAGGTCATAATCCATATCCACAACCACAAGGCAGAAAACTAACTAGGAATGATCCAAAGCTTAAGAAGCCTCATAAGTCACCTCCAGTGTCACATCTCCTCCAATAAGGTCACACCTCCTAACCTTTCCAGCAACTTGGGACCAAGTACTCAGAGATATGAATCTACTCATCCATTCTCATTCAAATCAAAAGTTAGTGTCCAAACTCTTTAAGATACTTTTGAGGTTTAGAAAGAGTGGTTCTCTGTCCACATTTACCTAGATTTCATTGTCAAGCATAATTTCATCTACTTGTAGGAATGATTAGCATCTTAATATACTGGGCCAATATTGTTGTATTAGAACCAATAGTCTTCAGATTTTTGAGTAGGCCTGGGTTCAAATTTTAAAAAAAGAACACACACACACATACCCACAAAACACACACACACACCATAATAAATAAATAGGTAAATGGATAAATAAATAAATAAATGAATACCTAGGAGAACAAATCAAATTCCATGGTTTTGGTATATACAAATACATAATTGAAAAGAAAAAAAAACAGGGCTCTTTAAGAAGGCAGGGGACAGTGGACCTGAGCCCAAAGTGTTAAAAATCACAGATTTCACCAAAGCCTTGGAGTGGGAAGGGTATATTTCAAAAGTTGAAGAAGTCTTGAATGACTAGAAGCTGACAGGACACTCTCTGGGAAAACGACTGGATAAGGCTTTCAGTTTCTGTCTGTGCCAGGAGCTGATCTTGTACCACAGTGCCCAGAGCTAACCTGTGACACAGAGCTCCTTATCCCAAAACTGATGGGAGAGAGTGGGTCTCCCAGGAGTGCTGACAAACCTGTGAGCACAGATAAGACCACAATTTCTGCTCAGAGGAACCTGCCCTGATCCCTCAGGTTACAGGAACCATAGAGCAGCCTGGGACAGGATCCTTCCAGTTTCTATCTATGCTGGAAGCTGATCATGTGCCACAGCACTCCTTACTGAAATATCACCAGGAGAAAGCTGGTCACCCAGGAGTGATGACTCATCTGTGAGCACAGGTAAAACCACCAATTATGCTCAAATTCCTGGTCCAAGAGGAACCATCTCTGAGCCATCAGGACACAGGAACCAAGGAACAGCAGAAGATAGGAACCTTCTGGTTTCCATCTGGAGACTAGAGCTGACCATGTGTCACAGCTGTCCATACCCAAATTCCTCCTGGAGAGACTTGGTCTCCAGGAGTTCTGATACACAGACTTGCAGGAGGAACAAGCCACAGTGAGAGACAGTAAGAACAGCTAACACCAGAGTTAACAGAATGGTGAGAGGCAAAGGAAAGAACATAAGCAACAGAAACCAAAGCTACTTGGCATCATCATATCCCAGTTCTCCCACCACAGTGAGCCCTGGATACCCCCAACACACCAGAAAAGGGATATTCTGATTTAAAATTACATCTCATGATAATGATAGAGGACTTTAAGAAGGACATAAATAACTCCTTTAAAGAAATACAGAACACAGGTAAACAGCTTGAAGCCTTTAAAGAGGAAAGACAAACTCCCTTAAAGAATTACAGGAAAAACAAAACCAAATACGTGAAGGAATTGAAGAAAACCATCCAGGAACTAAAAATAAAAATAAAAACAATAACAAAATCACAAAGGAGAAGTCCTAACCAGAGCAATTAGACAACAAGGAGATCAAAGGGATACAAATTGGAAAGGAAAAAGTCAAATTATCATTATTTGCTGATGATATGATAGTATACTCGACCCCAAAAATTCCACGAGAGAACTCCTAAACCTGATAAACAACTTCAGGAAAGTAGCTGGATATAAAGTTAACTCAAGCAAATCAGTGGCCTTCCTCTACACAACGGAAAAGCAGGCTGAGAAAGAAGTTAGGGAAACAAAACCCTTCAGAATAGTCACAAATAATATAAAATACTCTGGTGTGACTCTAACTAAGCAAATAAAAGATATGTATGGCAAGAACTTCAAGTCTCTGTAGAAGGAAATTGAAGAAGATCAAAGAAGATGGAAAGATCTCCCATGCTCATGGATTGGCAGGATTAATATAGTAAAAATGACTATGTTACCGAAAGCAATCTACAGATTCAATGCAATCCCTATCAAATTCCAATTCAACTCTTCACAGACTTGGAAAGAGCAATTTGCAAATTCATCTGGAATAACAAAAAACCTAGAATAGTGAAAACTATTCTAAACAATAAAAGAACCTCAGGTGGAATCACCATCCCTGGTCTTAAGTTATACTATAGAGCAATTGTGATAAAAACTGCATGGTATTGGTACAGTGACAGGCAGGTGGATCAATGAAATAGAACTGAAGACTCAGAAATGAACCCACATACCTATGGTCACTTGATCTTTGACAAAGGAGCTAAAACCATCCAGAGGAAAAAAAATGGCATTTTCAATAAATGTTGCTGGCTCAACTAACAGTTAGCATATAGAAAAATGCAAATCAATCCATTCCTATCTCCTACGAAGCTCAAGTCCAAGTGGATCTAGGACCTCCGTATTAAACCAGATACATTGAAACTAATAGAAAACAAAGTGGGGAAGAGCCTTGAGCAAATGGGCACAGGGGAAATTTTCATGAACAGTATACCAATAGCTTATGCTCTAAGGTCAAAAATTGTCAAATACAACCTCATAAAATTACAAAGCTTCTGTAAGGCAAAGGACACTGTCAGTAGGACAAAACGGCAACCAACAGATTGGGAAAAGATCTTTCTCAATCCTATATCCGATAGAGGGCTAATATCCAATATTTACATAGAACTCAAGAAGTTAGACTCCAGAGAATCAAATAACCCTATTAAAAAATGGGGTAAACATTGTTCATTGAAACAGTTGTCAGATGACTTTATGGATAGATCACCTGAATACACACACCATTTCTTAAATGAATGTAACCTGTTCTCTGTGGGCTGAGAATAAATTCATTCACTCAAGTCAAATAGCTTTGACAATAGCAGGAAGTCTGTATCCAAAAATAGTGCCTACAATTCACTCCTTGGCACAGCAGAACTGTCAACTCTCAGCTTAGCTACAATGGAGGTAAAATCCTTTGGTGATGTAAGGGTCATTGAAATATAGCCTTATTACAATGAAATCCAACGTCTAAAAATTGTTCTTCTTTTGGGCTTGTACCACAGTAAGAGCCAAGATTTTAAGCTCCACTAAATACAAAACAAACAAACAAACAAACAAAAAGACTTTATATATTTATGTTCATTTAAGAAAATACTAGTAGTGTTGTGTTATTTTTGAAATATACAATTAATGTTTGGAGTTATTTAAAATTTATACTGAGACAAACATATGTATTTTCAGTATTGCTGTAGATAAGCATCTACATAAGATTGTTCAATTGATTGTTGTTTTATATCAAACAATTTTTATAATACTCATTTTTAGTGTTACAATATTTTATAAATTTTAAAAAATATGAAAAAAGATATTGTAGATATTGAAGGGGGTCTCTGGGAGGAGTTGGGGTACAAAAGGGAAACAAGAAAGTGATTTAATTTTATTTACTTAAAATATGTTTTTAAATGTTAACAAATTCAGATAAATTGAAATCATGTAACTTTTCTCATCATAATGCAATAAAACTTAAATCAAAAAATGGGATACAGAGCTAAAAAAGAATTCTCAACTGGGGAATACTGAAAGGCTGAGAAGCACCTAAAGAAATGTTCAACATCCTTAGTCATCAGGGAAATGCAAATCAAAACAACCCTGAGATTCCACCTCACACAAGTCAGAAAGGCTAAGATCAAAAACTCAGGTGATAGCAGATGCTGGTGAGGTTGTGGATGAAGAGGAACACTCCTTCATTGCTGGTGGGATTGCAAGCTGGTACAACCACTCTGGAAATTAGTTTGCTTGTTCCTCAGGAAATTGGACATAATTCTACCAGAGGACCCAGCTATACCTCTCCTGGGCATATACCCAGAAGATGCTCTAACATGTAATAAGGACACGTGCTCCACTATGTTCATAGCAGCCTATTTATAATAGCCAGAAACTGGAAACAACCCAGATGTCCCTCAATAGAGGAATGGATACAGAAAATGTGGCACATTTACACAATGGAGTACTACTCAGCTATTAAAAACAATGAATTTATGAAATTCTTAGGGAAATGGATGGATCTGGAGAATATCATCCTGAGTGAGGTAACCCAATCACAAAAGAACACACATGGTATGCACTGTCTTATAAGTGGATATTAGCCCAGAACTCAGAATACCCAATGGACAATCCACAAACCACAAGAAACTCAAGAAGAAGGAAGACCAAAGTGAGGATACTTTGTTCCTTCTTAGAAGGGAGAACAAAATACCCATCGAAAGAGTTGCAGAAACAAACTATGGAGCAGAGCCTGAAAGAAGGACAATGCAGAAACTACTCCACCTGGGAATCCTTCCCATATTCAATCATTAAACCCAGACATGATTATGAATGCCAGCAAGTGCTGGCTGACAGGAGCCTGATATAGCTATGTCCTAAGAGGCTCTGCCATATCTCTATACCCAGGGATTAGTACACCCATCAGTACTCATCAGAAAAGGTTTTATGTGCAGTGGACAACAAAAGAGAAAATCCCAACTGGCCAAAGTGAAGAAAATTAAAATCTCGGTCATTCTCAGCTGTAAGTGGTGTATCTATAACATATACTGACTTAGGGTTTCTATTGCTGAGGTGAAACATCATGACCAAGTTGAGGAGGAAAGCATTTATTTGGCTTGTACTTCCACACACCTATTCATGATCAAAAGAAGTCAGAACATGAACTCTAACAGGGAAGGAACCTGGAGGCAGAGCTGATGCAGAGGCCATCTTCCCATGACTCAATGAACACTGTGGAAGAGGTCACAGAAAGAGACCAAGGTTGGTAAGAACCAAGCCAAAGTATCTTCTGGACAGGACAAGACATCTGCAGACCTGAAATCATATCACCTAGGGATGCCTCCAAAAACCTACACAAGATTAAGTCAGTTAACATTCCAGCTTGGAAGGGGGAGGGGCTCAGAGCTCTTACCTTTGGCTGAGTCTCTTCACAGTTTTTATTGACATTACATCCCAATGGTAGGCCTCTCCCTCCTGCCTTCCCAGTCCTGCCTTTGCAAATTCCTACCCCCCACTACCTGCTCCCTTCCCCTCAGAGAAGAAGAAGCCTTCCCTCTTTGGTAACACTCCACCCTGGAACATCTAGTCTCAGCAGGAGTAAGTGCCTCCTCTCCCACTGAGGCCCCTATCAGTGAGGCCAAGTAGGGAATGGGGATCAAATGGCAGCCAGCGGAGTCAGAGACAGCCCTTGCTCCATTTGTTAAGGAGCCCACATGAAGAGTAGGTGCACATCTACTACAAATGTGTAGGAGGCCTATATCCAGCCCCTGCTTTGGTTGGTGGTTCAGTCTATATGAGCTCCTATGTGCCCAGGTTAGTTGAATCCTTACATCTTCTTGTAATGTCCTTGAACTCTCTGGATCCTGCCATCCTTCCCCAACTTTTCCACATAACCCCCTGAGCACTGCCTGATCTGCCTGATGTTTGGTTGTGGGTCTCTGCATCAATTTCCAACCTCTGCTAGATGAAGCCTCTCAGGAGACAGGCTATTTATGCTAAGTTCCTGTCTAAAAGCATAGCATAGTATCATTAACAGTTTTGAAGATGACTGTCTCACATGGGATAGATCTCAAGTTAACTTTGCCTCCAGAAAAGCAGGTCTGCAATTGTACTTTCTAATGAAGTCTGTAAATTTATAACTATTTGCATGATTTTATTTCTTAGTAAAGTATATTAAAGAAAATTTTAGCATACAAATTATGAAAATATTTATAATAATAAAATGATCATATTTTTTAAATCTCAATAAATGCTTACTGGGCTGCCATGTAGTTATTCATAAAATTAATTCAAATTGTTATAAAAAATGTCATATAATTATTCTTATATTCAATCTAGTAAAGTACTTCTAATTATTTCTTTGGTTTGTTTTTAGAGACAAGGTCTCATTATATAGCTCTGGCCATCCAAGAACTCACTATGTCGACCAGGCTGGCCATGAAGTCACCTGGCTCTGCCTTCAAAGGGTTGGTATTAAAAGCATGTACTACCATATCCCTTACATTTTTCTAATTCTTTATTATTTTCTAGCTACTATTCCTTTATACATTGACTACAATACTGTAAGAAGTGTTCATATCCAAACAAAATAGTCTTTATCACAATATAGCCTTGAAGTTGACTCTTCTTCCTTGTCAAGAATGAAGGACATAATGTCTATCAATCACTAGGAAGGAACAACTAGAGAAAAGAATAAATGATGACCACAAAGCAAGCATTTGCTAGGATATGATGAGTCAGAAGACCAGAAATTAAACTCTAGTCCTGATCTGAGGGCTGAGGAGGCCAGTATCCAGATTCTCTCATCTGATTTTTAACAATTTAACAGGTTGGATTTATTTTCTTTTATTTCAGCTCATCTTGCTGCTGGTGATGAATAATGTGCTAGCAAAAATTTTGTAGGGTGAATCCAAGTTATTACTGGAAAACTGAGCTCATTGAGCCTTTTTTAGCCCTTCTCAGGGTAACCCTACATCACACCTGCTCCCATTGTGATCAGATTTCTGTGTTGACCATGCCTGGATGGAACTACATATTGACAGGAGCAAAAGTGTTTGTATGGCAAAGGATCATCCAGATGTTGGTGCAGGAGAAAGAACTGGAAAAAGTCAGAACTCTGGACAAAATTTTCAGACCAGAATCCAAGGAGAATGTCTCTAATGAGTGAGTCAGAGACTTTGTTTGTGGGACTGTTGCAAATACTGACTGAGCATTAGGAGAGCTTCTTGTCTAACAAATATGGAGGAACACTTAGAACTTAAGACTTGAGGAAGATCCATGACTATACAACATAAAATACACCAAGTAGTTGTGTGGCTACAGTCTGGCTTGTGTCTGATCTAGAGTTGGTAGCCATAAACCCAATTACTGGAGCTCCAGACCCTATCTTTCATTCTGTCTGGCAATCTCACACTTGTGTTCTTCCTGTAATGTGATACTAGTATATATTTGTCTATTGTTCTGCAGCATTAGCACAGGCTGTGTTGGAGGCCTCTGCAGTATGTCTCTGCCTTTTCTATTTGGTCTAGTTGTTTGTTCCTTTTCTTGTGTGGTTGGCAGAGGAAAGTAATTGAACATTCTCCCCAGTGGAGTTGAAATAAAGAGTAAAATCAGTGAGTGAAAGAGAGAAAGAGAGGGGCAAAGAGTGACAGACTGAGTCAGACAAAACATACACTGAGTAGTTTAATGAGCTAAGTCAGGGGAAGGCCATAGACTCTTCACCTCCTTTCTCCAACATCATTCCCCCTCTGACCTTCTTCTTCACAAAAGAAATGACATAAGACTTTTCTAGAAACCTACATTCTTTGCTCACATTGCTGCTCCTGGGGCAGGAGTAAGCTCTGGAATGACAGTGAACCTTCTTAGCAGCAAGATCTTCACACCCTCAAGATAACCCTTAGGGGTCATAGAGAAAGAGGCTGACCTATGAAGACAGTGTCAGGGACGGGTATAGATTGCCTACGTCACAATGCTCCTTTTATGAGACAATTTATCTGACTACATGAATAGCAGGGTCATCCTGTGGATTCCATTGAAAGTGAGGATACTGATGAATCCACTGCCCTGGCTTTGTGTCTGCAACATGGGTCTCTTAAGGAGTGACTTGTATGCAGCTTAAGTGTATGCCTCTGATAGCTGCTGTATACCAACTGTTCTCTCAAAGAGGTTCAATTTCCCTCTTTGTAATTAAGCTAACTCTTCATTTGTTCTTAGCCCAGACCCAGAAAGTATCAAGACCTATCAGGAGCAGAGCTGAAATGTCCATCTTTATGCCTTCCTCTTCTGGATCCTCCTCACTGGAGGTTCAGAGGACATGATCTGGTTAACATGCTTCTTGATCAGATTTCTCCTATGCTTTTATAGTTTATAATCCCACATTGATGTTACAGCTTCCCAAGGCAAGACTCTGGCTCTTTTTCTCCTTCAAATCCACACATGATTTCTACACTCCCTGTCAATTAAATCTTACTCTCCCTACTTACATTTCTGTGCCACGACTTCTCCATTTGCTTAATGAATGAAGGAATTACCTATAACTCTCTCTTTATCTGCAAAACACAAATAGCATCTTACTCCTTTGATGCATGTTCTACGAAGGGATGGGTTGGAAATAGATGATTCCTCCTTATGTACAAATGCTTCGTTCTGATTTTTGAGTGGTTATACTTCTTTCAGAAGAATAGCTTCCTCCCATGTGTCTTCTAAGACTGTTCTTGAAGGCCTAGGGCACTAACACCTTCATCAGGAAATTCCCATCCCATGTAGAAAGCCACTTTGTGTCCACAGGGCTGCAGACAAAGGCCAATGTGCCAGTGTTGGAAGGAGACATTTTTTTTTATTAGATATTTCCTTTATTTACATGTAAATTTCTCCATTTCCAGTTTCCCCTCCAAAAATCAAAGAAAGAAACAAAAACAACAAAAACAAACCCCTATTGCCTCCCCCCTCCCCATGCCTGCCACCCCACCCTCTCCCAATTATTGGCCCTGGCATTCCCCTACACTGGAGCACAGAACTTTCACAGGGCTGAGGCCCTCTCCTCCTATTGATGATCAAATTGCAATCCTCTACTACACACATGCTGCCAGAACAATCAGACCCTCTATGTGCAGTCCTTGGTTGGTGGTTGAGACCCTTGGAGCTCTGAGGGTACTAGTTAGTTCATATTGTTGTTCGTCCTAAGGTGCTGCAAACCCCTCAGCTCCATTGGTCCTTTCTCTAACTCCTTCACTGGGGACTCTGTACTCAGATGTAGAGGCTCACAGACATCTATTGAACTGAGTACAGAGTCCCCAGGGAAGGAGACATTCTTAATGTCCAATACGTGAGGAAAGCCTGCCAGGGCATCTCTGTTGTCATTCACACTGCTGCCTTCATTGATGTCTCAGGTGGTGTGCCCAAGCAGACCATCCTGATGTCAATCTGAAAGGTACAGTACTTGAGAAAAATATGGAGCCTGTAGGAAAATGATAACAGAAGAACAGGTAGTGGGGGTGGGAATCCTGCTTTGGAACACTTGCTGTGCTCACTTGCATCTCTGACAGCAAGGCACTCAGTCTCAATATTTCTGTAAAATTTCATTTCATTTTCATTTTGTGTCTGCATGAGTAGTACCATTGGTATGATAGATGCCTATGGGACCAGAAAAGGGCATCAGATCCCTGGAATTGGAGTTACAGGTGGTTGTGAGAATCCATGTGAGTGCTAACAATTGAGACAGTAAGAGAATGAAGATTTAAAGTCATACTCTAGTCCTGCAATAGATTCCAAGTCCCACACCTTCATTTCAGTCTACCCACTGCCTGCTTCCAGGCCAGATCCAGATATTAGACTGCCCAATGTGTGTTAGCTTAGTTCTGTGAACCACCCTGCCCCCATGAAGCAAGGTGTCCCCTCAGACACCTCGGCAAAGCTGTTTCCCAGAACCATGCTGGGAAGAATGATCCAGCACTTGTCCTCCCATGCTCTTTACTAAGGGGTCATTAACACACGCCCATGTCCTTAACAGTAGCTTCTCAGGCCATGGTGGCTCTCCTCTGGAGGAGGTAAGGATTTTCCCATGCCCCCTTTCTTTTTCTCTGTTTTTCTTCTTGGTGGGCCTTTCTGCAGTATGGCTTCATAGTATAAGTTAGGATGAAACAGGTAAATTCACATGGAATTTCTACATAATATTTTCACTATCTCCACCAAGGACCAATTTCTTTATCACCACTACACTTTCTGCAATGTCCCTGTATATTTTCCTTTTAAATTAATTTATCCTCTCATGTAGTACACCAGAACTACAGTATTTATTCCATCTTTCCATCCCATGCACCCTTTATCATCACCTCACTGTCTCCTTTCCAATCCACTCCTTCCATGTTTCCTTTCAGAAAAGGGCAGGCCCCACAGAGATATCAATCAAACATGACACATCAAGGTGAATTAAGACTAGACAGAGACCCTCACATTAAGGCTGGATGAAGCAACCCAGTAGGAGGACAAAAGCAGGCAGGAGCATCAAAGACATGCCCTGCTCTCTCTGTTATGAGTTCCACCAAAGCACCAAGATAACCCACTGTAACATATAGAGGGCCAAGGTTAGATCAGTACAAGCTCCCTGACTGTTGGGTGACAGTGAGCTCCTAAGAGTCAAGGTTTGTTGATTCTGGTGGTTTCCAGCTTGAGAACATGCCACCAGGGGAAGCCCACCCTGAAACTGCCTGGAAGACCAGAAACCAGAGGCCAGATGGCCCAGCAACCTAGGATAGAACCAACCACAACAGGTGTGTGTGTGTGTGTGTGTGTGTGTGTGTGTGTGTGTGTGTGTGTGTGTGTAAAATCATATGAAATTATATCTAATGATATTCTACTATACTCATAGATTGGTGTATAAAACCAATTGTCACAAGAGAGGTTTAATCTAGGAACTGATTGAAACAGATGCTTGGCACATATTAGAGTCAAACATTAGGCAGAGTTCACAGAACCCTGCTGAAGGGAGGGAGGAACAATTGTAGGAGCCATAGGTGTCAAGGACACTACAAGAAATCCATATGTGTGTATTATATTGATTTTTAATTTGGTTACCCCAAGACTTCTTTACTTATGAAAAAAATATATTATGAATATCAAGGAACACCTTAAAAGTGTCTGTTCTAGTTTTGCATCCATGGCCCCAATACACACATATGTGCAGGAAGTGCCAAAAGACCCTAGTGTTTGTAGCCAGGTTCTCAAGTATATTGCTTACATGCTGTATCTCCCAGCACCTGGATATGTGAGGTGACAGGAATAGTCATAGAGCATTTTTACACTGGGAAAATATGTCACCATGATAACTATCAGCCCCCACTAGCAAGTAAACCTCACATTTAGTTGGTAAAAATATTTAACTTGAAAAAATGAGGCTATTTCTCTGGGAAATAGATTTACAAAGTGACTTGTAATATTAATAAATGAGTGGAGATAACAATGCTAACGACTAGGATCAGAGGTGAGGAGGACCCAACATGTGTCCTAACACTTGGAGTAACTGGGACCTGCAGGACCAGGCACACAGGAACTCCACCAGCCCAGTGGCTCAGGTTCCTTCTGGTCTGTCTGGGCTGGCAGGTGCCCTGAGAAGACCTTGGGTGCAAGCTCCACAATGAGTCCAATAACACCTAGAGAAAGTTCCACTACCAGGTGCCCTAACAAGCCCAGGATCACAGGATCCCAGAATCACAGGATCATAGTGACAGCTTGATTCTGAGGAGATCTGACACAAAAAGGATCACAGGAAGGACAGGCTCCAGTCAGATTTAGCAAAGGTATGTAGCACTAGAGATAATCAGATGGTGTGGGGCAAGCATAAGAATATAAGCAACACAAACCATGGTTACTTGGCATCATCAGAACACAATACTCCCACCATAGCAAATCCTGGACATACCATCAAACCAGAAAAGCAAGATTCAGATATAAAAAATCACTTCTCATGATGTTGATACAGGACTATAAGAGAGACATAAATAGCAGCCTCAAAGAAATACAGGAGAACACAGGTAAAAGCTAGAAGCACTTCAAGAGGAAACAAAAATCCCTTAAAAAATTACAGGAAAACACAATCAAAGAGGTGAAAGAAATGAGCAAAACCATTCAGAATCTAAAAATGGAAATAGAAACAATAAAGAAATCAGAAAGAGAGACAACCCTGGAGATACACAACCTAGGAAAGAAATCAGGAGTCATAGATGCAAGCATCACCAACAGAATACAAGAGATAGAAGAGAGAATCTCAGGGCCAGAAGACACCATAGAAAACATTGACACAACAGTCATAGAAAATGAAAAAAGTAAAAAGATCCTAACTCAGAACATCCAGGAAATCCAGGATGCAATGAGAAGACCAAACCTAAGGATAATAGGTATAGAAGACAGTGAAGACTCCCAAGATAATTGGCAAGTAAATATCTTCAACAAAATTATAGAAGAAAACTTCCCTAACCTAAAGAATGAGATGTCCATGAACATACAAGAAGCCTACAGAACTCCAAATAGACTTGACTATAAAAGAAATTCCTCCTGTCACATAAAAAATAAATTAAAAAACCCACCAAAAACAGCCTGGCGGTGGTGGCACATGCCTTTAACCCCAGCACTTGGGAGGCAGAGGCAGCTGGATTTCTGAGTTTGAGGCCAGCCTGGTCTACAGAGTGAGTTCCAGGACATCCAAGGCTACACAGAGAAACCCTGTCTTGAAAAAGCAAAAAACAAAACAAAACAAAATGAAAAAAAACAACAACAACAACAACAAAAAAAACCACCAAATACACTAAACAAAGAAAGAATTTTAAAAGCAGTAAGGGAGAAAAGTCAAGTAACATATAAAGGCAGGCCTATCAGAATTACACCAGACTTCTCACCAGAGACTATGAAAGCTAGGAGATCCTGGGCAGATGTCATACAGACCCTAAGAGAACACAAATGACAGCCAAGGCTACTATACCCAGCAAAACTCTCAATGACTATACATGGAGAAACCAAGGTATTCCGTGACAAAAATCAAATTTATACAGTATCTTTGCACAAATCCAGCCCTACAAAGGATAATAGATGGAAAACATCAACATAAGGAGCAAAACTACACCCTAGAAGAAGCAAGAAGGTAATCTTTCAACAAATCCACACAAACCTAATTCCACCTCTTACAACAAAAACAACAGGAAGTGGCAATTACTTTTCTTAATATATTAATTTGAAAATTAATATTACCAACATATCCTAATCGATTTAAATCCAATAATATGAGGAATTGGAAATTTGTTGATTGTCATCCAATGCTCTCTCTACTTTGGTAATTGGAGAAATAGGTCCAATATTGTACAATCCCTATATACTTTCAGCTCGTTTGTTCATGACAGTACCTTGCTGTGTACAACATAATGGTCTTGAAATCTTGCTTCTCCTATCTCAGCATCTCTATTAGTAGGATTGTTTATTTCATGTTTTTACACTATACTATGGTTTTCAGAACAGTTTACATATTTGAAAGTTATTTATATAGCCAAAAGAAAGGTAGACAATTAACTTGGGAGGTGGTTTGTAAGAGAACATCAAAGAGTGATACTGAATGCTTTGCTTTAACTCTTGTATAAATTTGAAGAGGAGGACTTTATAAGTTACTCTTTCTCTGAGATGAATTCTTTCCAAACTATCATAGCCAATGAACCAGATTCTTACTCTTACCTAAGGGTACCACCCCCCCAAGCAGAACCATTGTTCATTGAAACAGTTAGTGAATGACTGTATGGATAGATCATCTGAATACACACAACATTTCTTAAATGAATGTAACCTGTTCTCTGTCGGCTGATAATAAATTCATTCACTCAAGTCAAATAGCTTTGACCATAGCAGGAAGTCTGTATCCAAAAATTGTGCCTACAACTCATTCCTTGGTGCAGCAGAACTGTCAACTCTCAGCTTAGCTACAATGGAGGTAAAATCCTTTGGTGATATGAGGGTCATTGAAGTACAGCCTTATTACAATGAAATCCAATGTCTAAAAATTGTTCTCCTTTTGGGCTTGTACCACAGTAAGAGGCAAAATTTTAAGCTCCACTAAATACAAAACAAACAAACAAACAAAAAGACTTTATATATTTATGTTCATCTAAGAAAGTGCTAGTAGTGATGTATTATTTTGAAATATGCAGTTAATATGTTTGGAGTTATTTAAAATTTATATTGAGAAAAATGTATGTATTTTCAGTATTGGTGTAGACAAGCATCTACATAAGACTGTTCATTTGATTGTTGTTTTATATCAAACAACTTTGATAATACTCATTTTTACTGTTGTAATATTTATAAATTTTAAAGAATATGAAAAAAAGATATTGTAGGTATTGAAGTGGGATCTCTGGGAGGAGTTGGGGTAATAAAGGGAAACAAGAATGTGATGTAATTCTATTTACTTAAAATATGTTTTTAAATGTTAACAAGTTCAAATAAATTGAAATCATGTAACTTTTCTCATCATAATGCAATAAAAGTTAAAAAAATGCTAACAACTCCTTCCCCAGGATATTCCTTCCTTCCTGCAGGTTGTGCATATCTGCATCATATCTACTGTGTTCTGCCTTTCTAGGAATGATGAGCAGTAGGCACATATTATTTTTCAGCGCTCTAGCAGACTCAATAGAAAAGAATCATATGAATGACAAATCCTCATTCATAATGCTATATTACCAAAGTATACAGTAGAAAGCCTTTGTTCTTCTCCAGAATCAAAGGTCATAGACAGAGAAAGAAAGGACGACCTGTCAAGGCTGGACATTTGGAAGCCTCAGATATCACAAAACGTATATGACTTTTTTATTTGATTATTTATTTATTTATTTATTATTGCTCATGTGACCATAGCATAGTTGTGCTGATTTAGGAACAGAAAAATTGTGCTGGGAATAGGGTGGAAAAAACAGGAAGTAGAGTCCTTGATCTATTTCCTGGCACTGACACTGGCAGTGTGTTGTCTGTGATTAGGTGCTCAGAACTTATTGAAGGCCTGTGTTCAAACCAGTATGCCAGCCTTCATCTTCTGCAGCTCAGTTAATGTTGCAGGGCCCAACTCCTACAAGAAAATCATCCTGAATGGCCAAGAGGAAGAGAATAATGAAAGCATAGGGTCTGATCCATACCCATATAGCAAAAAGAGGGCCTAGAAGCGAGTTCTGCAGCAATTTGAATATTTGTGCTTAAGACCCATGTACATTTATGGGAAGAAAAGTTCATTTATTACTGTTGCAGAATTTTCTCTGTCCAATCACATTAGGGCAATGACAGGTCTGTGACTGGATTGGAATAGGGAGGCAGAGCTAGACATATAGGAGTAAGGAGGTCAGAGGTCAGAAAGAAGAAGGAGAAATCATCATGGAGGCTGGTGAGCAGGAAGACAATCCAGACCCCTGTTGCTGTCCAACTGCAATGTTAAAACAGTGGGTTACCTGGAATATGGAGTTAGAAGGAAATAGGAGGAGATAAAAAGAGATAAGAGGAGATAGGGTGGCCAAAATTATACCTACCCACGAGGAAGATGCCTTAAAAACATTAGACAGGAGCCTTTATAATTCAGCCATCTTGAACCTTTAATGCTCCCCCTTTGTTCCCCCAACAGGTATAATACCTGAGGCAAAACCACTCCCCCCAAGTACGTCAGCATGCCAGTCCAATCAGCGACTTCCTTTTTTCTCTGCAGAGGTGGAGCTTCAGAATGTAACTGGAACCATGTTGGAGTCATGGCAAATAGCAGGAGATGGGCAGAGAGGTGTGGTTATGAGAGGCAGGCCTCAAACCAGGAGAGTAACAGACCCAGAGTGGTTCTAAACAGCCACAGGTAGCTAAGGTTTCCACAAGGTTAGAATAAATGGGTTAAAATATTGTCCTTATAATTTGGCTCTGAAATTATTGTATTGGCATCTTGTAAATTGTGATCTTATTGATATATAAACCTGATTGGATAATTAACCCTTAAGAGTCATGTTCCACCGGATATCTAGTTGCTAGATGGCTGATTGGGAGGTGTGTCGAGTGTTGCATGTAAGCGAGATGATCTTGCTAGCTGGGAGAAAATAGCAGGAGCTCACCAGGACATAGTGATGTGGCTGGACAGAACCTTAAGGAAACTATATAGTTTTTAAGAAAGTAAGGACTGGCCTAGAAAAGAAGAGGCAAGAGATGGAGAAACTCTCAGCCAGCACCTCTGCTGTCAGTGTACTGGAAGATTCTAGAACAGACATAGCTATATTGTGTCATGTAGTTTTATCAGTAATTAATTCATTACTTAATAACCCCTGATTTATATCCTAAAATGTATAAAACAAAGAGAAGCCTAAGGTCCTGGATGGTTAGAAAGAAAAGCCTGATTCAATCATGCATGTGCTTCCCCTAAGCTTAGAATCTGGAATGCATTATGTTCATCTTCTGATGTAATGCCAGTTCTTTCATCTTTTACCTCTTCAGTTCATTTCTGTATGACATTCTCTGACATTGTACTCTTCATTTTCTTCCAGTTCTGCCCTTAACCTTTTCAATATCTCTGAGGTCAGGACACCAGTCAGGAAGTGTGTAGTAAAGTAAGAAACACAGTTTTTAACCAACAATTAACAGACCATCATCCATTCCATACAGACAGTAGTAAAGCATGCTACTTTAGGTAGGAGTAGTCCTTACTTTAGGAGGTAATCCTGATCACTAGCCTTTGCAATGCAAATAAAACACCATAAGGAGCAGTAAGGTACAGAAAGATTGGCAGCATCCTGAGGCTGTGAGCCTCCTTACCTTTTTCTTCTTGATCAGCAATCTGTGGTCATGGAATAAAGAAGGCACAGGGAAGTGCTCACTGAGGAGTGTATACCTATGATTGAAGACAATGGAGCTGAGCAGAAAGTGTCAGGGAACGTTTAAGACAACAGGAGGGACTTGAAAAGGAGAACCAGGAGAGTCCATGCTGGGAAGGCAAATGGTATACAGAATCAGTGTGCAGGTTGGGGAGAGAGGAGAGCCAAAGCAAATAAAGATGCAGGGGAAAACTTAAGCTGGCTATGCAGGTTGGGGAGAGAGGAGAGCCAAGGCAAATAAAGATGCAGGACAAAATTTAAGCTGGGTTTACTGAGAGACATGGGGCATTCTCAGTGCCAGATAGAACTGAGCAATACACAAGGATGGTCACTAGGGACCCAGCACAGTGTTCAATGGACATTCTCTTAAAAAGGCCACCTGTCAGAAAGTGTCAGGATACCAAAGGACTTTGATACTTGATATTGAATCTCCAAATATTGGAGTGTGAGCCCTGTGTAGCAGAGTGAGAACAGCTCAAGGAAGAGAGTAAATGTGGAATCATCTTTCTGGATAAAATGGGAGCATATCTGTTCTTTCTTTGTGCTTTGTCCCAAGAATGTATTTTAGTATATTTTAGCCTTCTGCATGTTTACAGTTGTCTGAAGATAATTTTTTAATATATCAATTAGATGGTAATTAAGTATACAAACTAAGAAATCCTATCTGTAGGCTAATCAATTACCTCTGCCCTCCAATTCTGTCTCTCCTGCCAATTTATGGTCTAGTTAAGAGAGAAAACATGAGATCTAGTACTGCTGTAGACAGAAAGGTGTGTAACACTTAATAAAGTTAAAGTCTGGGGACAATATCCTGTCTGGACAAAGGCTTAAAGGTCCTTGCCATTTGGCTGCATGATGATCAATGGATGAGATTTCACACTTGTCAGTGGGAGGGAAAATGATACAGGTAGATGCACTGGAGTTTATAAAGACCCATGTGGGAATGTGGTTGATTTTGAGTCAGCAAGGAAAACAAGTTTGCATAGAGTAAGATGCAAATGTAAAAGAGATACCTACAGTGGCATAAGAGATGTAGTCATTAATATAACAATTCTAAGATTAAAAACGTAACTATGTAACAATGAAGGTAACAGTTCAATAAATTATAGCATTGTAAATTGATAATCACATAATGTCAACACACATGGGTTTTTAAACAAAAGTAGTGAGAGTTAAATGTTTTCATGGATTTGTTAATTTCCTCACAATGTTGGGATATGGTGTTAAGTGACTGAATTGTAGAATGTATCTCTGAGGAATCGATTGCAGTATCTCCCTTGGCATATTTAGGCACAGCACAATTCAGTAAAAATCCTCCTGCTGATAAATAAGTCTATCCTATGTGCACAATAAGGCTTAAGACATGACTACACAGAAACTCTTTGTATGAATGATATCTCCCATAAATATAAATTCTAGAGACTGACAGGTCAGGATAAGGGTCTTGAGGAGAATCTTGAGGAGGTTTCAGCTACACAAAGGTCACCAGGATATTAACTGCATCCTCTCCCAGCCTTTCAGACAGAAAACGGGTTATACATCTGTGATGGTTTCTATATGCTCATCCCAGAGAATGGCACTATTAGAGGGTGTGGTCCTATTGGAGTAGGTGTGCCCTTTGATGGAGGGGAGGAGGCAGCACCTCCCACCATTTTTCATAGACTTAAATATAAAAAGCTTGAAAAGCTGAACGTCGCAGTCCATAATTATGGCCCCAACGCCCCCTCTACCCTCTCACTCCTTGAAGACCTTGCTGAAGGTGGACACCTGACTCCAAATGAGTGGATTACGACTGCTCAGTCAGTCCTCACTTGAAGGAAACCGGCCCGCAGTTTTACTTCATATCGTGGGTGATTCATGAACTGGGGAAGTCGAGTTTCTGTGGAAATAAGCGGGTTAAGAGAAAGAGAGACCACACCAAGAAGAATGTCTATCAAGGTGTAATCTTTACTTAGAGAAACGGGAAATTTATACTTGAGGCGAAACAGTCATGTCTTTAGCACATAGGTGAGAACAGGAATCGAGCATATCAAAGCGAGGACTCCAGGCAGGAGGGCGGATCAAAGTTTTAGTCCGTAATGAATACTGGGCTCCCGGTTCTGGCTTAATCCCTAGCTGGCTCCAGACCCCTGGTGAGCCGAGCCGAGCTGCTGTCTCAATGTAGTCAGCAGGACCATCACACTCACTCATGGTCAATTTCTTGCCTGGCGTGCCGATTGGGCTGACCGGTGCCATGATGTCATTAGAAAATATTACCAACAAGGCTGCCGCACTGCTCATAGATGGTCCTTTAGTAAACTTTTGGGCCAGGGGAGATATGCCACCGATGGAAAACAGCGTGCTTTTTCTCTTAGCCTTTTGTCCCATTCCAGCTCTGCAGCCCTCACTGCTTGCAGAAACATTCCCTCCCCGGGGACCGTTCTTTCACCTATGACAAAAATTTTACAGGGACCCCAAGAACCCTTCAGTGACTTTGTGTCCCGTCTTTTGGAGGCGGCCGAATGCTCCCTTGGCCCCAGTCAGGCCAATAATAAGTTACTTTCACAATTGGCCTATGAAAATGCCAATACAGCCTGCAAAACAGCCTTGAGGGACAGATATAAAGGAAAAGACCTTGATGAAATGATTCAGATGTGCCGGGAGGTAGACCCCATTACTGACAAGTTTACCAAGGCCATTATGGCCATTGACGCCGCTTCTGCCTCCGGGAACTCTTCATGTTTCCACTGTGGCCAGCCTGGTCATTTTGCCCATGACTGCCCTAATGGGCCTCCTCGAGGCCCACCACCTCCACCGGCTACTAATAGTGACACCGGAGGGACCCCTTATCGCCCCCCTCCTAACACTGTTTGTCCACGCTGCCACAGAGGCCCCCATTGGAGCAACACCTGTCACTCAAGGACAGATATTATGGGAAATCCACTTCCCCCGCATCAGGGAAACTCCCTTGGGGGCCAGTCCCGGGCCCCTCATCCTATAATGTTTCAGCCTGCATTGGGACTGAATGGACAGGCACCCCTTTCCAGTCAGACTACACTCCTCCACCATTGATTCCCCTTCCCTCGCCCAGCCCCCCTCCTATACAAACTCAGCTTCCTCCCCCACACGACTAGACCTCTGTGCCACCACCTCAACTATATTGAGGCCTGAAGACGGGGTTGTGTCTCTAACTACCTCTCTCCTCGGTTCCCCCCTCCCCACTCTTCCTTCCTCATCTTAGGACACGCGTCCTCCGCCCTCATAGGCCTACTGACATACCCTGTCATTCTCAGACCTCCCTTCCCATCTTCAATATATCTTTTTGTCTCTGCCACCCAGGGTCCTTTGTCCATTTCCCCCAGTCAGGTTCTCACCCAAGCCCTCTCCTTACCTTCCTTAAGCTCTCCTAAAGAGGCCTGGACCCTCCCTTCGGCCCACCCTCCTGTGCCATCCGTTTTTTGGGTCCAACAACTGACTGCTGACAGGCCTTGTCTTAAAATAAAGCTTGATGGCCACCTTTTTGAAGGTATCCTTGATTCTGGGGCCGATTCTACTGTCCTGTCCCAGACTTCCTGGCCCTCAACATG
>NW_022196898.1:46678024-46678840 GCF_008632895.1 Mastomys coucha | reverse complement strand
AGTCTCCCCATTACTAATCAGATTGGGCCCTCACCCCGTTTTCAGTGGCGAGTCCTCCCTCAGGGGATAGCAAATAGTCCTACCCTGTGTCAAAAATATGTGGCCCAGGCTGTCAACCCTTTGCATTTAAAATACCCCTTCCTATACATTATTCATTATATGGATGACATTTTATTGGCAAGACCCTATGAAGACCAACTTTCCACAATTAGTGGAATTAGTGGAATTTCCAAGAATTAGTTCACAATTTGACCACTTTGGGTTTAAAGATTGCCCCTGAAAAGATCCAAAAGCAACCCCCCTTTCTTTTCCTGGGTTTTGAGTTGGGAGCCTCTTTTATCCGCTCTCAAAAGATTAAAATACAATAATACACCCTCCATGCATTAAATGATTTCCAAAGGTTACTTGGAGATATCAATTGGTTGCACCCCTATCTTAAGCTCACAACCGGAGACCTCAAGCCCCTTTTTGATATTCTTTGGGGTGACTCAGACCCCTCTTCTCCAAGGAAGCTCTCTCAGGAGGCCGCGATGGCCTTACATAAGGTGGACGTTGCTATCTCTCAACAATCCATCTGTTACTATCACCTTTCCCATCCCTTCTCCCTTCTCATCTTCCCCTCCCCATTCTCTCCAACAGGATTACTGTGGCAAAACCGCCTCCTCTTCTGGCAACATCTCCCTGCCTCGCCCTCCAAGGTCCTCCCCACCTATACCTCTCTTGCAGCTTCCCTCATCCAACAGGGCCATGAGGCCGCTACTAGACTTTTTGGACAGGACCCCCACTCTATTATTACCCCTTATACTACAACCCAGG
>NW_022196898.1:46645120-46674216 GCF_008632895.1 Mastomys coucha | reverse complement strand
CCTGAGATAAACATCCTGCCCTAGTTAATTGAGAACCCTGAGATTAACATCCTGCCTGACAATCACAAAGATGAGAATCCTGAGATTAACATCCTACCTGACAATCACAAGGATCCAGCTTGGTCCTGAGAAAAGAACATTCACAGAAATCCACCCCCTCCCTCCCCACCTGTCACCCTGGAACTCAACCCCAGAAGATTTTGTAACCTTCCATCTCCCTCCTTCCTCTTCCCCTCCCCTCCAAGATTTTTGCTTTAAATATGCTCAGCTCTACTAAGTAAACAGCTCTTGACAAGCAATGTTTCCTTGAGTCCTGTTGTCTCTCTTGCCCATTCTTTATTCACAGGTTGGGACTCTCCTCGATCCCCCGAATAACTTGACCTGCAGGACAGGTCAAGTAGCCATTCTAATACCCAACAAAATAGACTTTCAACCAAAAGTTATCAAAAAATGGAGAAAGACACTACATACCTATCAAAGGAAAAATTCACCAGAATGAAATCTCAATTCTGAACATCTATTCCCAAATGCAAGGGCACCCACATTTGTAAAAGAAACATTACTAAAGCTCAAAACACGTATTGGACTTCACACAATAATAGTAGGGGATTTCAACACCTCACTCTCACCAATGGACAGATTATGGAAACAAAAATTAAACAGAGATGCAGTGAAACTAAAAGAAGTTATGAACCAAATGGATTTAACAGATATCTACAGAACATTTCAACCTAAACCAAAGAATAGACCTTCTTCTAAGCACCCCATGTTACCTTCTCAAAAATCGACCATATACTCAGACACAAAACAAACCTCAACAGATACAGGAACATTGAATTAATCTCATGTAGTCTATCTGACCACCATAGACTAAGGCTGGTCTTTAATAGCAACAAAAACAATAGAAAGCACATATACACTTGGAAGCTGGACAACTATCTATTCAATGATAACTTGGTCAGGAATGAAATAAAGAAAGAAATTAAAGACTTTTCAGAATTCAATATAAATGAAGGCACAACATACCCAAACTTATGGGACACAATGAAAGCAGTGCTAAGAGGAAAAACTCATAGCTCTGAGTGCCTCCATAAAGAAATTGGAGAGATCATGAACTAGTAGCTTAACAGCTCATTTGAAAGCTCTAGAACAAAAAGAAGGAAATACACCCAAGACGAGTAAACAGAAGGAAATAATCAAACTCAGGGCTGAAATCAACCAAGTACAAACAAAGAGGACTATACAAAGAATCAACAAAACTAAGAGGTAGTTCTCTAAAAAAAATCAATTAGATAGATAAATCATTAGCCAGACTAACTAGAGGACCCAGAGACAGTATCCAAATTAACAAAATCAGGAATGAAAATGGAGACAATAACAACAGAAATTGAGGAAATTCAAAAAATAGTTAGTTCCTACTATAAAAGTCTATACTCAACAAAATTGGAAAACCTGGATAAAATAGATGATTTTCTATACAGATATCATGTACCAAAGTTAAATCAGGATCAGATGAACCATGATCATGGGGTTGATGACCAGCCCCATCAACCCCAAGGAAACAGAAGCAGTCATTAAAAGTCTCCCCACCAAAAACAATGCCCAGGGCCAGATGCTTTTAGTGTAGAATTCTACCAGAACTTCAAAAAAGATCTATGACCAATACTTCTCAAACTATTTCATGAAATAGAAACAGAAGGACTACTACCCAATTCATTTTATGAAGCCACAGTTATACTGATACCTAAACCACACAAAGACCAACAAAAAAGGAAAAATACAGACCAATTTCCCTTATGAATATTGATGTGAAAATAATAAAACTGGGTTCACAAACTGAACCCAAGAAGACATCAAAACGATCATCTACCATTATCAAGTAATTATCATCCAGGAGATGCAGGGATGGTTCAATATATGGAAATTAATCAACATAATCCACTATATAAACAAACAAAGAGAAAACTGACATGATCATCTCATTGGATGTGGAAAAAGCCTTTGATAAAATACAACACCCATTCATGTTAAAGGTTTTGGAAAGATCAGAATTCAAGGTACATACCTAAATATAATAAAAGCAATATACAGCAAACCAATAGCCAACATCAAACTAAATGAGTAGAAACCCAAAGAAATCCCTTTAAAATAAGGGACAAGACAGGGCTTCCCACTCTCTCCCTACCTATTCAATATAGTACTTGAAGTTCTAGCCAGAGTAATTATACAACAACAAAAACAAAAGATCAAAGGGATACAAATTGGAAGGGAGGAAATCAAGATATCACTCTTGGCAAATAATATGATAGTATACAAAATTCTACCAGACTGATCCTATAGCTAATAAACGACTTCAGCAAAGTGGCTGGATATAAAATTACCTCAAACAAATCAGTGGCATTCCTCTACTCAAAGGATAAAAGGGATGATAAAGGTATTAGGGAAACAACACCCTTCACAATAGTAACAAATAATATAAAATATCTTCGTGTGACTCTAACTAATGAAGTGAAAGATCTATATGATAAGAACTTCAAATCCCTACAGAAAAAATGAAGAAAACCTAAGAAGATGGAAAGATTTCCCATGCTCATGGATTGGGAGGATCAATAGAGTAAAAATGACCATATCACCAAAAGCAATCTACAGATTCAATGCAATCCCCATCAAAATTACAACTCAATTCTTCATAGAGTTAGAAAGAACAATTCTCAAATTCATCTGGAATAACAAAAACCCAGGATAGCAAAAACTATTCTCAATAATTAAAAAAACTTCTGGGGGAAATCACCATCCCTGACCTCAGACTATACTACAGAGCAATAGTGATTAAAACTGCATAGTATTGGTACAGAAACAGGCAAGTAGTTCAATGGAATAGAATTGAAGACACAGAAATGAACCCACACACCTATGGTCACTTGATCTTTGACAAAGAATCGAAAATGATCCAGTGGAAAAAAGACAGTATTTTCAACAAATGGTGATGGTTAAGCTGGCAGTGTGCATGTACAAGAATGCAAATTGATCCATATCTATCTACTTGCACAAAGCTCAAGTTCAAGTGGATAAAAAACCTCCACATAAAACAAGATATGTTGAGTCTAATAGAAAAGAAAATGGGAAAGAGCTTCAAATACTTGGGCATGGGAAAACTTCCTGAACAGAACATCAATGGCTTATGCTTTAAGAACAACAATCCACAAATGGGAACCTCATAAAATTGAAAAGCTTCTTTAAAGCAAGGGACACTATCAACGGGACGAAACAGCAACCCCAGATTGGGAAAATACCTTTGCCAATCCTATATCCTATGGAGAGATAATATGCAAAATATACAAATAACTCAAGAAGGTAGACTCCAAAGAACCAAATAACACTATTAAAAAGTGGAGTGCAGAGCTAAATAGAGAACTCTTAACCCAGGAAACTCAAATGAGAAACACTTAAAGAAATGTTCATCATCTTTAGTTATCAGGGAAATGCAAATCAAAACTACCCTGAGGTTCCACCCCATACCAGTCAGAATGGCTAAAATAAAAAACACAGGTGACAGCAGATTTTGGCGAGGATGTGGAAAAAGAGGAAGACACCTTCATTGTTGGTTGGACTGCAAGCTTGTAAAACCTCTTTGGAAATCAGTCTGGCAATTAATTACTGCAAAAATTGGAAATAGTTCTACCTGAAGACCCAGTTATAATGTCTCTGGACATATACCCAAAAGATGCTTTTTCATATAACAAAAACACATACTCTACTATGTTCATAGCAGCCTTATTTATGATAGCCAGAAGCTGGAAAGAACCCAGATGTCCTCAATAGCAGAATGGATTGCTAGACAGACAACCTGGTACATATACACAATGAAGTACTATACAGCAATTAAAAACAATGACTTCATGAAATTCACAGGCAAATGGATGGAACTAGAAAATATCATCCTGAGTGAGGTAACCCAGACAAAAAATAACATGTATTACATATACTCACTAATATGTGGATAACAGCCCAAAAGCTCACAATGCCTGTGATTCAACCTACAGACCATAGAAACAGTAGAAAGAAGGAAGACCAGGGGATGGATGCTTCAGTCCTGCATGGAGGGTGGAACAGGACAGTTGTGGGAAGTGGAAGGAGAGGGGGTACAACGGGTCAGGAAATCGAATATAAATGGGTAGCAGAAGTGATGAGGAACTGGGGATAGCCACTGAAGGGTCCCAGACACCAGAAAAACATGAGGTTCCCAGTCCCTAATATAATTGACTTTAGCTGTAATTCACAGAGAAGGGGGAGATAAAAACCTGTGGAGACCACCTCCAGTCAATAGGCATGGCCCCTGGTAGAGAGATGGGGCCATCCACCCATCTCAAAGTTTTTTAACCCAGAAATGTTTCTGTCCAATGGAAGAACAGGGACAAAAAATGGAAGAGAATGTAGGAAGGGCAAAATGAGAATGGCCCCACCTGGGGAGAGATCATGTCTCCAGACACCAAACCAACACTGTTGCCACAGTCAAGAGGCACTTGCAGACAAGAACCAAGTATGACAGTTCCTGGGGAGGCCTGGCCAGCAATTGACCAATGAAAATGGGCATGCTTGAAGCCAACTGTCAGGCTGAACTCAGGGAACCTGGTGGGGGTGCTGGCAGAAGGACTGGAAAAGCAGAGGAGCAGTAGTTGCAACCCCATTAGAAGAACAATATAAGATGACCTGACTACCCAGTTCTCCCAAAGTTAGACCACCAAGCAAGGAGTGTACCTGGAGGGATTTATGGCTCCAGATACATAGGTACCAGACAGCAATAGAAGGGGAAGCCCTTAGTCCTGGGGAAGTTGGATGCCCCACAGTAGGGGGATGCTGGAGCAGTGGAGTGGGAGAGTGTGGGAGGTTGGTGAACAATCTTATACAGGCAAAAGAGAGGGGGGAGAGCAGAGGTTGGTGGAGGGGGTAACCAGAAAGTGGAATATTATTTGAGATGTAAATGAATGGAATTATTAATAAAAGAAAAAAGAATAAAAGAAAAGTATATATGCACATATACATACATATATACTACACACATATAACTTTTAGTCATGATGTTGCAATGAAGCTATTAAAAACCTTAAAACAGTGTGTGATATCTGTGTTCCACTTACAGCTGAGGTCTCCAGAAATTCTTTCTTACTTCAGTTTGGCCAGTAGTGAATTTCTGTTTAGTTGTCCACTACACAATGAACCTTCTCTGATGAGGACTGAGGGCTGCACTCATCCATGGGTCTAGTGATATGTATTTAAAGAGCAGTCTGATTCTACACCTCTCTCTCTCTCTCTCTCTCTCTCTCTCTCTCTCTCTCTCTCTCTCTGTGTGTGTGTGTGTGTGTGTGTGTGTGTGTGAATTTGTCACTTTAATCAGGGTAATGCTGCTCCTCCCAAGAACCACAGATTGCCAAAGAAAATTTGGTCAGGGGCTTCCCAAGGACCCCTAAAATTGTAGAGGCTACTGCTATTGTTCTTGGTTACCCACTGAAACTTATGGTAAGATATTATTACTGAAGATACCACATGGTCATAGGAAGTAGACAAATTAAGGTGGCACTACCCAAGAAGCTTCCTTCCTGCTGACTAGCTTTCATAATATCAGAAGTTGCCATGAAAGCTACAGGGAAAAAGAAAACATCAACATTCTTATATAGCTGTGGATGCTATGATCTACAATAACAACCAGCCTAGAGAAAAATGCCCATAGATGCAAAATGACTACAAATGTTATGGGACCAACCAACAACTTTTTGGCTGGATATAAGGATGCCTCCACTAGGAAATGTGTGCCAAGTACCATGGCTAGAGAGCTCATAGGTTTGGGGTGGAGTCGGGGGGACTTACTACTGTAACTTTGCTAAATGGACATATTATCAAACTGCTCTCTAAAGACATATCTCTAGACCCATGGATGAGTACAACCCTCAGTCCTCATCAGAGGAGGTTCTTTGTGCAGTAGACAACAAACAGAAATTAACAACTGGACAAAGTGAAGAAAATTAGGATCTGTGGAGTCCTCAGATGTAAGTGGTACATCTATACCACATACTGACTTAGGGTTTCTATTGCTGAGGTGAAACACCATGACCAGAAGCAAGTTGGGGAAGAAAGCTTTTATTTGGCTTGTACTTCCACATCCCTGTTCATTATCAAAGGAAGTCAGGACAGGAATTCTAATAGGGAAGGAACCTGGAGGCAGAGCTGATGCAGAAGCCACCTTCCCATGCCTCAAAGAACAATGGAAGAGGTCACAGAAAGATTCCAAGAGCCCGAGGTTGATAAGGACCAAGCCACAGTGTCTTCTGGACAGCATGGGTCATGTGCACACATGAAATCATCCCACCTAAGGATGCCTCCACAAAAACCTACTGAAGATTAAGTCAGTTAACATTCCAGATTGGAAGGGGGAGGGGCTCAGAGTCCTTACCCCTGGCTGAGTCCCTTCATATTTGTTATTCACATTACATTCCAATAGCAGCCCCTTCTCTCCTCTCTCCCCAGTCCCACCCTTGCAAATTCCTACCCCTATCACCAACTTCCTTCCCCTCAGAGAAGGAGAAGCCCCCCCCCCACCTTATGTATGATCCCACCCTGGAACATCTAGTTCCAGCAGGAGTAAGTGCCTCCTCTCCTAGTTAGGCCCAACCAGTCAGTCCAGGTAGGGGAAGGGCATCTAATGGCAGGCAACAGAGTCAGAGACAGCCCTTGCTCTACTTGTTATGGGACCCACATGAAGACTAAGTTGCACATCTGCTACAAATGTGTAGGAGGCCTAGGTCTAGCCCCTGCATGTGCTTTGTTGGGTTGTTCAGTCTCTGTGAGTCCCTATAGGCCAAGGTTATTTGATGCCTTTTATCTTCTTGCAGTATCCTTAACTCTGGATCCTGCCATCCTTCCCAAACTTTTCCACATAACTCTCTGTGCACTGCCTGATGTTTGACTGTGGGTCTCTGCATCTGTTTCCAAACACTTCTGGATGAAGCCTCTAAAGAGACAGTTATGCTAGGTTCCTGTCTGTAAGCTTAGCAGAGTATCATTAACAGTGTTGAGACTAGCTCTCTTATATGAGATGGGTCTTGTGGAGAGCAGTAAAGCGGGAGAGGCATTCGCCATGGCAAGATGGCACTTACTTCCGCTGTCAACTCCTGGTAAACAACTGTTTGCGCATGTGTGTAGAGAACTGTTTGCGCATGTGCATAGAGTGACAGACGCCTAGTCATGGCCCATCCCGGGGCGTCACGTGGGGTGATGAGCAAACAGCAAATCATAGGCGGACACACCACGCTGTGGGCGGACACGCCGCGCTGTGGTGTATATAAGCAGTGCCGATTATTGGCTCACCCCTTTTTTTTCCCTCTGGATGAGGGCAATAAACGTTTGCTGCAGAAGGATCCTAGTGTCCGCGTGTCTTCTTCCCAGCCAGACGACTGCGCGGGCAACAGGGTCTCAAGTTTTTAAGTTGAGCTTCCAGGAAAACAGGTCTGCACTTGTACATTCTAATAAAGACTGCAAACATATAACTATTTGTATGATTTAATTTCTTAGTAAAGTATATTACAGAAAAATTTCACATACAAATTACACAAGCATTTTTAATAATAAAAAAGTTCATATAATTATTCTTAGATTCAATCTAGTAAAATCATTCTAACTCTTTTCTCATTTGATTTTGTTTGGCTTTAGAGACAAGCTCTCATTATATAGTCCTGGCCATTCAGGAACTCACTATGTAGACCAGTCTGGCCATGAACACACCTGGCTCTGCCTTCAAAGTGCTGGGATTAAAAGTATGCACTACCGTACCCCTCACATTTTTCTAATTCTTTAGTATTTTCTAGCTACGGATCCTTTATACATTACCTACAATACTGTAAGAAGTGCACATGTCCAAACAAACTAGTCTTTATCACAATGTAGCCTTAAAGCTGACTTTTCTTCCTGTGTCAAGAATGAAGGACATAATGTTTATCAGTCACTAGGAAGGAGTGATAACATAAAAGAATAATTAATGACCAAAAAGTAAGCATTTTGAAGATATGGTGAGTCAGAAGACCAGAGATTAAAACTCTAGTCTTGATCTGAGGGCTGAGTTGGGTTGATCCAAACTCTATCATCTGACTTTTAACAATTTAACAGGTTAGATTTTATTTTATTTTGACTCCTTCTCCTGCTGATGTGGTTACACTGTGCTAGCAAATATTGGGTAGAGTGAATCCAAGGGATTACTGGAAAACTGTTTTCATTTGGGCCTTTTTAACTAGCCCTTCTCAGGGTCATTCTACATCATACCTGATCCCACTCTTATCTGTTTCCTGTGTTGACCATGCCTGGATGGAGCTACCTGGTGACAGGAGCAGGAAGGTTTGTGGGCCAGAGGCTCATCAGAGTATTGGTGCAGGACAAAGAACTATAGGAGAAACTGGGCAGTGGTGGTGCACGCCTTTAATCTCAGCACTTGGGAGGCAGAGGCAGGCGGATTTCTGAGTTCAAGGCCAGTCCTGGTCTACATAGTGAGTTCCAGGAAAGCCAGAGCTATACAGAGGAACCATGTCTTGGAAAAAAAAAGAACTGAACTGAGCTGCTAGAGATCAGAGTGCTGAACAAAGTCTTCAGACCAGAAACCAAGGAGGAATTTTCTAGTAAGTGAGCCAGAGTCTCTGTTTGTATGAGTGGTGGGAATGTTGACTGAGCATTGGGAGGGCTTCTTCCTAGCAAATGTGGAGGAGCACTTGGAACTTAAGGCTTCTCCGTGCTCAAACATCACATCAGGAAGATTCATGACCACACAGCATAAAATACACTACACCACACAGTTGTGTGACTAGAGTCTGGCTTGTGTCTGATCTAGAGATGGTAGCCACAAACCCAACTGCTGGAGCTCCAGACCCTGTCTTTTTTCCCATTTGGGAATCTCATAGTTGTGTTCTTCCTGTAATGTGATAGTAGTATGTATTTGTCTACTGTTCTGCAGCATTAGCAAGGATGCTGGGTTGGAGGCCTCTGCAGTGTGTCTCTTCCTTTTCTTTTTGGTCTGGTTATTTGTTCCTTTTCTTGTGTGGTTTGGTAGAGGAAAGTCATTGAACATTCTCTTCAGTGGAGTTGAAATAAGGAGTGAAATTAGTGAGTGAAAGAGAGACAAAGAGAAGCAAAGAGTGACAGACTGAGTCAGACAGAACATACACTGAGCAGTATAATGAGCTGAGTCAGGGGAGGGCCACAGACTCTTCACCTCCTTTCTCCAATGTCATTCCCCTCTGACCTTCTTCTTCACAAAGGAAATGACAGAAGGCTTTTCTGGAACCCAGCATTGTTCTTTTCTGACATTGCTGGCCCTGGGGCAGGAGCAAGCTCTGGAATGACAGTGGAGCTTCTTAGCAGCAGTATCTTCACACCCTCTAGATAACCCTGCAGGGACCATAGAAAAGGAGGTTCAGCTATGAGGACAGTGTCAGGGACTGGTGCAGATTGCCTGTGTCACAATGTTCCTTTTGTAATAATTTTTCTGACAAAGTGATTTCCAGTGTTATGCTTTGGATTCCATAGAAGGTGAAGATACTGATGCATCAACTCCCCTAGATTCGTATCTGCAACAGGGGTCTCTTAAGGGGTGACTTGTATGCAGCATAAGTGTATGTTTCTGATAGCTGCTGTGTGCTGACAGATAGTTTGCTTACACCGGCTCTATTTCCCTCTTTGTAATTCAGCTAACTCTTCATTTGTTCACAACCCAGACCCAGAAAGTATCAAGACCTATCAGGGGCAGGGCTGAAATGTCCATCTTTGTGTCTCCCACCTCTGAATCCTCCTCACTGGAGGTTCAGAGGACATGATCTGGTTAACATGTTCCTTGTCCAGATTTCTCCTATGCCTTCATGGTTTATAACCCCAGATAGAAATTACAGCTTCCCAAGGCAGAACTCAAATGCCCTGTATCTCCTTCAAATCCACACGTTTTCCCCACTCCCTTCCAATTAAACCTTCTTTTCCCTCCTTATATTTGAATGCCACCACCTCTCCAGGTGCTTTAATGAATGTAGGAATTTCCCCTATCTCTCTGTTTCTGTGCAAAACTTAAATGGCATCTTACTACTCAGATGAATTTTCTACAAAGAGATGAGCTCAAAATAGATGTTTCATCCTTCCCTATAAATGCTGTTCTGACTTTTGAGTGTTTATGCTTCCCTCGGAAGAAAGGCCTCCTTCCCAGTGTCTTCTCACCATGACTGCCCTTGAAAGCCTACATAACTGACACCTGTGTCAGAAAACTTCCATCCCATGTAGAAAACTTCCCAATGACCTGTTTTGTATCTTCAGAGCTTCAGACAAAACCAAGGTGATAGTGTTGGAAGGACAGATTCTTGATGCCCAGTACTTGAGCTTCTCTTGTCATCCACACTGATTCTGTCATTGATGTCTCAGGTGTTGTGTCCAAGCAGACCATCCTAGATGTCAATCTGAAAGGTACAGTACCAAAGGAAAACATGGAGCCTGTAGGAAAATGATAACAAAAGAACAGGTAGTGGGGGGCGGGGCTTCTGCTTTGGACCATTTGCTGTGCTCACTCACCTCTCTTACCATGGCCCTCAGTCTCAATATTTCTGTAAAATTTCATTTTATTTTCATTTTGTGTCTGCATGAATGTCTGTATATCATTGGTATGATGGATCCCTATGGGACAAGAAAAGGGCATCAGATACCTGTAATTGGAGTTACAGATTGTGACTCTGAGAGCCCTTAACCCTGACTGCTGAGCTCTTGAGAGCTAATGACTGCTAGGGCATTCTCTCCTTCTCCCTCTCCTTCCCCCTCTCCCTCTACCTTTTCCCCTATCCCTTTTCCCCTATCCCCTTTCCCCTCTCCCTCTCCCTCTCCTTCCCCCTCTCCCTCTCCCCTTTTCCCTCTCCCTTTTCTCCTCTCCCCTTCCCCTTCTCCCGCTCTCTCCCCCTCTCCTCCTCCCTCTCCCTCTCCCTCTCATATTTTTTATTCACATTATATCCCAATTGTAGCCTCCTCTCTCCTCTCCTCCCAAGTCCTACCCTTGCAAATTCCTCCCCATTACCCACTCTTTTCTCCTCAGAGATGGAGAAACCTCTCCACCTGGGTACCATCCAATCCTGGGAACATCTAGTACCAGCAAGAACAAGTGTCTCTTCTCCCACTGAGGTCCAACCAGGCAACTCAAATAGAAGGGTATTCAGTGACAGGCAACAGAGTCAGAGACAGCCTTTGCTCCAACTGTTAGAGGATTCACATGAAGAACAAGCTTCAATCTGCTACAATTGTTGGGGCACCTAGGGTCAGCCCCTACAAGCTCTTTGGTTGGTGGTTCAGTCTTTTTGAGCCTCCCTGGGACCAAGTTTTGTTGCTCCCTGGGAGCAACAAAAGCAAGTTAATTAACTCTGTAGCTCTTCTTGTGGTGTTCTTGACCCCTCCATCTCACTCAAGTGAGCCAATAGTTGATATTAACCCATAGTGGGTCAGCTTCACTGGATAGAGTACACCCATGGATATATATACAGCACAAATTAACACAGTGTATTTTCTTTTTCTATTAAGAACATAAAATTGGCTGGGGTGATGAATAGGGTTTAGTGCTGGGAGAAGTTGAATGGAAGAGGGAGGTGAATATGTTTAAAATACATTGTAGGCACGCATACGATTCTCAGCCTATTTAAAATAGTACAGTTTTCAAAAAGATAATTAAGAAAGCCCAGGACTACTAACATGTTTTGCCTGTATTTATAAGTATTGAATATTTAAGATATAGTGTACATGTCTTCAATGTTTCCAAAATAGATTCCTGGGATTTCACTTGAAATATAATTTATTAGGAAAGAAAAGTTGGAAGCACTTGGAATCCTGCAGCTAATACAGCCAGGTAAGTTTGGGAGCAACAAAAGCAAACAAGGATTGTGAAATTTGGCAGTATGCCTGGCATAAACAACACCAAGCAAACAATCAAACAAAACCTACTCCTTCAGAAGAGAAAAGGCTAGAATGAGCCTGTTGCATCACAGAAGATATGGGCTAGCTTTCTTTCCAGAAGATCCTCTGAGGTAAAAGACAAATCTAGATAGGATCTATTAGTGTCTGAGGTCCACAGTGTAGGAGTTAAGGGAAAGAGTTTGAAGGGTAAAGGGTAAGCAGGGAATGTGGAGTCTGTGAATGAATGACAGAGCTGTGACGAAGGCTTTGCATGTGGGGGAAGTATCTGCCTAAGAGCTATATTCATATTTACTCAGAGCCAGGCAAAATTAGTTTTGATCTTGGAACAGAGCATACTGAAAAGAACTTATGATAGTTGAGAAAGAATTTTCTTGCAGTAAAGGGGAAGCATAAAGATCACTGAGACACTTCCCACCAGGACAATTTTAAAAGCAGAAGCTCTGTGTCATAGGTCTTTTTATTTGATTATCTATTGTTGGTCTCCAGGGTTTCCTTTTAAGGGAAAATATGTGTACTTAATTGACTTAGTGCTCTGGATGGACTCTCTTACAGCTCACTCTGGTCATTTTCTGGAAAGTAATGCTGACCCCTGTCCAGGTGAAAATCAATATAGTAGCATTTGGCAGCCACTTGATTAGTTAGTAATGCCTACTAAAGTCCCTTTTAAACTGGCTAAGACCACTCACTCTACTGACTCTCCTATATCTTTTTAGGTCTCCTGACTGAATGAGGTCAGTCTGGAAATCTCAATAAGGGGCTGGTAGCACCTGTTTCACAATTTCATAATTGTTTGATTTGGGGTGTTATTCTTTCCTGTTGGGTGTTCAAGACCAAATAGGCTACCAATAGTTAACCCTTTAGAATGCTAATTCATCCAAAGCTGGGGGAGGTAGGTAGGTCACCCTATAAGTTGGTTATCTTCAGGGTTGGGTCAAAGGTCTAAATGACCCTGTGGGTTTTTGGTAAAGCATGTGGGACCTTTGCTTCCTGATGATCCTCTTTGACATTCATCCTCTGGTGTCTCCATGGCATCTGTCATCAAAAGAAATGTTCACTCTGGTGTTGTAGTGTTCGTAGAGGTACAAGTCTTCCTCCTGGTTCTGAATGACCTTCAAAAACAAAGGCATTGGTGTTCTTCTTTTTGCTTATTTAGACATCTACACTCAGGCTACATAAGACTAAAGTGTTATCCTGAACTTGACAAGGAAGGTAATCCAGCTTCTAAAAACAGGAAACCAAGAACACATGGCACTGCGTAGACAGTAATCTCACTCTCTTGGTGACTAGTGTGCCCTTCCACTGTGTTGTCTGTCTCCAAATCAGCAGAAACACAGCTAGCTGTAGTCCTGGGCCAGGTCCCTCACCTTGTGACCTCTGCAGCATTCCTTTTGGCTCTGTCCCCTCCCAATCAGATAAAAATAAAGATCTGATTGTCACTATTAAAAAATATTACAAAGGTAGATTGATCTGTAGTTAAATAAAATTAGCTGTCACAGGTCAAGTAGAGAGGCTCCCCACAGACTTATGGGGAACTATTTCTACAAAAATGTTTTAGCGTCATTTTAAGTTAATCAAATCTATTTTCTTTGTATCTTTTCATTTTAGGCTGGTCTTTAGGTTGTAGGACAGAATGTTCTCTTTAGCTCAGGAGGAGTTTTCCTCCCAAAGAAGCCCCCCTCACCTGATCCTGACATAGGAAACACCTAGTTATAGTTGCTTTTAGTGTCAATTTGCCACAAAGTGACTCTTTCAAAGTGACCTGATGGCATTGACTGATGTGAGAAGGCCCACCCTGATTGTGGGTGGCAACCTCTGGTAGCAGCCCAGAATAAAAGGTCCTGTTCAGGAAGAGCATTTGACAACTTGTGGGTTTAGCTTCTCTCTTTCATCCGAGTTGATTGGTAGTGCTGCTGCTGCTGGGTCCTTTACAGAGACCAGAACCAGCCTTTCCACACTTGCATCATTGTGATCTAGGGACCATCTGGTTTCCAGAAACCTTCTTTCCACAATTCCAGCTCCAGGTTGGGACTACTGACACACCACACCCCATGACTGGGTAAGTACAGTTTGTCTCCTCACAAAGAGGGACAACCATTGTGGGCTACTTCCAGTGTTAAATCATTTAGACTCCAGTACCAAGTAACCATTAGTTTCTAAATTATGATTTAGCTGTTCTTACTACATTAAAGCTCATTTAATGAATTGTTTTTTGTTTGTTTTTTGTTTTTTGGAGACATGGTTTCTCTGTGTAGCCCTGGCTGTCCTGGAACTCACTCTGTAGACCAGGCTAGCCTCGAACTGTGACATCCACCTGCCTCTGCCTCTCAAGTGCTGGGATTAAAGGCGTGTGCCACCACCACCTGGAATGAATTCATATATATATATATATATATATATATATATATATATATATATACACACACACACACACACACACACACACACACACACACACACACTTTTGGTTCTGTTCTGCTAGTAGCCCCTGACTAAAATACATCAACTGGCTAGCTAACTATACTATAGTATTACTCACTACCAAGCATGCTACTTATAGATGGTATCCACCAGCAATCACAGGCATTTTGTAACCAGAACTTCTCCATTAAAGGCCTAGACTCAGGCAGCCAACCTCACATACCAAGTAAAGAAACAAGTAATGGCTAAAGGCAGAGGATTAAAAAGTAAATTTCTTCAACATGAACCTGAGAAGAAGAAAAACAGATAGAAATATTCTGCGACCTTCCCCTTCCCCGTCCATTTTCATGGTACTGATGTGAGCTTACTCGAAACTGAGGAAGATCTATTCCAGTGCACAGGAACAAACAAATAATAACACAGGGGGTGAAACTTTCCATTACTTTGTCATTGTTAGAGAGGATACCTGACATGAGAGTCTTAATGACCGAGAAGTCTGGATCAGACTGATGCTAGATAGAGCTCAGAATACTACAGGTTTGAACAAAAGCCCCCATACTCACCAGCCCTCCAAAGACAACTATACAAGAACTATAGGAATTATCTCTATATCTTTTGCTCACCAAAATATACTTCATTAAAGGAAAAGGAAAAACAAGAAATGGTGGCAACAGGAAGGTGTGCTGTCAAGGAATTCTGTTACTTGTTCAAGTGTCTGTTAGAGTAGCTAGTTGGGCAGAGAATTTGGTTTTAAAACTGCACAGTGAAGAACACACTTGGGTTAGTACAGGACCCCTGGCCACAGAAGGCATTCTATTGTATAACTTTACATGGTTAAAACTGATGCTAGGTTATCCCCAAGTAGGGTGAGCAGCCTAGTGGACTAGACAAAGGGTACTCTAGTCATTAATTTGGCACTAAAACATCAAAATATCAGAGATGATGGGTTACAAACTTAAAGTGTTTAAGCAGGCATTATATGATAAGCTGAGTCACTTTTATCTGAGTATTGGTTGGGAAGTGGGATGACTAGCTGAGCAGTGCTCCCTGAGAAGGTTCTCTTAGACCTGGGTTGTATCTTAGCAGAGGCTGAGTGGATACAATGATTGATGAAGACAAAAGTTCACCAAAGATATACCTTTTACCAAACCTTTCCTGAAGTCCTTATCTCTTTTACCTGATACTGTGGGAGCAGAAAATGTATCTAATAAAGAAATGTTTCTTCTGCCTGATGTTTAAAACAAAAACCATGCAAGTTATAAGATGTATTAAATAGGTGATGTATAGAGGGGGTGTGGGTATGTGGTTGTGGATGTAAATGTATTCATGAGTGTGACATTTTGCTTCCCATATCATGTGAAAGGTCATCTCCTAACCCACCAAGTCAGGTCTGAAGAGCAAGATTCAAGCACTGAAAGTGCTAGGCTCTGGACAGAGCCCATGAAAATTCTTTTCAGACTTCCTGGGGGTCTAGGGTGAAGTAGATAGTATTGGGGCTAACCAGTAGATGCTGCTATATTGGCTAGTGGTCCAGACAGCCCACCAGTTCTACAAGCTGTAGCTACCCTTACTACTGCATGGGAGAGGAGTTACTTATTACACTTGCATTGTTCCATGCAATCTAGATGAGCAAGTGGCCTCACCTAATGTCCCTTCTAAATGTGAAAATGTTTGAATGTTGATGAATTTGGAGAAAAAAAAGGGAGCACTGAGAGAACAGAAGGGAATAAATAGGCTCTAATTTGAGGGAATCTCATTTCACATCTACAACTCCAACAAGGGTAGAGTACAATACAATATTGCTTCATAGTCCAATTATACCATATGTCTGGTATGAAAGTATATGTTTGCTGAAAACTTGAGGAAGTGTAGTGGCCAATTCCCTTGGAAGACATATTCAAATAGTATGAAGTGCTATATGGGCCAGCAGGTGCCCTGAGAAGACCTTGGGCACAAGCTCCACAACTAGTCCCACAACACCCAGAGGAAGCTCCACTTCCAGGCACTCTAACATACCCAGAATCAGACGTGAGAAGGACACAACATCTCTCCCAACTCAGGAGTAACTGGGACCAGTGGGATCAGGCACACAGGAACTCCACCAGCCCAGAGTCTCAGGTTCCTTCCAGTCTGTCTTGGTGAAACAATGCCTTGAGCAGACCTTGGGTACAAGCTCCACAGCCAGTCCCACAACACCCAGAGGAAGTACCACTCACAGGCACTCTAACATGCCCACGATCAGAGGTAAGGAGGACACAACATCTGTCCCAACACTGGGAGTAACTGGTACCAGTGGGATCAGGCACACAGGAGGTCCACCAGACCAGTGGCTCAGGTTCCTTCCAGTCTCTCTGGGATGGTGCCATGAGCAGACCTTGGGCACAAGCTCTACAACCAGTCCCAAAACTCCCAGAGAAAGCTCCACTCACAGCTGCTCTAACAAGCCCAGGATCATAGGATCCCAGAATCACAGGATCACAGAGACAGCTTGACTCTGAGGAGTTCTGACACAACCAGGATCACAAGCAAGGACAGGTAGCACTAGAGATATCCAGATGGTGTGGGGCAAGCATAAGAATAAAAACAACACAAACCAAGATTATTTGGCATCATCAGAGCCCAATACTCCTGCCATAGCAAGTCCTGGACATACCATCACACTGGAAAAGCGAAATTTATATATAAAATCACTTCTCATGATGATGATTCAGGACTTTAAGAAAGTCATAAATAATACCCTCAAAGAAATATAGGAGAACACAGGTAAACAGCTAGAAGCCCTTCAAGAGGAAACACAAAAATCCCTTAAAGAACTACAGCAAAACACAAACAGGTGAAGGAAATGAACAAAATCATCCAGAATCTAAAAATGGAAATAGAAACAATAAAGAAATCAGAAAGAGAGACAACCCTGGAGATACACAACCTAGGAAAGAAATCAGGAGTCATAGATGCAAGCATCACCAACAGAATACAAGAGATAGAAGAGAGAATCTCAGGGCCAGAAGACACCATAGAAAACATTGACACAACAGTCATAGAAAATGAAAAAAGTAAAAAGATCCTAACTCAGAACATCCAGGAAATCCAGGATGCAATGAGAAGACCAAACCTAAGGATAATAGGTATAGAAGACAGTGAAGACTCCCAAGATAATTGGCAAGTAAATATCTTCAACAAAATTATAAAAGAAAACTTTCCTAACCTAAAGAAAGATATGCCCATGAACATACAAGAAGCCAACAGAACTCCAAATAGACTGGACAAGAAAAGAAATTCCTCCTGTCACATAATAATAAAAACACCAACTGCACTAAACAGAGAAAGAATTTTGAAAGCAGTAAGGGAAAAAGGTCAAGTAACATATAAAGTCAGGCCTATCAGAATTACACCATACTTTTCACCAGAGACTATGAAAGCTAGAAGATCCTGGGCAGATGTCATACAGGCACTACAAGAACACAAATACCAGCACAGGCTACTATACCCAGCAAAACTCTCAATTACCATAGATGGAGAAAACAAGATATTCCATGACAAAACAAAATTTATACAATATCTTTCCACGAACCTAGCCCTACAATGGATAATAAATGGAAAACATTAACATAAGGAGCAAAACTATACCCTAGAAGAAGCAAGAAAGTAATCTTTCAACAAATCCACACAAACCTAATTCCACCTCTAACAACAAAAACAATTACTATTTCTTAATATCTTAATATGAAAATTAATATTACCAACGTATCCTAATCGATTGAAATCCAATAATATGAGGAATTAGAAATTTGTTGATTGTCAACCAATGGTCTCTCTAATTTGGTAATTGGAGAAATAGGTCCAATATTGTACAATCCCTATACACTTTCAGCTTGTTTGTTCGTAACAGTGCCTTGCTGTGTACAATATAAAGGTCTTGAAATCTTGCTTCGCCTATCTCAGCCTCTTTATTAGTAGTATTGTTTATTTCATGTTTTTATACTATACTGTGGTTTTCAGAACAGCTTACATATTTCAAAAGTATTTATATACCCAAAAGAAACATAGACAGTTAAATTGGGAAGACTTGTAAGAGAACAACAAAAAGTGAGATTGAATGCTTTGCTTGACGTTTGTAACTCTTGTATCAAGTTTGAAGAAGACTTTACAAATTACTCTTTCACTGAGATGAATATTTTTCCAAATTATCACAGCCAATGATCCAAATTCTAACCCTTACCTAATGTCTGTGCCACCCTCGAAGCAGAGCCATTGTTCATTAAAACAAATGGTGAATGACTTTATGGATAGACCATCTTAGTACATATACCACTTCTTTTTTTTTCATTAGATGTTTCCTTTATTTACAATATCTCCTTTCCCAGGTTCCCCTCCATATATATATATATATATATATATATATATATATATATATATATATGTGTATATATATGTATTTATATATATATATATATATATATATATATAAAGTAAAAGAAAAAAACTAAAACAATCTCCTGTTCCCTCCCCCATCCCCCTGCTCATCAGAACACCCCTCCTGCTTAATGGTCGTGGAATTCCTCTACACTGGGGCATATAACCTTCATAGGGCCAAGGTCCTCTCCTCCCATTGATGACCAACTTCGCCATCCTCTACTATACGCATGCTGCTGGAGCCATGAGTCCCGCCATGTGTACTCTTTGGTTGGAGTTTTAGTCCCTGGGAGTTTTGAGAGTACTAGTTAGTTCATATTGTTGTTCAGAGATACTTTGTTCCTTCTTAAAAAGAGGGAACAAAATACCCATGGAAGAAGTTGTAGAGACTATGGAACAGAGACTAAAGGAAGGACAATTCAGAGACTGCTCCATATACCATTTCTTAAATGAATGTAACCTGTTCTCTGTGGACTGAGAATAAATTCACTCACTCAAGTCAAATGACTTTGACCATAGTAGGAAGTCTGTATCCAAAAATCATGCCTACTATTCATTCCTTCACGCAGCAGAACTGTCAACTCTCAGCTTAGCTATGATGGAGGTAAAATCCTTTGGTGATGTGAGGGTCATTGAAGTATAGCCTTATTACAATAAAATCCAATGTCTAAAATTTGTTCTTATTTTGGACTTGTACCAGAGTAAGAGCCAAGATTTTAAGCTCTACCAAATACAAAACAAACAAACAAAAAGACATTATATGTTAATGTTCATCTAAGAAAATACTAGTAGTGATATATCATTTTGAAATATACAGTTAAAATGTTTGGAATTATTTAAAATTCATATTGAGAAAAACATGTATTTTCAGTATTGCTATAGACAAGCAACTACATAAGACTCTTCAACTGATTGTTGTTTTATATCAAACAATTTTTATAATACTTATTTTTCATGTTGTAATATTTTATAAATTTTAAAGAATATGACAAAAAAAGATATTGTAGGTATTGAAGGGGGTCTCTGGGAGGAGGTGGGGTACAAAAGGGGAACAAGAATGTGATACAATTGTATTTACTTTAAAAAAAGAAACTACAATAAAAGACTGAAGGTAAAAAAAATAGTGTGAAGCATTGAACATATTAATAAATATGTATTAATAAATGAATGGAATCCTATTGACATTAGATTGTTAAATTATGCATCTGTTTGACATGAGAAGGTTTTTGAAAAAAAATAAAACAACAAACTAACAAACAGGCTATTATGTTTGATATTATCATTTAAATGTGCTTTTTCTCTGTAGTAAGTGATTTGAATTCATTCCAAATGGGCTGTGACTGGTTGACAGAGCCTCCCTATAGAAAATGGCTTCTGTCCCACACCCTCAAGGAAGAGATGGTTGTAGAATTACAAAAGACAGGACTTACTGGGCCACCTAGCTAGTCAGATTGCACTTGGCTAAACTCTCTGTCCTGTCATGTTTCAACAAAATTGTATATGGTTCAAGCATGCCTATTAACGGACTATAAAAAACAGAAGCCAACTGATAGGTTCCCTGTATTCAAGATCACTGAACCTGTAGAGCTTTCTGGAGGGTGGTATATTCCCCAAGAACACAGAAACCCCAGAGCCCTTCTTTTATGTCTTACTCCATGACTCCCCTCATCACCCCCCAACACACACACACACACACACACACACACACACACACACATACACACTTCATACCCAACAAAGTTATGTAACCATTTCTGTGGGTTCCAGGAACTGCTTACATAACTTGATCATGCCTAGTAAAGATATATTGACCCCAATTTGTGAACATTTGTTCTGAAGCACAGGTGGAATAACCCAGGCTTGCAACAGGCATTTAGGTAAAGGAGAAATCTTGTGACACAGTCACGCCCCGTGAGTTGAGAGTTTCTTCATACCCAATGGAATATGTTGACTTGTGATGTGGAGAGTTTGCCCAGTGTCTTGTCATCTGTGCTACAGGAGGTTTGAGGGAGAAACTGGGTTTGGGAAAAATCACCAGCTCTCTCTTTAGAGCCATCTCCAAGGTCACCATACATTAACCTCACTCCCACTGTGATCTGCTTCCTGTGTTGACCATGCCTGGGTGGAGCTGCCTGGTGACTGGAGCAGGAGGGTTTCTGGGCCAGAGGATTGTCCAGTTGTTGGTGCAGGAGAATGATCTGGAGGAGATCAGGGTCCTGGACAAGATCTTCAGACCAGAAACCAGAGAGGAATTCTACAGTAAGTGAACATGAGATTTTTCCACATGACTGCATGGCCAACACAGCCTGGATGTGGGAGGGTTCTTCCCTTGCCTAGTAAACAAACGCTTACAGTCATAACACTTCTCCATGTCTACATTCATCAGAAGGAAAAACCTGACATAGCCAAAAAAAAAAAAAAAAACCACAGTTTGGGAGAGACAGAGTTTGAACTGAGAAGTTCTCTCTCTCTTTCCTGTAGCTATGTAATGTAGACTTGCCAGTTGCTAAGTAATATCCAAAAAGACTGTTAAGCTGGGGGCTTAGAACTAGCTCCCTCTTTCTTCTAATTGCTAATGATCTATTTGCTATTCAGTGCTTGTTTGATTTTTTGGGGGGGAGGGGGTGGTCTTTCATTTAGCATCTTAGAGGGAAGTAAAATATAAAAGTAAAAAGTACATGCAAGGGATTGAAATATAAGGACACAGAGAGAGGGCTGGGGGCATGGATAGCAGGCAGAAAGACACAGAGATGGGAATTTAGAAAGTAGATTTCTGAGCAAGCACATGAGGTCATACCAAAGAACAGACACAAAGCCACCAAAACAGGACTGTACACACCTTGCCTGGACAGTTCTTATTCATTTGTCCTCATTCCTCACTGGAATTTATCATCACTACAAATAAGATTACAGAATTCACTGGTGCAGGCTGTTAACCTTTTGTCAATTTGTTATTCTAGGCACAAGTGCACCAACTGAATTTGAAATATATTTTACCACCTATTCAAAACCTCAGGACATTAAAATAACCTTTCAGGAAAAGTAGGAAAGAAGGGCACCCACCTGAACAGTGAGGACTGTAAGTTGGGAAAAGAAAACGGCTACAGCAGTGACCTGTGATTAATGAGGATCACAGATCAAGCTAGAGGTCCCTCACTTAAGCTTCATGAATTGGTCCAGGGGTCAACTCTTGGCTCTAGAGTCTTCATTCCCTTTGTGTGTATGCGACCCAAGCTAGTTCTTTGCCATTTTCTCAGCTTCAAGGGTAAATGCACATTGCATAGGGGTCTGCTCTGCACAGAGCCCTCCATAGCCCTCTGGGACAACACCCACCCTCTGCACCTTGTCTCTGACCTATTCCAGCATCAGTTCTCTCCTTTATCAGCTTAAGTGTTGCTTCCAGAAAGCAATATTAATGCACAGCCAATTCTATTAGTTGGAATCCTAAGGTCTCAGCAATATTTGCAAACAATCAAGGCTCAGTCTAGAGGAATAGCTCCACAGTGGGTATGGATAGAAGAGGCCATTCCTAAACATAAGAGTGGAGATTCCTAGAAGTGTCCTTTCTGTGCCAGGCTCTGTAGTGGCACACCCTGGTGAGAACTCATTGGGTATAGGTAACATTTCTGGAACGTAGTTAATGTTTCTAGCTTCTATTTATGCAGATGGAGATAAACAAGTGCAGAAGTTAACTGGATTCCCCAAATGTCATAGCTAGAATAAACAAACTAGATTGGAGCCAAGGAAGTCCAGCTATAGCCTTCATATTCTTCACATCCAGTGTGTGGTAGAGCTTCTCTGGGTCTCTTTCTGACATATCTCATATGACAGCACCATTCCATGATGTTGCTGTGAAAATATCTGCCACATCCAGGTGTCTTAGATAAGGGTGCTGCTATGGCTCCACTAGGAAATACTCTATAGGCCCTCTCCTGGGATCTCAGAGTCCTCAAATAGCTCATGGATGAGACTCTACTTCACTACAGGTCTGGATTCCTCCTCTCTCATCACAGCAACATTACTAAAGCAGTCTATCTAAAGCAGTAGATCTCAAAGTGTGAGTCAGCCAAGTGACCCCTTGGGAGTGGCATGACCCTTTCACAGGAAAAGCATATCTAATATCCTGCATATCAGATATTTTCATTATAATTTGTAACAGTAGCAAAATTACAGTTATGGAATAGCAATGGAAATAATTTTCTGGATGGTGGTCACCACAACATTAGGAACAGTATTAAAGGGTTCAAGCATTAGGAAGGGTGAGAACCACTGGTTTTCAAAATCAGTAGCAAGGGAGAAGGGGAGTGCTGGGTAGATAGGACCATGATCAGAGAATCCAATCCTCAGGCAGGTACCTACTTTCTTCTGAGCAGTCCCTTGTTTGCCTTTCTCTAAGGGCCTTCCTGGAGTCGTATGGCAAAAGGAGAGGGCCTGGATAGGATATAATTAGCAGAGAATTAGGAGCAAGCCATTCGATTTGTTTCTTCCAAACTGGATTTCTCCAGCCTTTCTCATTGTTTGGCTTCACGGGAAATTTCAGTTCATTTCCATGACCTTAACCTGTCTTTGAAAAATTGACTCCAAGCAATGCCCTAGAATGGGCTAATGGCACAGGTTGCAGAAGAGAGCAAGTGAGGTATAATTAGTGGGTATAGCCATAACTATGTGCCCAGATTTCTTGAGCTTCACTTTCCTCATTTATTACATGGGGTAAAAAGGATCAGTCTCCAGGAAGTGGGGAAAGGAAAAAAAGGAAGTATAGTCTTGAAGCTGTGTAAGAGTTAATAAGCCAGCGCATGGTGGCTGGCAAAGACTGTGTGTGACACAGTTCATTTTGTTTTAATCAACAAGTGGACAGTACTGTGTGCAGAATTCAGCATCTGAATATACCAGTACTGTCTGCAGTGCCTTGAGATAGAAGGTAAAAAGGAATACAGGCCTGAAAAAGCCTCAGTTATAGCATTGACATCTGTTTTGATAGTGTCTCAGAGGAAATATCCCTTTGTATCCACACTGAGCCACATCCTAATTATATTGCCCATTCCTCTGATGTCTCTGAATCATTTAAGTAAAACAATTGCTACTGAGTAAACTCTTGCTTTTGTGCTTAGGACAGACTCAGAAACTACCAAGCCCTGGCAGGGGGAACACCTAAGGCTCACATCTGTGTTTCTTCCTTTTCTGCTGCCACTGCTGGGAATGGATTTCTCATCCAAACCCTGGGACAGACATTCTGATGACTAATCCCACTTCTAGGCAGCTCCCTATTACCTCTTGATTCACTTTGATGAATGAGTCAACTTCCTACCACTCTCTTGAACATTTGACTGCATCCTAATCTGATTTGTTTTTCTGCAGTGGGAAAGAATGTTTTCCTCTCTTTCTATATGTCAGGCTTCCTCTCCAATATTTTTCTCACTATGACAATTCTTGATAATCTAGATACCTAGTACCTGTGTACAGCCCACAAAGAAACTTCTCAATGACCTACCTTGTGTTCCACAGACCTACGGACAAACATCAAAGTGACACTGTTGGAAGGAGATATTCTTGATGCCCAGTATCTGAAGAGAGCCTGCCAGGGAATCTCTGTTGTCATCCACACTGCTGCCATCATTGATGTCACTGGTGTCATTCCCAGACAGAATATCCTAGACGTCAATCTGAAAGGTAGTATATGGAGAGGACAAGGTGAATGTAGAGTGGTTAAAAATGTCAACACAGACTAGGAAGGGATGCTTTTGCATGGAGCACTTGCCAAACTCTGAGTCTAATGCCTCTGCTCACTAGATCCTGCTGGTAGAGTTCAGTGCTTTTACACAGCCAGGGCCTAGCAGATAGAAAGCAAGCAACACAGGATGTGAGGTCTGTCCTCCATGCCAGGGAGGCTGGACTCCAACTCCCAACAACTGACAACTCTAGAGCCATCACTTCCTATGAGCCAGATCTAGACCTCGCAGGTGCCTGCTCTTCATGCTGCTAGTTCTGCTACAGCTTTGGGGCCTCACAATATTCTGCCATTGTAGAAATGCCCAGTAGGAGGTGCACAGACTCTTTATGTTTCTGCTGAGAGCAACAGATAAGGTCAGTCAGTTCTGGTTTCCAGAATGAAAACTAGAAGGAATATTTATCACCTCTACTTTATATAACTGGGTAAATGAACTCATAGATAGAAATTAGAATGCTATAACATTGTGGGTATAATCAGGAACACAACGGTATCTCTATATCTCCCCAAATCCAATAGTCATTTGTCTCCTTCATGATAGTCTCATCAAATGAAAAACACAAAACAATAAAATAAAATAAAACTGTACTTATGAATGTACTTATGTCTATGTAATATGCATAGAACCAGTACACAAATGTACTTGAGTCTGAATGATGTTAAAAATTCAATAATTCTTAGTCTAAAACTGTTCATGTTCATAATCAAAGAAATGATCTTCTGGTTTTGTAAATTTAAAAAACATGTATGAATCTTTATGTATAAAATTATACTTATTTCATAGACACATTAGGAATGAATAAATGAGACCTTTTAGGTGTCTTTTAAAGTTAAAAAATGAAAAAAAAACCACTCATGCACACAAGCAAGTACACACTCAGTGCTGTGAACACAAAGCCAGGAGATACTCTCTCTGGAATCAATCTGTGGTCCCCTGGCTGTAGCATGGTAGCTGTGAGTACACTTAAAGAAGATATACTTTAATAGTGAAGAGGTTGCTCTGTTGGGCTAGAGGATGAAAATGAGAATGAAGCTGTGAACATAGTGAGCCTTAGATTTATCTCCTGACACTGACAGTGTGTTGTCTGTGATTAGGTACCCAGAACCTATTGGAGGCCTGTGTCCAAGCCAGTGTGCCAGCCCTCATCTTCTGCAGCTCACTTAATGTTGCAGGGCCCAACTCCTACAAGGAGATCGTCCTGAATGGTCATGAAGAAGAGCATCATGAAAGCACATGGTCTGATCCATACCCATACAGCAAAAAGATGGCCGAGAAGGCAGTGCTGGCAGCCAATGGGAGCATCCTGAAAAATGGTGGCACTTTGCATACTTGTGCCTTAAGACCCATGTACATTTATGGGGAGAGAAGTCCATTCATTTCTAACATAATAATTACAGCTCTCAAAAATAAGGGTATTCTGAGTGTTACTGGCAAATTCTCCATAGCCAACCCAGTGTATGTGGGCAATGTGGCCTGGGCACACATTCTGGCGGCCAGGGGCCTTCGAGACCCCAAGAAGTCACCAAGCGTCCAAGGACAGTTCTACTATATCTCAGATGACACCCCTCACCAAAGCTATGATGATTTACATTGCACCCTGAGCAAGGAGTGGGGCTTCCACCTTGATTCCAGCTGGAGCCTTCCTCTGCCCCTGCTCTACTGGCTTGCCTTCCTGCTGGAAACTGTGAGCTTCCTGCTGAGTCCAGTCTACAGGTATCGGCCTCTCTTTAACCGCCACTTGGTTACACTCTTAAATAGTACGTTCACTTTCTCCTATAAGAAAGCTCAGCAAAATCTGGGCTATGAGCCACTTGCCAGCTGGGAGGAAGCCAAGCAGAAAACCTCAGAGTGGATTGGGACACTAGTGAAGCAGCACAGTGAGACACTGGAAGCAAAGTCTCAGTGATGAAAAAGGGGCTGGAACTTGGCCCTGGGTGTTATCAGGTCCACTAACAGGGACAGGCACACAACCCAGATCCTGCTGCTTCCCTTTGATAAAGAGTATCTTAGAGTTTTAATTAAGTCACCAAAAGCCTTGCCAGTCACTGACCCAGCCTCAAGACTTCTTTCTGAAGTACCTGCCCAGAGACACACAGGCAGCTGAGCCCTGCTCCTGGGTCCAAGCTCCTCCCCTCCTCTTGTACCTCACAGCTCTCTCTATTATTTTTCTCCCCATTCATTACATATATATCCTTCAGAAAATTCTGCTTGCTTTATGAAGCCCAATGAAAGGAACAATAAATAATTGTCAATACATCATCTGTCGATTGTGATTTTCCATAAATAAACAATTCTATGTCCCTTCTATGTCCAGACATGGTTATGCTGGAATCAGAAAGGGATCATGGATCTGTAGTGGACTGAGGGAAAGTCAAGAACAGATTCAGATGTGAGACTAATTTCAACCTATTGACCTTCCAGTTTGTACTAGATGACTGGAATGGATTACTCTATGTTATGTACTAGGCACTATGACAGAAGGAATGTTACAGATTTGGTTTCTTCTGGAGATCCCCTCTCTGCACAGTCCAGGAGGGGAAGCCATCTAAAAATAAAAAAAAAATATTCTCAGATTGTATCTTGGATGTTCCACACTTCTGGGCTAATATCCACTTATCAGTGAGTGCATACCACATGTGCTCTTTGGAGATCAGTTTACCTCACTCAGGATAATATTCTCCAGATCCATCCATAGTGGAGCATGTGTCCTTAGGACATGATAGAGGATCTTCTGGATATATGCCCAGGAGTGGTATAGATGGGTCCTCTGGTAGTATATGTCCAATTTCCTGAGGAACAGTCAAACTGATTTCCAGAGTGGTTCTACCAGCTTGCAATCCCACCAGAAATGAAGGAGTGTTCCTCTTTCTCCACAATCTCCCCAGGATGTACTGTCACCTGAGTTTTTTATCCTAGCCATTCTGACTGGTGTGAGGTGGAATCTCAGGGTTGTTTTGATTTGCATTTCCCTAATGAATAAGGATTTTGAACATTTCGTTAGGTGCTTCTCAGCCATTTGGTATTCCTTAATTGAGAATTCTTTGTTTAGCTCTTTGCCCCATTCTTAATAGGGTTATTTGGTTCTCAGGAGTCTAACTTCTTGAGTTCTTTGTATATATTGGATATTAGGCCTCTAAGCTCAAGAAGAAGAAAGATCAAAGTGTGGATATTTTGACCCTTCTTAGAAGGGGGAACAAAATATCCATGGAAGGAGTTACAGAGACAAAGTATGGAGCAGAGACTGAAAGAAGGACAATCCAGAGACTGCCCCACCAAAGAATCCTTCCCATGTACAATCACCAAACCCACACACTATTGTGTATGCCAGCAATTGCTGATTGACAGGAGCCTGATATAGCTGTCTGCTGAGGGGCTCTGCCAGTGCCTGACTAATACAGAAGTAGAGACTCACAGGTATCCATTGGACTGAGCACAGGGTCCCCAATGAAGGAACTAGAGAAAGGACAAAAGGAGCTGAAGGGGTTTACAGCCCCATAGGAGGAATGACAATATGAACTAAGCAGTACCCTCAGAGCTCTGAGGGACTTAACAACCAACCAAAGAGTACATATGGTAGGACTTATGCCCCCAGCTGCATATGTAGCAGAGGATGGGCTAGTCAGTCATCAATGGGAGGAGAGGCAATGTGAAGACTGTATGCCCCAGTGTAGGGGAATGCCAGGGCCAAGAAGCAGGGAAGGGTGGGTGGTGAGCAGGGAGAGGGAGGAAGGGGAGGGAATAGGTCTTTTTTTCAGAGGGGAAACTGGGAAAGGGGATATCATTTGAAATGGAAATAAAGAAAATATCTAATTTAAAAAAAAGAACTTTCCCAGAGTTACACATTTTCTCACAGCTCAATCTTCTCACGTCTATTTGATGATTTTTGTTACAGCTTTTACATTAAATTGTAGCACTGTTGTTAGAAAGGTGGAGAGAGGCTTGTCTACACAGAAATATAAACAAACCCATTCAACTTTACAAGCTACTGCCTCTTAGTTTTCTCTTTGTAAAGCATAGGTATTGGGCCCTCAAATCCCAGACTCTAGGACCAGGATTTGACAAGCCTAATCAGTGGCTGAAGGCTTAAGGTAGATGCAGGGGAGCTCCCAGCAGTTTTGGATAGAGGGATTCTACCGTTTCAGAACATGGTTTTATCAACTGCACATAAAGAGATATTGGTTAAGAGACTAGGCATTAGGTTCCAGCCTGGTCTTATTTAGAAGAAACCTGTGCTGTTGTGTTCTGAGGCAGGTAAGTTCTCAGTGAACTGTCCTTAACAATGCTCCATTTTTCTCATTCACTTTCTGCAAGAGTGCTTGCCTCTCAGAACCCTTGGCTTAAGGATAGTATGTGCATTTGAACCCAATTTGTTGCATTTAGAAATGCTGCCATCTGGAAGCGTCTTCTCTCCACACCTGAAAATGGGTTGGACCTGATCCCTTTTGGACACTCTCTTCTAGTGGGGAATTAACATTCTCCACCTGACACCTCTTTCTCCTCTCTCCTCCTCCTTCTTTGTCTTCTTCTTCTTCTTCTTCTTCTTCTTCTTCTTCTTCTTCTTCTTCTTCT
>NW_022196898.1:46642353-46644789 GCF_008632895.1 Mastomys coucha | reverse complement strand
TCTTTTCTGAGCCTTTCTTGGCATTCTAAGTTCATATAAATCTTCTTACCATGGTTCTATGCTACTTTTCATCTGGATCTGTGGAGATTCACCCAATAAAGGAAAGAATATTGTAGATACAACAAAAGTTCTGATGAAGATGAGACAGATGTTCACACCAACCAACTCTGGTAATAAGAGGACCAGGGAGTTAGCAACAGTGTCAGTCAGTTGTCTGACCTGATGGCAGGCATCTGCCACACAGAGAATCATACCAGACAAGACCATTCCACTTCTGCCTTGTTTTTAGTGTGTGTGTTTGCTTGTTTGCTTTGTTTTGACACATGGTTTTGCTGTGTAGCCCTGGTTTTCCTAGAGCTTACTCTGTAGATGAGGCTAGCCTTAAACTAACAGAGATCTTCTTGGATCTGCATCCCATGTACAGGTATTAAAGGCAGATAGCACTACCTCCAGGCTAATATCTCATTTATTCAGGGGAATGAACTTCAACACCTCATCCAGGAAATGGACATGAGGGTTTAGACGCCCCATATCTTGAGCTATGCCAAACACCTTTTTGGTTGGGCCTTACTCAAACATGCAAAAGAAGATATGTGAATCATCGGTTAATCTGTGTTAAAACCGGCACTAAGCCTCATGCCTTACTGACCCACAACACTACCCCAGGATTAACTCTTGTTTCAGACACTAAAATGATCCTCTCATCAAATAAGCTGTAACGAATCATTCATTAATGCCATCTAATATCAATTCTGAGAAGGAAATTACTGTGAACCTGCAATGGCTCCATTTTTACATCAATCTAGACTTTTCTTTTCAAACAATATAAGTTGCAGTTCTTTCCCTGTCTAACCTAAAATATTTTTTGTAAATACATGTGTGTAAGTATATGAATGTTACTATTATAAAAGGCATTTCTTTATTTAGTTAGTGTGGCACTTATCTGCTCCTGCATGTAAACCAAAGCAGGTATATACAGAGGTGAAAGGACAACATATTGGAGCTGGTCCCAAGGACTGAACTCTGATTATCAGGCTTTAGGACAAGAGCATTATCAGCTGAGCCTTCTCTCCACCCCTTCAATTGAACTTGTAAACTGAATGCAGACACTGTGTCTGTGTCTGATAGTCCCTGCTCCTACCCTCTGTTTTCTACTGTCATGTTAAAAAGTGACATTAGTAAAGGTATGTATTTCAGTTCATCTTGAGGAAATGTTAGCATTGAAGAGAAAATTTTCAGCCTGGGCAGTTAATTTTCAGGCAAAAGCTGGAAGACCTCTGAGTTCATAACTACAAAGTGAATTTTAGGACAGAGCTACATGGAGAAACACTTTTCTGAAAAAATGAGAAGAAAGAGAGAAAGAGAGAAAGAAAGAAAGAAAGAAAGAAAGAAAGAAAGAAAGAAAGAAAGAAAGAAAGGAAAGAAGGAAGGAAGGAAGGAAGGAAGGAAGGAAAGAAGGAAGAAAGAGAGAGAGAAAAAGAAAGGAAGAAAGAGAGAGAGAAAGAAGGAAGAGACAAGAGTTAACTCTCAAAGGATATGAAAGGAGGAAATACATTAATTAAACTCTCAGTGTTGTTTGAAGTTAGAGACTTGCAAAAAGAGTAAAAGATCCCATTTCAAAATGGATCAGAGAATGCAGTAGCCTCTGCTACTACCCTACCTACTCCATTCAATGGTAACTCCTGGAGCCTTGCACCAGGCACAGCTATCCTGTCTCCTCCCATCCCTTTGTGAGAGTAGCATATATCTAGAAACACTCTATTGCTTGGACTCTGGGTACCCAAGTACTACTACCCAAGTACTTGGTTTGCATTATTCTTCTTGTCTTTCATTATACTCTCTAGCCTCACTCCCATCCCTGTAAAAGCCAGCTTACAGGATCCTGATCTCCTATCCCAACTCCCATCCTGAGAACCATTTGAAATCTTACAGCAGACCCAGCTTTCCTCCTTCCTGTGGACCCTCTCACTGCCCCCTGCACATGTAATCCCATTCTTTTCTTTCAGCCCCCAATACCTAGAAGCACTTACTACCTGGGACCCCAGGTGCCAAATCTGGCATGGCTTTGGAATAAGGAATCACTCTTTCCTACCTGACCTCCATAATGATCACGCCACACTCACCCTCAGATTGATAAATGACATACATGTGCCCTCCTCCCTCCTCAACGCCTTTCAATGGAGAATCCAACTTTTGTTTCTGATCCAGTTCCCACTAGCCCATTGAACCCTGTCTCTCCACATCATTCTTTATGAGGTGGGATGTCCAACTCCCTAGGGATGCCATATCTTGATGTTGATAGGGTCCCATTAGCTCTCTCCTAAAGCCCCTCTGGCTCTCTGTCCTATGCTCCCTTCCTCTTGGGTGTCATTATGCTGGTGCTCACAGGGCTGGAAGGATGAAACAGAAACAGGAATGGGCAAATTTCCAGTCAGG
>NW_022196898.1:46624321-46641130 GCF_008632895.1 Mastomys coucha | reverse complement strand
CTAACCAAGTGGTAAATAAGAATAGTTTAAGTGGTTAAATAAGTTAAGAGCTGTAGTGTCTGACCAGCAGATCTACACGGTCGTGGGTTGCTTCGAACTGGAGATTGGACTGGACCTGTGGGATAAATGGGTTGAGAAACAAAGAGAAGGATGCCAAGACAATGTATCAAAGCGTGCTTTACTTGGGGTGAAATGAGTTTTTATAGCAGGCGGCAAAAATGAAACCACAACACTCAAACTTAGCACCATGCATAACATAAACACAGTAGCAGATGAAGGGACGCTGTTCCTCAGCAGCAAATACATCTCAGGTGGTCTGTTTAAGCAGGCAGTCTGTTTATGGTGCAAGGACTTCAAACAGTAGGCTTAGAAGTTAGCTGTAAGTCTGTCTTAGATTTCAGTAGCAGTTGCAGTAGCTTATTGTCTTGCACCACAGTAGCTGGCTTCAGCCAGGGACTGTCAGTTCACTTTCGATTCTCAGAGCTCAGGCAGAGGAACGTGGTTAGTTTGTTGCAGCATTCAGGCAGAACAAAGGGAGCCAACAAAGAGCAAGTCAAGGAATGAATGAAAATTAATCGCGAATGCATTAATTTCTTAATAATTAGTCTCAGAGTCATCATTTTGGGAGCAATGGCTGAGAAGGGAAATATATTGTATGAATTTGGTTTTGTCAAGGAATACGTTGGTTTCTCCATCTATGGTTATTGAGAGTTTTGCTGGGCATAGTAGTCTGGGCTGGCATTTGTGTTCCTTTAGGGTCTGTATGACATCTCGTGCGTTGAGCCTCTCTCTCTGGCTCTGTCCCCTGAGGCATATTTTGCACAGCGAGAGTCGGGCTTATGACACGTCTTTATTACAGACAGCCACTGGGCATGTGCTTGCCTGAGTTAACCTCACCACCAGAGAGCACTACTTTCTGCACCACCCATCCATACCAAATGCCAAGTTGTGCCTAAAACACCTGCAAAGTCCGGAAGCTGCCACGATTCTCTGGAAGCAGTCAAGGAACTTCTGACAGCCTGACGCCGAAACAGGGCGGCTGGAGCCGAGAGCACATGCCCGGGGCCCAAGCGAGCGAATCCATGTCTACACAAGATTTCACAGTTGCAAATCTTCCGCTAGAGCTCTGGAGTCGGTTGCCCAGGGAACAGGTCTCAAGATAATGTAAATAAGTCCTTTGAAGACTCTGGTAGTCGAAATGACCTTCAAAATGCTGGAATCTCGGTGGTATGCCAGCGACTTCGGGATGTCGCCTGCTCTCGGAATGTAAACATTGAAATGACAGCAAAACTTTGCTCTGGATGAGCCATAGTTTACTTTCTTCTGCTTTATCGGGAGTAAGCAGATTTCCAAATCAAACTGGAAGAACACGTTCAAAACTGGCAGGAAAAAGCCTGTCAGCTTTAGAACAAAAGGAACGAAAGAAAAAAGGAAAAGAAAAAAAAAAAACTTTCTGAGCTTTCCTGCTAGGACAGCAGCTGCTCTGAATCAATCTGGTGTACCAATCTCTCTGGGTCTGGGCCATGCCATGCATTGGTGAGCTGGTCTCTCCAACGCACAATAGCATGAGAATTAATAGATTCAGGATGCCAATGTCAGTCCGCCACAGATCGACTTTTAACATCGGTCTGCAGAAAATTCAAAATAAAAAGGAGGAAAGCATGTCTATAGAAGGATACTGTGTCTGTATCCACTTGGCAAATAAAAGTAAAAAGCTGCCATTGAGTAAAAACCCTAAAGGAGCCCCTTTTCCTGGGCAAGGTGGGGTGACACACCATATTAAAAATGATTTTTCAAGATAAGCGAGAGGCAATACGCCTTTAAACATGAGCAAAACAAAGTATGCTTAAAAGGCGGTGAAAAATGAAAATGATTATAATTTAACATAATCAAAAAGGCAAAACATATCTCTAATAAGCAAAAACTGGAGCAAAGACGCTCTCAGGGAGGAGTGCATATCCTCCTTCTTTGAAAAGTATGACTGCATCAGTCAATTCTATAAGGAACATAAAATATATAAAAAAAGAATATAGACAAATAATAAATCATCTGAGTATAACTAATCATAACTAAAGAGTCTGAGAAGGAATAGTCACATGTGTAAATATTAACATCAATTTAGAGATCAAAATCAAATTTTAAAATTGACTAGATAAAGGTAATAAAAAACTCAGATAAGTATAAGTATCTGTATATAAATAAAAGGATAGAACATGTGACATAGTATTGATCAAAATGGCCCAGCAGGTCAGAGCAGTGACCGCTCTCTTGAGAGTCCTGAGTTCGGATCTCAGCAAGCACAACCACTCACAGTGATATCTGACAATGAATATAATCTCAGTGGATTACACTGAAGCAAGCAAAATAAGTGAAACCTTTTGATATTAACTTTAGTAGAATAAACACGATAGCTTATGGCTATCTGTACAATCACAGTATGTTCATACACATCTATTAGTATATAGTAATAACCAATATAATTGTTCTTTGAAGAAATAGATGCCTCTTCAGGTTTTTAAGACATACCCTAAAAATATTTTCATGACTTTATCATAAAATTTTTGTTAATATTATAACAGCTTGGTGATAGGATATGAAAACCTTATATAGAATATGAGAAAAGATGATTTTATACTAATGCCCTTTTTTGCCAAAGAATTGCTGTGAGCAAAAACTAAACATTTGGTTATAATTGACAAGTGACAGAAGCTTCCTCTAATTTCTGTAAAAGGCTGTTTGTCTCACCAGTTAATTCTTATCAGAGGCTTAAGTCCGGTGGTGAGTTTAAGTTGAGTCTAAAGTAACTTAAAATAAGCAACTCATCTTTTCTACATAGAAACAACTCTCTTGATGTAGCTGAGGCTTTAATAGTTAACTTCAAGGCTACCAGGACATAGAAAGAAAAACAACCTCTTAAATATACAATAACTCTATAAGAAATAGGTAAGTAGATTGTAATGTTTCTATAAGTATTATGATCTCATTGACTCTACATAAATTTCAAATTTACAATTACTTTGACCCATATCTGAATAGATCTGTGATAAAGTTGATTTTGTCTTAAAAACTATTTCCCTGAGGTAAGGGAGAGGCACAACCAGGAAGACTTCCTTAGCCCTGGTTGTAACACAAAAGGAATGTCTCTAAGGCTTAACCGAAGCATCTGTGTTTTTATGTATTAACTCAAATGTGAACTATCACTGAGCATACCACCTGAATAACATCTAAAGATTACACCTCCTGTAGTGAGGTCAGATTCTAAGGGTGATATTGTTCTTTATCTGTTTCCTTTTCTAGCTGACTTTAAACTTAAAACAATTAGTAACCTTGGTGCTGTAAAAGCACTGTTTCTAAAGAAAAATTCTTATTCTCAAGCCAAAAGCACAAAAGTGGAGTCTGGCTTCAAGAGGTGGAACTCAGTCAGGTCCTGGGGCCTTGCAGCATCGCTGGTAAGCTCAAGCCAGGGGGCGGCACCTCAGTGCACTGCACCACTCTGGGTGCACCAGTCCAGGGCAGTTTCATGGGACAGTGACCCAGCAGCCACTGTGTCAACAGCACTGGCTATGAGCAAAGAAAGCCAAAACCACCATCTTACTGGTAATGGGCTGCCAGAGGCTTGGTAGCCAGGGCCACGACCACTCTTGTGGCACCTTTCTGTGAAGACTGTGGCGGACCACCATTTGGTCAACAGGCTTCTGTACAAAGACCAAAAATTTCTGAAAACCAGTAAGCAAACTCAAATAACTAAAGTGCACTTGTTAGTGACATTTGTTAGTGACTCCTGCCTGCAGGCTCCCAGTTGGCCCAACACTTCAGACTGTATCTAGGTGGACAGACAAAAGTGTACTGAAAAGTTGCCCTGCCTCATCGACCCCGCACGCATGCATGGTCACCTGGATTCACAGCCCTTGTCTGGCAGGACTCAGTATGAATAACCCTGACTCTACTTGAGTGTCTCTGAACTGTAGTTAACCAATCTGATGTCAAGCCCATACACAATTTGAAATACAGCTAACAATAAAACTTAGTTACCACAGATGTATGGCTTGTATCTAAAATCTAGCTGGAGTCAGGTGGGATACTTACCTTGTCAATAATGGAGGTAGAGGCAGGCAGACTCATGAGCCCCAGGACAGCCTGGTTTACACAGAGAGACCCTGTTTTAAAGCAGATGGCAACATGCCAGAGTGATGCCAACCCATTTTTGAGCTAGAGTCAAGTCGCTGATTATAACTAGTTGGGCTCTCAGTGAAGGAAAAACAAGTTTATTTGTTTACAAATGAAAATAAAATGAGGACACGTGTTATAGTACCAGCTCAAATCTAGTCTTTAAATATAGATGTAACAAAGAAAACAAAGTCTAATAACTTGTTTAACAATAATTAAAAGAATATATATCTTTAAGACTAGCTAGAAGCCAAATGAGGTCTATTGAATTGAGAATAAAAGAATTTAGAAATTAAGCTTTAGTTTTATAATTTTGTATCGAATACTAAATATTTTATGTCAAAGAAATCTGTTTGGCCCTAATAATTTAAGCTCTGGAAAAGTAGGCACGTAATTGAAACCCTGTGTATCCACTAGACCTTACTAGATCAGCTGAGAATCGCCAGCTTGTAATTTACTATACAACCACTAGATGGCAAGCGCGGGCAAACATGGAATCTGTGTGCATGCGCACTGCCATGGCCGCTAAGTCTCTTGGGAAGTGTAGTTTGAGGTTGGGCTGCGTGCTTGGGCCCCATGCATGTGCACCAAGAGATTTGAGTCTGGGCAAAGTTGGGGAGTCAAAACTGGGTCTCCACTGCAAGTGCAGTGTCCCCCCAGTCCTGCTTAATCCTGAGAGGGCCCAGCGTGGCCGCCCTCTCACTCTGTTGCATGCATGTGCAGGCTGGTGGCCCTTGACACCGAGCAGCGGAAGCGGAGCCACAGAGCACGCAGCCCTCGCCAAACTTAGTGCAGACACCCAATCGGCATAGCGCACTACAGCCCAGAACTCCTGGTCTGAATTGGGTTAGGAGGCCCGCGAGGCGCCTCACCTCAGCCATAGAACTCGTGCTGCTGGCCATGAGTCTGTTCAAAGCTCCAGCAAGGGAGGCATTTGCCCACCCCGGGCTTCTCTTGCCCAGTCTGCCCACACGTAGAGCCTTGCTCACTGGGAACTCACCTCCCTGCTTGGGGAGAGCCCGGTTAGGGCCACGGGAGGCCCCAGTCTCAAACCTTCCCAGGGGCCGAAGAGTGACGAGCACTCAGCGCATGGCTCGCTCCGCCCCGCTCGAGGGGGGAAGAAGTGCACTCTGGCTTGGAGTCTCTAGCCCCTCCTCCAACTACACGTGCAGTCAATGGCCTGTGTGAGACGAAGACGTCCCGGGCAGAGGAAGAAAGCTTCTACCTTTAACCGCCACCACACTCGCTTGCCCGCTGTGACCATTCTAATCCCGCTGTGACCATTCTAATTTGTTCGAGTCCCAGAACCAAGCAGCTAGCACCAGATAAGGAAAGCCTTACTCTGCACGCTCCGCTGAGAGGGCAGAGCCTCTGCAGCCATCTTGGCCACATGTACAGAGGGGCAAAACAAAAACGCAAGATGAGACAATCTGCATTCATCCTACATACACACACATTGAAACACGCAAACAAGACATAATAGTTCTTCCTGAGCCAACACATAGCTCGTTTCTGTCCCCAAGGTTTCCCCGTAGCTATGTCCCTATCTGTGCCAGCTTGGGCTCAGATAAACCAGCGGACCCCGCCATACCTTGGCACCCTGGCCAGCCAAAACCCAGCACATAGCTGTCTATCCCGGCGAGAATTCGCTGTAACCCCATAGCCACTTACCATCTATGATAAGTGGGTACGTCCCTATCTGTTCCCGCTTGGGCTCAGATAAACCCGGCAGACCCGCCAATAACCCCGACCAGAGACACTCTGGTCGAAAACCCAGCATTATGGCTGTGCACCCCGGCAGGAATATGCCGTCCATATCTTATAAGAGAGTTCAGATTAAATATACTACAAACTAGCTTCACGTTGGGCGCCATCTGTCGCTGTCCAGAAGCAACATAACAGTAGGTTACCTGGAATATGAAGTTAGAAATAGATAGGAAAAGATAGAAGGAGATATGAGAGAGTGGCCACAGACATACCTACCCACGTGGAAGGGCAAAAATTAGACGGGAGACTTTCTGCTCAGCCATCTTGATTCTTTAATTAATAATCCTTTGTTCTCCCAACAGATATATTACCTGGGCAAAAAACCCTTCCCCCAAAATATGTCAGTGTAACAGTCCAATCAGTGACTTCCTTCTTACTCTGTGGGGGTGGAGCTTCTGAATGTAACTGGAACCAGGTTTCGCTCAACAGGTGGGAAGCCGCAGCCCTGGGGCCCAAGTGGCACTGTTTTGCTTTCAATACTGTCCTGGCTGTGGGGAGGGAGTCCACATGGGCTGGCATTTGTGTTCCTTTAGGGTCTGTATGACATCTCTCCAGGATCTTCTAGCTTTCATAGTCTCTGTTGAGAAGTCTGGTGTAATTCTGATAAGCCTGCCTTTATATGTTACTCGACCTATTTCCCTTACTGCTTTTAGTATTCTTTCTTTGTTTTGTGCATTTGGTGTTTTGACTATTATGTGGCGGGAGGAATTTCTTTTCTGGTCCAGTCAATTTGGAGTTCTATAGGCTTCTTGTATGTTCTTGGGCATCACTTTCTTTAGGCTAGGTAAGTTTTCTTCTCTAATTTTGTTGAAGATATTTACTGGCCTTTTAAGTTGGAGGTCTTCACTCTCTTCTATACCTGTTATCCTTAGGTTTGGTCTTCCCATTGTATCCTGTATTTCCTGTATGTTTTGGATTAGGGTCTTTTTACTTTTTGCATTTTCTTTGACTGTTGTGTCAATGTTGTCTATGTTATCTTCTGCCCCTGAGATTCTCTCTTCTATCCCTTGTATTATATTAGTGATGCTTGCATCTGTTTCCTTTTTTCTTTCCTAAGTTTTCTAACTACAGAGGTGTCTCTTTTTGGGATTTCTTTATTGTTTCTACTTCCAATTTTAGGTCTTGGATGGTTTCACTCAATTTCTTCACCTGTTTGTTTATTTTTTCCTTCAATTCTTTAAGGGATTTTTGAGCTTGCTCTTTAAGTGCTTCTACTTGTTTACTTGTGATCTCCTACAATTCTTTTTTTTGTCATATTCCTTAAGATTTATAAAATATTATAACAATAAAAATAAGTATTATAAAAGTTGTTTGATATAAAACAACAATCAATTTAACAGTCTTATGTAGGTGCTAATCTACAGCAATAGTGAAAATACATTTTTCTCAATGTAAATTTTAAATAACTCCAAACATATTAACTGTATACTTAAAAAAAATACATCACTATTAGTATATTCTCTTTCTTTCTTTTTTTACCTCATGCAGGATGATATTTTCCTTTTTTTCTTTTTTAATTTATTTTTTATTAGATATTTTCTTTATTTACATGTAAATTTATCCTTTCCCAGTTTCCCCTCCAAAAAACAAAGAAACAAACAAACAAAAACAAAAACAAACCCCCGCTGCCTCCCCCCTCCCCATGCCTGACACCCCACCCTCTCCCACTTTTTGGCCCTGGCATTGCCCTACACTGGGGCACAGAACCTGCACAGGGCCAAGGTCCTCTCCTCCTATTGATGATTGAATTTGCAATCCTCTACTATACACGTACTGCCAGAACAATCAGACCCCTCCATGTGCAGTCCTTGGTTGGTGGTTGAGACCCTGGGAGCTCTGAGGGTACTAGTTAGTTCATATTGTTGTTCATCCTAAGGGGCTGCAAACCCCTCAGCTCCATTGGTACTATCTCTAACTCCTTCATTGGGGACCGTGTACTCAGTTCAATGGATGTCTGTGAGTCTCTACATCTGTATTAGTCAGGTACTGTCAGAGCCTCTCAGGAGATAGCTATATTTATGCTGGCTTGCCATTCCTTCAGTTTCTGTTCCATAGTTAATCGCTGCAACTCCTTCCATGGGTATTTGGTTCCCCCTTTTAAGAAGTAATGAAATGTCCACCTTTTGGTCTTCCTTCTTCTTGAGTTCCTTGTGGTTTGTGGGTTGTTCTTCCTGTATTCCAAACTTCTGGGCTTATAACCATTTATCAGAGAGTGCATAACATGTTTGTTCTTTTGTGATTGGGTTACCTCACTCAGGATGATATTCTCCAGATTTATCCATTTACCTAAGAATTTCATAAATTTATTGTTTTTAATAGCTGAGTAGTACTCCATTGTGTAGATGTACCACAATTTCTGTATCCACTCCTCTGTTGAGGGAAATCTGGGTTGTTTCCAAGATCTGGCTATTATAAAGAAGGCTGCTATGAACATGGTGGAGCATGTGTCCTTATTACATGTTACAGTATTTTTTGAGTATATGCCCAGGAGTGGTGTAGCTGGGTCCTCCGGTAGAACTATGTCCAATCTCCAGAGGAACCACCAAACTGATTTCCAGAGTGGTTGTACCAGTTTGCAATCCCACCAGCAATGAAGGAATGTTCCTCTTTCTCCACAACCTCTCCAGCATCTGCTGTCACCTGAGTTTTTTATCCTAGCCATTCTGACTGGTGTGAGGTGGAATCTCAGGGTTGTTTTGATTTGCATTTCCCTGATGACTAACGATGCTGAACATTTCTTTAGGTGCTTCTCAGCCATTCAGTGTTCATCAATTGAGAATTCTTTGTTTAGCTCTGTACCCCATTTTTTAATAGGGTTATTTGGTTCTCTGGAGTCTAACTTCTTGAGTTCTTTGTATACATTGACTATTAGCCCTCTATCAGATATAGGGTTGGTAAAGATCTTTCCCCAATTTGTTGGTTGTCATTTTGTCCTATTGACAGTGTCTTTTGCCTTACAGAAGCTGTGCAACTATATGAGGTCCCATTTGTCAATTCTTGATCTTAGAGCAGAAACTATTGGCATTCTCTTCAGGAAACTTTGCCCTGTGCCTATTTGCTCGAGGTTCTTCCCCACTTTCTCTTATATTAGTTTCAATGTATCTGCTTAGATGTGAAGGTCCCAGATCCACTTGGACTTGAGCTTTGTACAAGGAGAAAGGAATGGATCGATTTGCATTTTTCTACATGTTAATCGCCAGTTGGGCCAGCACCATCTGCTGAAAATGCTGTCTTTTTTACACTGGATGGTTTTAGCCCCTTTGTCAAAGATTAAGTGACCATAGGTGCGTGGGATCAATTCTGGGTCTTCAATTCAGTTCCATTTATCTATCTGCCTGTCACTATACCAATACCATGCAGTTTTTATCACACTTGCTCTGTAGTACAGCTTAAGGTCTGGGATTGTGATTCTACCACAGGTTCCTTTATTGTTGAGAATAGTTTTAGCTATCCTGGGTCTTTTGTTGTTCCAAATGAATCTGCAAATTGCTCTTTCTAAGTCTGTGAAGAATTGAGTTGGAATTTTGAAAATTAGATAGACCATCTTGATACGTACACCATTTCTTAAATGAATGTAACCTGTTCTCTGTGGATTGAGAATAAAGACACTCACTCAAGACAAATAACTTTGACCATAGCAAGAAGTCTGTATCCAAAATTCATGCCTACAGTTCATTCCTTGGTGCAACAGAACTTTTAACTCTCAGCTTAGCTCCAATAGAGGTAAAATCCTTTAGTAATGTGAGGGTTATTGAAGTACAGCCTTATTACAATGAAATCCAATGTCTAAAAATTGTTCTTATTTTGGGCTTGTACTACAGTAAGAACCAAAATTTTAAGCTCTACTAAATACAAAACAAACAAATAAACAAAAGACTTTATATATTTATGTTCATTTAAGAAAATACTAGTAGTGATATATTATTTTGAAATATACAGTTAACATGTTTGGAGTTATTTAAAATCTATATTGAGAAAACATATTTTCAGTATTGCTATAGACAAACATCTACATAAGACTTAAATTTATCGTTGTTTTATATCAAACAACATTTATGATACTCATTTTTATTGTTATAATATTTTATAAATTTTAAAGAATATGACAAAAAAGTTATTGTAGGTATTAAAGGGGGGTCTTTGTGAGGAGTTGGGGTACAAATTGAAACAAGAATGTGATGCAATTGTATTTACTTAAAAAAGAAACTACAATAGTCTGAAGGTAAATAAAAAAAATAGTATGAAGCACTGAACATAGTAATAAATATGTATTAATAAATGAATAGTATCCTATTGACTTATTAGATTTTTAAATTATGCATCTGTTTGTCGTGAGATGTTTTTGAAAAAAATAAAACAACAAACTAAAAATCAGGCTGTACTGTTTGATACTATAACTTAAGTGTGCTTTTTCTCTGTAGTACGTGACTTGAATTCATTCCAAATGGGCTGTGGCTGGTCGACAGAGCATTCCTATACCAAATGGCTTCTGTCTCACACCCTCAAGGAAGGAATGGTCGCAGAATTACAAAAGACAGGACTTACTGGGCCACCAATCTAGTCAGATTGCACTTGGCTAAACTTTCTGTCTTGTCATGTTTCAACAAAATTGTACGTGGTTCAAGCATACCTATAAATGGACTATAAAAAACAGATCCCCAGTGATAGGTTCCCTGTATTCCAGATCACTGAACCTGTAGAGTTTTCTGGATGGTGATATATTCACCAAAAGCATAAAAACCCCAGGGCCCTTCCCACACACACACACTTCATACCCAATAAAGTTATGTAACCATTTCTGTGGCTTCCAGGAACAGCTTATGCAACTTGATCATGCCTAGTAAAGATATATTGACCCCAATTTGTGACCATTTGTTCTGAAGTACAGGTGGAGTAATCCAGGCTTGCAACAGGCCTTTAGGTAATGGAGAAATCTTGTGAAACAGCCACATCCCATGAGTTGACATTTTCTTGATACCCATTGGAATACGTTGGTTTGTGATGTGGAGAATTTGCCCAGTGTCTTGTGACCTGTGCTACAGGAGGTTTGAGGGAGAAACAGGGTTTGGAGAAATCACCAGCTCTCTCTAGCCATCTCCAGGGTCACTGTACATTAATCTCACTCCCACTGTGATCTGCTTAATATGCTGACCATGCCTGGGTGGAACTGCCTGGTGATTGGAGCAGGAGGGTTTCTGGGCCACAGGATTGTCAAGTTGTTGGTGCAGGAGCAAGATCTGGAGGAGATCAGGGTTTTGGACAAGGTCTTCAGACCAGAAACCAGAGAGGAACTCTTCAGTAAGTGAACGTGAGAATTTGCCACATGTCTGCATGGCCAAAACAGCCTGGATGTGGGAGGGTTCTTCCCTTGCCTAGTAAACAAAACACTTCTCCATGTCTACATTCTTCAGAAGGAAAAAACAAAAACAAAAAGCCCCCCAACACCCCGAAAACAAAACAAAACAAACAAAAAAATCCTCACAGGTTGGGAGAGACAGAGTTTGTACTGAGAAGTTCTCTCTCTCTTTCCTGTAGCTATTTAATGTGGACTTGCCAGTTGCTAAGTAATAGCCATAAAGACTGTTAAGCTGGGGGCTTAGCACTAACACCTTCTCTTCTAATTGCTAGTGATCTAGTTGCTGTTCTGTGATGTTTGGCTTTTTGGGGGGAGGGGATCTTTCATTTAGCGTCTTAGAAGTAAAAAAAAAAAGTAAAAAGTACATGAAAGGGACTGAAATAATAGGAGACAGAGAAGGGCTGGAGGCAGGGATGGCAGACAGAAAGACACAGATGGGGATTGAGAAAGTGGATTTCAGAGCAAGCACATGAGGTCATGCCAAGGAACAAACACAAAGCCACCGAAGCAGGACTGTCCACACCTTGCCTGGACAGTGCTTATTCATTTGTCCCCATTCCTCACTGGAATTTATCATCACTGTAAATAAGATTACAGAATTCACTGGTGCAGGCCATTAACCTTTTGCCAATTTGTTATTCAGGGCACAACTGCACCAACTGACCTTGAAATACATTTTACCACCTATTCAAAACCTCAGGTCATTGAAATAACCTTTCAGGAAAAGTAGGAAAGAAGGGCACCCACCTGAACAGTGAGGACTTTAAGTTGGAGGGAAAAAAAGACTACAGCAGTGGCCTGTGATTAATGAAGATCACAGGTCAAACTAGACGTCCCTCACTTAAGCTCCATGATTTTGTCCAGGGATCAACTCTTCATTCCCTTTGTGTGTATGTGATCCAAGCTAGTTATTTGCCCTTTCCTCAGATTCAAGAGTAAATACACCTTACCTACGGGTCTGCTCTGCACACATGGCCCTCCATAGTCCTCTGGGACAACACCTGCCCTCTGCACCTTGTCTCTGACCTCTTCCAGCATCAGTTCTCTCCTTTATCAGCTTAAGTGTTGCTTCCAGAAAGCAATAATAACACACAGCAAATTCTATGGGATAAAATCCTAAAGTCACAGCAATATTTGCAAACAATCAAGGCTCAGTCTAGAGGAATAGCTCCACAGTGGGTATAGATAGAGAAGGCCATGCCTAAACATAAGAGTGGAGATTCCTAGAAGTGTCCTTTCTGTGTCAGGCTCTGTGTGGGTACACCATGGTGAGAACTCATTGGCTGTAGGTAACATTTCTGAAATGTAGTTAATGTTTCTAGCCTCTATTTTTTCAGATGGAGATAAACAAGCGCAGAAGTTAACTGGATTCCCCAAATGTCACAGCCAGAATAAACAAACTAGATTGGAGCCTAGGAAGTCCAGCCATAGCGTTCATATTCTTCACATCCAGTGTGTGGTAGAGCTTCTCTGGGTCTCTTTATGGCATAGCTCATATGACAGCACCATTCCATGATGTTGCTGTGAGAATATCTGCCACATCCAGGTGTCTTAGATAAGGGTGCTGCTATGGCTCCACTACGAAATACTCTACAGGCCCTCTCCTGGGATCTCAGAGTCCGCAAATAGCTCATGGATGAGACTCTACTTCACTGTATGTCTGGATTCCTCTCTCATCACAGCAACATTACTGAAGCAGTCTATCTAAAGCAGTAGATCTCAAAGTGTGAGTCAGCCAAGTGACCCCTTGGGAGTGGCATGACCCTTTCACAGGAAAAGCATATCTAATATCCTGCATATCAGATATTTTCATTATAATTTGTAACAGTAGCAAAATTACAGTTATAGAATAGCAACGGAAATAATTTTCTGGTTGGGGTTCACCACAGCATTAGGAACAGTATTAAAGGGTTCAAGCATTAGGAAGGGTGAGAACCACTGGTTTTCAAAATCAGTAGCAAGGGAGAAGGGAGGTGCTGGGTAGATAGGACCATGATCAGAGAATCCAATCCTCAGGCAGGTACCTACTTCCTTCTGAGCAGTCCCTTGTTTGCCTTTCTCTAAGGCCCTTCCTGGAGTCGTATGGCAAAAGGAGAGGGCCTGGATAGGACACATTTAGCAGAGAATTAGGAGCAAGCCATTCTATTTGTTTCTTCCAACCTGGATTTCTCCAACCTTTCTCACTGTTTGGCTTCGTGGGAAATTTCAGTACATTTCCATGACCTTAATCTGTCTTTGAAAAATTGACTCCAAGCAATGCCCTAGAATGGGCTAATGGCACAGGTTGGGGAAGAGAGCAAGTGAGGTATCATCAGTCGGTATAGCCATAACTATGTGCCCAGATTTCTTGAGCTTCACTTTCCTCATTTATGAAGGGGGGCGCAGAGGACCAGTTTCTAGGAAGTGTTGGAAGGACAAAAGGAAGTATAGTCTTGAAGCTGTGTGAGAATTAAGAAGCACCACCACCATACGATGGCTGGCACAGACTGTGTGACACACAGTTCACTTTGTGAGTTAATCAACAAGAGGAGAGTACTGTCCACCATACGATGGCTGGCACAGACTGTGTGACACACAGTTCACTTTGTGAATTAATCAACAAGAGGAGAGTACTGTGTGCAGAATTCAGAATCTGAAGATACCAACACTGTCTACAGTGCTTTAGGATAGAAGGCTACATGGAAGACAGGCCTGAAAAAGCCTTAGTTATAGCATTGATATTTGCTTTGATAGTGTCTCAGAGGAGATATTCCTTTGTATCCACACTGAGCCCCATCCTAATTTTATTCCCCATCCCTCTGATCCCTCTGAATTAAGTAAAACAATTGGTACTGAGTAAACTCTTGCTTTTGTGCTTAGGACAGACCCAGAAACTACCAAGCTCTGGCAGGGGGAACACCTAAGGTTCACATCTGTGTGTCATCCTTCTCTGCTGCCACTGCTGGGAATGGATCTCTCATCAAAACCCTGGGACAGACATTCTGATGACTAATCCCACTTCTAGCCAGCTCCCCATTACCTCTTGATTCACTTTGATGAATGTGTCAAATTCCTACCACTCTCTTGAACACTTGACTGCTTCCTAATCTGATTTGTTTTTCTGCAGTGGGAAAGAATGTTTCTCTCTCTTTCCATATGTCAGGCTTCCTCTCCAATATTTTTCCCACTATGACAATTCTTGTCAATCTAGGTAACTAGTAACTGTGTACAGCCCACAAAGAAACTTCTCAATGACCTACCTTGTGCTTTCAGACCTAAAGACAAACATCAAGGTGACAGTGTTGGAAGGAGACATTCTTGAAGCCCAGAATATGAGGAGCACCTGCCAGGGTATCTCTGTTGTCATCCACACTGCTGCCATCATTGATGTCACTGGTGTCATTCCCAGACAGAATATCCTAGACGTCAATCTGAAAGGTAGTATATGGAGAGGACAAGGTGAATGTAGAGTGGTTAAAAATGTCAAGACAGACTAGGAAGGGATGCTTTTGCATGGAGCACTTGCCAAACTCTGAGTCTAATGCCTCTGCTCACTAGACCTAGCTGTTAGAGTTCAGTGCTATCACACAGACAGGGCCCAGAAAATAGAAAGCAAGCAACGCTGGATGTGAGGTCTGTCCTCCATGCCAGGGAGACTGGACTCCAACTCCCAACAACTGACAACTCTAGAACCATCAGTTCCTATGAGCCAGATCTAGAACGCGCAGGTGCCTACTCTTCATGCTGCTAGTTCTGCTGCAGCTTTGGGGCCTCACAATATTCTGCATTGTAGAAATGCCCAGCAGGAGATGCACAGACTATTTTAGGTTTCTGCTGAGAACAACAGATAAGGTCAGTCAGTTCTGGTTTCCAGAATGAAAACTAGAAGGAATATTTATCACCTCTACTTTATATAACTGGTAAATGAAGTCATAGATAGAAACTAGAATGCTATAACATTGGGGGTACAATCAGGAACACAACGGTATCTCTATATCTCCCCAACTCCAATAGTCGTTTTTCCCCTTCTCATCAATACTCTCATCAAATGACAAAAACAAAACAATAAAATAAAACTGTACTTATGAATTGCCTATGTAATATCATATCACCAGTACATAACTGTACTTGAGTCAGAATGATGTTAAATATTCAATAATTCTTAGTTTAAAATTGTTCCTCTTCATAATCTAAGAAATGATCTTCTGGTTCTGTAAATTTAAAAAACATGTATGAATCTTTATGTATAAAATTATACTTATTTCATAGACACATTAGGAATGAATAAATGAGACATTTTAAGTGTCTTTTAAAGTTAAAAATTGAAAAACTCTCAGTCATGCACACAAGCAAGTACACACTCAGTGCTTTGAACACAAAAACCAGGAGATACTCACTCTCTGGAACCCATCTGTGGTCCCCTGGCTGTAGCATGGTAGCTTTGAGTACACTTAAAGAAGATATACTTTAATAGTGAAGAGGTTGCTCTGTTGGGCTAGCAGATGAAATGAGCATGAAGCAGTACACATAGTGAGCCTCAGATTTATCTCCTGACACTGACAGTGTGTTGTCTGTGATTAGGTACCCAGAACCTATTGGAGGCCTGTGTCCAAGCCAGTGTGCCAGCCCTCATCTTCTGCAGCAAAATTGATGTTGCAGGGCCCAACTCCTACAAGGAGATCGTCCTGAATGGCCATGAGGAAGAGCATCATGAAAGCACAGGGCCTGATCCATACCCATACAGCAAAATGATGGCCGAGAAGGCAGTGCTGGCAGCCAATGGGAGCATCCTGAAAAATGGTGGCACTTTGCATACTTGTGCCTTAAGACCCATGTGCATTTATGGGGAGAGAAGTCCATTCATTTCTAACATAATAATTATGGCTCTCAAAAATAAGGGTATTCTGAGTGTTAGTGGCAAATCCTCTACAGTCAACCCAGTGTATGGGGGCAATGTGGCCTGGGCACACATTCTGGCAGCCAGGGGCTTTCGAGACCCCAAGAAGTCACCAAACGTCCAAGGACAGTTCTACTATGTCTCAGATGACACCCCTCACCAATGCTATGATGATGTACGTTACATCCTGAGCATGGAGTGGGGCTTCTACCCTAATTCTGGCTTGTCTTCCTGCTGGAAACTGTGAGCTTCCTGCTGAGTCCAGTCTACAAGTATCTGTGGGCTCCCTTTCCATCAACCTGGAGAGCGAAACTGAAAATACTTTCAGATCTAGGATTCTGGATATATAAACTCAGTTTTCCCCTACTAAAAACTTACCTCGATACAGCTACCTGGTGTCCATGTCTTTGCCTCTCTCTCTCTCACCCGCTTGTATTCACAGGTACACAATAATCTCCAGTCTGAGAGCACCCAACGGAGTGCTCTGGACGTCCACTGGATGGACTCCCACAGGTATCGGCCTCTCTTTAACCACCACTTGGTCACAGTGTCAAGCAGCACATTCACTTTCTCCAACAAGAAAGCTCAGCAAAATCTGGGCTATGAGCCACTTGCCAGCTGGGAGGAAGCCAAGCAGAAAACC
>NW_022196898.1:46621922-46623034 GCF_008632895.1 Mastomys coucha | reverse complement strand
CAAAGCTATTTGACTTGAGTGAGTGACTTCATTCTCAGCCCACAGAGAATAGGTTACATTCATTTAAGGAATGTTTTAGGTATTAAGGTGGTCTATCCATAAAGTCATTCACCAGCTGTTTCAATGAACAATGGTTCTGCTTGGAGGGTGTCTGTGCCCCATTCTTAATAGGGTTATTTGGTTTTCTGGAGTCTAACTTCTTGAGTTCTTTGTATATATTGGATATTAGGCATCTAAACTCATGAAGAATGAAGACCAAAGTGTGGATACTTTGATACTTAGAAGGGGAAACAAAATATCAATGAAAGGAGTTACAGAGAAAAAGTATGGAGCAGAGACTGAAGGAAGGACAATCCAGAGACTGCCCCACCTGGGAATCCTTACCATATACAATCACCACACCCAGAGACTATTGTGTATGCCAGCAAGTGCTGGCTGACAGGAGCCTGATCTAGCTGTCTCCTGAGAGGCTCTTCCAGTGCCTAATACAGAAGTAGAGATTCACAGCCATCCATTGGACTGAGCACAGGGTCCCCAATGAAGGAACTAGAGAAGGACCAAAGGAGCTGAAGGGGTTTACAGCCCCATAGGAGGAACGACAATATGAACTAAGCAGTACCCTCAGAGTTCTGAGGGACTTAACAACCAACCAAAGAGTACATATGGTAGGACTTATGCTCCCAGCTGCATATGTAGCAGAGGATGGCCTAGTCTGTCATCAATGGGAGGAGAAGCACTGTGAAGGCTCTATGCCCCAATGTAGGGGAATGCCAGGGCCAAGAAGCAGGGAAGGGTGGGTGGTGAGCAGGGAGAGAGAGGAAGGGGAGGGAATAGGTCTTTTTTTCAGAGGGGAAACTGGGAAAGGGGATATCATTTGAAATGTAAATAAAGAAAATATCTAATTTATAAAAAAAAAAGAACTTTCCCAGAGTTACACATTTTCTCACAGCTAGTTCTTTTTTGTCTATTTGATGATTTTTGTTACAGCTTTTACATTAAATTGTAGCACTGTTGTTAGAAAGGTGGAGAGAGGCTACTCTGCAAAGAAATATAAACAAACACACTCACCTTTACAAGATACTGCCTCTTAGTTTTCTCTTTGTAAAGCATAG
>NW_022196898.1:46610664-46620405 GCF_008632895.1 Mastomys coucha | reverse complement strand
TTTTGGTTGGGCCTTTCTCAAACATGCAAAAGAAGATATGTGAATCATCAGTTAATCTGTGTTAAAACTGCCACTAAGCCTTATGCCTTACTGACCCACAACACTACCCCAGGATTAACTCTTGTTTCAGACACTAAAATGATCCTCTCATCAAATAAGGTGAAACAAAGCATTCATGAATGCCATCTAAAATCAGTTCTGAGAAGGAAATTACTGTGAACCTGCAATGGCTCCATTTTTGCATCAATCTAGACTTTTCTTTTCAAACAATATAAGTTGCAGTTCTTTTCCTGTCTAACCTAAAATATTTTTTGTAAATACATGTGTTTAAGTATATGAATGTTACTATTATAAAAGGCATTTCTTTATTTAGTTAGTGTGGCACTTATCTGCTCCTGCATATAAACCAAGGCAGGTATGTACAGAGGTGAAAGGACAACATATTGGAGCTGGTCCCAAGGACTGAACTCTGATTATCAGGCTTTAGGACAGGAGCATTATCAGCTGAGCCATCTCCCCTCCTCTTCAATTGAACTTGCAAACTGAATGCAGACACTGTGTCTGTGTCTCATAGTCCCTGCTCCAACCCTCTTTTTTCCTACTGTCATGTTAAAAAATGACTTTAGTAAAGGTTTGTATTTCAGTTCATCTTGATGAAATGTTAACATTAAAGAGAAAATTTTCAGCCTATGCAGTTAATTTTCAGGCAAAAGCTGGAAGACCTCTGAATTCATAACTACAAAGTGAATTTTAGGACAGAGCTACATGGAGAACCCCTTTTCTGAAAAAAAGAAAGAAAGAAAGAAAGAAAGAAAGAAAGAAAGAAAGAAAGAAAGAAAGAAAGAAAGAAAGAGAGAGAAAGAAAGAAAGAGAAATAGAAGGAAGAGACAAGACTTAACTCTCAAAGGATATTAAAGGGGGAAATACATTAATTAAACTCTCAGTGTTGTTTGAAGTTAGAGACTTGCAAAAAGAGTAAAAAGATCCCATTTCAAAATGGATCAGAGCGTGCAGTAGTCTCTCCTGCTACCCTACCTCCTCCATTCAATGGGAACCCTTGGAGCCTTGCATGAGTCACAGCTTTCCTCTCTCCTCCCATCCCTTTGTGAGAGTAGCATATATCTCTAAACACTCTATTGCTTGGACTCTGAGTATACACGTTAGTCTACTACCCAAGTAGTTGATTTGCATTATTCTTCCTGTCCTTCATTATAATCTCTCCAGCCTCACCCCCATCCCTGTAAAAGCTAGCTTACAGGATCCAGATCTCCTTTCCCAACTCCCAACCTCGGAACCATTTGAAATCTTACAGCAGACCCAGCTTTCCTCCTTCCTGTGGACCCTCTCACTGCCCTCTGCACATGTAATTCCATTCCTTTCTTTCAGCCTCCAATACCTAGAAGCACTTTCTACCTGGGACCCCAGGTGCCACATCTGGCAGGCCCTTGGGTTAAGGAATCACTCTCTCCAACCTGTCCTGCATATGATCACTCCACACTCACCCTCAGGTTGATAAACGACATACAGGTGCCCTCCTCTCTCTTCAACTCCTTTCAGTGGAGAATCCAACTCTTGCTTCCGACCCAGTTCCCACTAGCCCATTGAACCCTGTCTCTCCACATCATTCTTTAACTTACTACAACCTATTTGAGGTGGGATGTCCAACTCCCTGGGGATGCCATATCTTGATGTTGATAGGGTCCCATTAGCTCTCTCCTAAAGCCCCTGTAGCTCTCTGTCCTCTGCTCCCTTCCTCTTGGGTGGCATTATGCTGGTGCTCACAGGGCTGGAAGGATGAAACAGAAACAGGAATGGGCAAATTTCCAGTCAGGCTGGGAGCCAGTGCCTCAGGGGCAGGAAGACAAAAGGCCTTCTCCAAGGATAATAATGTTACAGCTCTTTTAGGCAAGGGTCTTCATGGATGATTTTAATGAAACAGTTTTCTGAGTCAATCTTAGCATGTGCATATACCTTTATTCAATGTGGGCTTATATGCAGGTAATGGCTATTTCTGGTTGTCAAGTTGGCAATATCTACAATAAACTACAATCCAGAATTGGAGGGCTCATCTGAAATCCAGAACTTGAGGCTGGAAGACACAAGCTTCTGGCCTGCATCTTGGGATGGAAATTGAGGCATAGAGGCCATGAAAAGCTTAGGTTCAGGCAAGGTAGTACATACCTTTAATCCCAGAAGTCTAAGGCAAGGAGATCTCTTAGTTCATGGTCAGCCAGGGACAAAGCAAGTCCCAGATCCAGGTGTGGTGGAACACACATTTAATCTGGGTCATACATTCTGCTAGAGGCCTTCATAGGACATTGGAGGAAGGAAGATTCACTCTTCTTTCACTTGCATTTACTTGCCAGCACATCTGTGGAACCTATTCTACATAAGGCCGTCTGAAACAACTAGCCTCATGAGACTGAGCAACTACTAGATTCTTGGACGTCCCATTCATAGCTGACCATTGTTAGGGTCATTGGACTGTAAATCACAATAAATTCCCTTAATATAGTGAGACATTCCATAAGTCCTGTGACTACAGATCCCTGATTAATGATACCACATATATTTTATTTGGAGTGAACAAAATGTTATATGGTTTTGAGTAAGGGGTTAAAAATATCCAGAGTGGGCAAAGGTCACTGGATGAAAGCTAAGGTACTAAGGTGCCTCATTAGAATGGGAAGGCATCCCAGGAGTTTCAGGAACAGGACTTACTTAAACTCCTTGTGTAGAGGCTATGCAGGTTTTCAGCTTCCCATTCAAAATCAGAAAAGTAGAAGACCTGCTGAGAAAGGGATTTCTCATTTTGCTCCTAGCTTGGAGGGTGAATAGAAAATGGTAGTTTTTTACCTCAATTAGCAGAGCAACAAGCCTCTACCTTAGTATTCTAGCACACCTCTAATCCTCTTTGCCTCCCTCCAACCAACAGAAGCACTCTCTCCCAGGCAACCCTCAGAAAACACACTTTTCTAAGATTCAGAAAGGGCAACAGAAACAAAGAAAGAATAACCACACAACAAAGATATCAACACCTAGAATCCCCTCAGTGTAAACAAATCTAGATGAATAGACACATAAACTCTCAGATGAATGAACTCAGGGAAATTCTGAGAAAAAAACCACTTAGGAGATACAAAGGAACAAGCAGGCTGGGACTGAAAAATTAGTAACTAACCAGGTAGTAGGCATGGAATGGTTTGAGTGGTTAAATAAGTTAAGAGCTAGTCAGGGAATGAATGAAATTAATCGCCAAGGCATTAATTTCTTAATAATTAGTCTCAGAGTCATCATTCTGGGAGCAGTGGCTGGGAAGGGAAAATAGATTTAAAATTACTTTAACAAAGGACTTTGAGACAGCAATTGTGAATATGATTAAGGACTTTAAAGATGATAAGAAAAAAAAACCTTAATGAAGTATATGAAAACACAAGGGAACAGAGAGGGAAATGGTGAAATGGTTCAAGACATAAAAGTAGAAATAGAATTTCTACAGAAAACTCAGAGATAAAACTGTGGGATCTCTGGTACCTCCCTGGCATCCAGCCACAGGGCCCTCTGCCTGCTCCAAATGCATGGAAACTCTACCAGTGTCAAATGGACTCCAGAAACTGCCGTGCTGGAGGCAGCAGGAGAAGGTAGAGGCAGGCCACTTGCTCAGGGCACGCACATCCCGAGAGTGGCCAAGGCTTGTCACAGACTTCCGTGGCACAGGTGCAGGTGATGTAGGTGGCAGTGGCAGCAGGCACATCCCTGGGGTAGTGAGTAGCCAGGAAGGCAAGCAGGCATTCCTAGAGCTTCACAGTGCCAGGGGGCAGGCTGTCATTGCAGAGTCGGTAGTAACGTAGATCATTTACCAGTCTGTGCACATTCTGGGTGAACGAGGTTAGGTCCTGATCCATCTTGAAATTCCGCCCCAGAACATTTTTCTGATTGGCATCCACACCATCACAGCTAGTCAGGAACTCTGGAAGAAAGGCTGCAAAGAAGCAATCAAAGTCGACAGAAGCCATGTTGTAAATGGCAATGCCGATCTCCTCCTGCAGAAGGTCATGAGACTTATGAACCAGGACCTGGAGCAGCACATTCACAAACTGGTACAGCATGGTGGTCCAGAAGATCTTTTTGTGGTATAGTTTCTGCTTCATGTTCAGAGTCTCCAAGTAGAAGAGATTTTGTTTGAACAGGTGGATATCAGGCTGAAGAAAGGACTGTCCAAAAGCCTGCATGATGGCACTGAACTGGGGTTCATTCTCCATCTGCTCCTCAGCGATGCCCCTCTGCAATCTAGCAAGGACAGTGGACTTAAAGAAGTACCACCAGTTGTGATGGAGCATTCAAAAGAGGAGCTCAAATAGCTCAGCCTTGACATCAGGGGATGGACGCTCAGCAATGATGGGGTACACTTGCTCCATGCACAGTGCAATAATGCTGGGGAGGAAGGGCTTGAACACCTGGCCAGGCTCCTGAACCACCACCTGTAGGGCCTTCAGGAACTTCTCCATCACCCTTTGAAACATACACCTCAGGTTCATGATCAGGTTTTTAGGCCTGTCACACAGACACAACTGAAGTAAATGAGTGCTGCATGACACCTTACCATCAGTTTTTGGCCAGCCATCAATAGCTTTGACAATGGTTTGGATATCTGGGGGTTTCCATGGTTCTCCTGTGTCCAATAACTTAACTAGAAGTAATATATTCCCAGAACTGATGTATTCACTTGTTGAAGATATGTGTCTAATTGGGGATTTGATTCCCTGTTATTGATAATTCTAATTTAGATTTGTTTCATACCATATATGTTATTTTTAAAAGCTTCCACCATATTAAATGTCCATGAGACCACTCAAATGGCAATAGTTTAACTGTCCTTCCCAGTGTTCCTCCCTTCCCTCAATGTTAAATCTTCCCAGTCTTGCCCCTCCCAATTTAACCATATCTATCTATTTTATTTCCAATTACCAAAAAGTTCCTTCCCTCCATGCTAGTTCCTTATATAAACCTAACCTCTGTGCTTATAAGGATACTAGCTTTCTCATCAAAGATGTAACAACTAACATGTGAATACATACCATATTGGTCTTTTGGGGCTGGAATTATTTCACTCAGGATGATTTACTCTAGCTCTATCTATTTACCTAAAAACACTTCTCTTTGTTTGTCTAAGTTTAATGGAGTTGGAACTGGGAGGATTTAAAAAGACGGAAATGCAGGTAAATAACCCATTGGTTTCCACATTCAGTAATCATGTAAAAGCATTAAATCAGAAGCATCTAACTATCTATCTATCTATCTATCTATCTATCTATCTATCTATATACAAACACACACACACACAGAATCTCTAGTGTAAAAAGAGAGAAGAAAATATTTGTACAAATAAGATAAAGTAAAATAATTTGATGCAAATTGTTAAAACAGAAGAGTCCTGACATGGTACTATGAAACAAAGAACCTCCAAACATGCCATTGATTTGTTGGCCAACTCCTTCTGGACATGCATTCTACCCTTAAGAGTAGTTTGTTCCCCCAGTGACACTCCATTGGAGCAAGCTAAATATTCTCTTGCAAGTGGCCATCCATTGGAGATTGCTTCTGAGTTAGGAATGGGAGCAAATGACCACTTCCTTCAGTTCTAGGACCCCAGTTGGTACAGATCTGTGCAGATCCTGTGCATACTGCATCAGTCTCTCTGAGTTTATAAGTGAGTGGATCATCTTGATTTAGAAGGCCTTGTTTTCTTGGTTTTGTCCATCTTCTCTACTCTTATACTCTCCTTGCTTCTTCTCCCATGGGTTTCCCTAGCCTTGAGGAGAGGGATTTGATGGAGACCTTCTATTTAATAGTGAGTGTTTTAAGGTTTCTCATTCTCTGCACAGTGTCTGGACATGGTTCTCTCTATGCATTCCCAACCTCTGTAGGAGGAAGCTTCTCTAATTGATTGAACAGGCACTGATCAATGAGGATATAAGAATGTCCTTAGGAGTCATTTTATTACTTTTTTCCCTTTCAGAACAGTAATATTTGCTTTTAACTTAGGTCTCTGGGCTATCTAGTTTGTTGTTCTGGTCACCCAAGCAGTGCTGTGTATGGCTCAAGAAATGGAACTTAAATGAAAACAGATATTACCTGCTTACTGCTATAACTTTTGTGCCAACATTGTATTAGCATATGTTGCAGGCAGCAGTAAACTATTGTAGTTAAAACAATTAGCACCTGACTTGTTGATTTTATTTTCTCCTTTGGTAACATGCAGAATGCATTCTAATATCAAAGATAAATGATACATATAAATAATAGGTTTACGTAGGCACCAGCTTGACTTCTCTATGTTCATTGAGTTTTGTAGATGTTGACTTCAACAATGGGGCCTTGGTGACAGTTTGTGCAGAGCAATCTACATTTTGTCAACTGATGAAATTGTTCAGGGGTTCCCAGGGGACCTCTTTGGCCAACAATCCAATTAGATGTGACACAGACATGATACTGGAAGCTTCATTTGGTCATAGAATATATTGAATTTGCATTCTTTCTTACTCATTATTTGTGGATCTCATATTATACAATCTTCATACATGTATAATTTCAGGATGCCTCTACTATAAGAAGTTTCCACACTAACCCTCAAGTAGCCCTTGATTTTGCTCTCTCCCTGTGTTTTCCTTCTTCCATTTTCCTCTCCCTCTTTTAGTCTCAATTATCTTAGTCAAGTCTCTTTCCTTCATCCATTCATAATCTTTTGATTTCCTAGAGAGAGCTGTAACTCAGCCCTCAAACCATTCCTGCATACCTAACTTCTGTGGTTTTGATTGTAGCTTGGTTATCATTGATTTTACAGATAATATTAACATATAAGCAAACACGTACAATATTTTTCTTTTGACGTTTGAGTTACCTCACTTAGGATAATTTTTTTTCTAGTTTCATCTATTTACCTTAAATGTTCATTATGTCATGCCTCACCCCACAATGGTTTTCCCCCATTTTCACTATCCATACATTTGTGGATGGATATCTAACCTGCTTTCAAATTTTGGCTATTTAATAGACCAGCAATGAACATGTGTGAGGAAGTGTCTATATGTTAGGAGATGGTGTCCTTTGGGTTTATGTCCAAAACTGACTGGTATAGCTGAGTCTTGAAGTAAATTGATTTCCATCTTCCTGAAGAACCCACGTTGGTTTCCATCTTGTTTGTAAAAATTTACCTTCCCGCAAGCAATGGATAGGCCTTATCTTTGTTTCCCACCCTCACCAGCATGAATAATCAGTTGTTTTATTGATCTTAGCTATTTGGACTGGTATAAGATGAACTGTCAATGTAGTTTTCATTTACATTTTTCTAACGACTATGGATGTTGAACATTTATTTAAGTGTTTCTCAGTCATTTGAGTTTACTCTTTTGAGGACTCTGTTTTTAGTCTGTACACCATTCTTAATTGTTCTGTTTGCTTGTAATCTACTTTGTTGAGTTCTTTATGTAGTTTTGATATTATCCACCTATTGATTTTGTATTTGGAAAAAATATTTTCCCATTCTTTAGGCTGCAAAATTGTGGTGTCCTTGGACCAGTAGATACTTCTAAATTTCACCAGATCCTCTTTGTTAATTATTGATCTTAGTGCCTGTGCTAACCGTGTTGTGTTTAGAATGTGTTTTCCTGCTCCAATGAATTCAGTGCTATCACCTTGCTCTCTCTTCTATCACCTTGAATGTGACTGACTTAGTGTTGAGATATTTGATTCATTATTAGTTGGGTTTTGCACAGGATGAAAAGTATGTGTGTATTTATAATTCTTCTACATGCAGCCATTCAGTTTGGCCAGTACCATTTGTCAAAGATGCTGAATTTTTTTTCCCAGTGTATATTTCTGGCTTCCTTTTTGGGATTCAACTGTCTATTAGTATGTAGATTTATGGATTACATTGACTGTGTCTGCTATTGTTCCAATGCTATTCTGTCTTTCTTACTACAGCTCAAAACTGGGTATAATAATACCTCTAGACATTCCTTTATAATTCAGAAATGCTTTTAAATACCCTAGATTTTTTGTGTGTTTTCCAATGAAGATATTTGATAAACTATATTTACATTTCAATTGGCACATCATTAAACTGTAGACTGCTTTTATTGGAATGGCCCTTGTTACTAGGTTAATCCTACTGACCCATGAGCATGGAAGTTATTTCCATCTGATAAACTCTTCAGTGTTTCAAGGTTTTTATTATACAGTTTCTCACTTGCTTGGTTAGAATTACTCTAAGATACTTTATATGATTTTTAAACTATTGAAAAGGATTTTGCTTGCCCAATTTCTTTCTCTATTTTTCATTTGAATATAGAATGCCACTAATTTTTGTGAGATGGTTTTCTGTTCTGCTATTTGCTTTGTTTATCTAACTCTAGGAGTTTTCCAGTAGAATTTTTCACATTTCTTCAGATTTCTGTTATATTATCTGCAAATAATGATATTTTGACTTATTCCTTTTCAATATGTATGTAGCCCCTTGATCTCCTTCTCTTGTCCTACAACTCTAGCTGAAACTTGTACTAGTATTTTGAATAGGTATGGAGACAGTGGAACACCTTGTCTTTTCCTGATGGCAATGTAAATTCTTTGAGTTTCTGTTCACTTAAGTTGGTCTTGGCCAAGGGCTTTCAGTAACCTGTGGTCTTTACATTGAGGTATGTTCCTTGTATCCCTGATCTCCCGAAGACTTTTATCATGAAGGGATATTCGATTTTGTCAAAGGCTCTTTCTACATTTATTGAGATGATCTTGTGATTTTTGGATTTCAGTTTGTTCAGATACTTGGTTATATTTATTAATGTATTTATGTTGAACCATCCTTGTATCTCTGGGGTTAGAACAACTTGATCATGATAAATTATCTTTTCGATATGTTCTTGGATTCAGTTTGTTAACTATTTTATTGAGAACTTTTGAATCTACATTCATAAGTAAAACTTTTTTTTCTGTAACACTCTTTATTGGTTCTGTATGTTGTTTGTATATTCAGGTAACTGTAGCCTCAGAAAACATATTGGGCCCCCTGTTCCTCCTGTTTTTATTTGGTGTAATAATTTGAGGAGTATTGGCTTTAACCTGATTTCCAAGTAATAGTACTTGGAAAGTCTGGTAAAATTAATTCATTTTTGAAGTAATCTAAACCCAAGGATTTTTGATGTTGTAGTGGTTGGGAGACATTTAATAAATGTTTCTATTTCGTTAGGGGTTATAGGTATGTTCATATTTCTTCTCTGATCCTGATTTAACTTTGTTAATAGTGTATATAAAGAAAATTAAACACTTAAATTTGATGGAGCACAAGGTTTTAAAATAAGTCCTTATAATTCTCAGATTTTCTTATTGTCTGTAGTTATATCACCCTTTACAGTCTAACTTTGTTAATTTAGCCTTTCTCTGCCTTTTACTTAATTTTCACATGGGTTTCCAATGTTATTGATTTTGTCAAAGAATAAACTCCATTTGTCACTGATTATTTTTTGTTTTTGTTTCTATCTTATATATCTCAGCCCTGAGTTTAGTTCTTGTCTTACACTACAGGTGTATTGTTCCCATTCACACTAGAACTTTCAGTCATAGTATTAAGTTATTTCAGTGTTATCTTTTACATGGATATATGTGTGTATACCACATCTATTTCTGGTGCCTTTGGAGGCTAGAACAGAGGGTATTGGTTTTCCTAAGACTGGAATGACAGATTGTAAA
>NW_022196898.1:46607595-46609296 GCF_008632895.1 Mastomys coucha | reverse complement strand
TGGTGAAACATAGCATTTAGTGTTTCCTAAGTCTGTGTTCTGTGTTCCCAGAATGTGTTCCCAGTGTCCCCAAAAACAGTTCCCTCTTATTTCCTTAGAGGCAAGAGCTCTTTTTTGTTAGTTTGTTTGTTTTAAATGTCCACAGTTGAGAACGGTTATCTCTGTGTGCTACAGACAAGATATAGTTCCTATGTAAGAGTACTAAGTGTTCTTAAACACTGACTCATCTTTCTAGCCTCACAATTTGTCTTTGCCCCTGATTCTTAAACTAAACCTATGGAAGAAAAGGTACCAGTTGTCAATGACTTAACCTGAAAGCCAGTGATAACATTGGGAAGCTATAGTAGAATGACCTTGAAGGCAGTAGGTTTTATATTTGCTCTCTGATTCATGGTTCACCAGGATGTAAACATGCTAGAGATTCCAAGCCTCTAAATTCAGGCTAGAGAATTCCTTCAAAGTCACCAAAATATTTTAGTGCTTTATTGGTGGGAAAGCAGAAGGCCAGATTGCCAAAGATGTGTTGACAGTAAACACTACATAATCAATAGAAGCAGTGCTATTTCAAATATGAACAAGGTCTCACAAATAGGCCAGAAAGCACTCCTCTTAGGCTTTGAGAAAGAGTTTGTCTCTGTCTCACACCTCATCTAAAAAATCTGAATGAAACCCAACTCAAATTTAATGAGGTAATTAACCTGAGAAAAGAAATTCCAAGGGGACCCCTTGCTTCTTCATCTCAGGCTCCATTGTGTAAAACTGCACAGTACCTCTGAGTCCTATCAGAGACATTGCTACAGGGTGCTGAACTCAAACGTGCTTGCTGAGGGATGAGTTTCTGTCAGTAAAACCACTTAGGGGTCATTGCTGCTTTGGTTTAAGAGGGTCTGACTTCTGCTTGAATTTTGAGCAGAACTTGGCATTGTAAAAGTACCTGTTATTTGTCTTGTCCCATTGTTGTCTCTGAGGCTTACTGCCTCAGTGTGCTTACTCAGACCTTGTCCTGGAAGCTTCTAGCCTACTTACCATCTAATTATTTCCTAGAATGCGTTCATCCTCTTAGACATGGGGCTGAATGAGCTCACCCCTTCCTAGTTCTTTCTGACATCTGGATGGCTATTTATGATTCAAACTCCTGTCCAAGACGACTGATTCACACTAGTTTCTTTCTCAGCCTCTGATATTTTGCTCTGCTTGGGCTCAAACTAAATCTGGGAATCTGTTCTAATCTTCTGGCTCATCATTCTCTGGCTAGCTCAGTCTTCACCTATGCCTAGCTTCTTTTCTCTTGAACCTCTGTTTGTAATTTCACTCAGTAAAACTAACTCCTTCTCTTTTCTCTCTCTTCTCTTATTTCACCCTTGTGGTTCTACCTTAAGTAGCCTCTCTTTTCTGTCTGTTCTTGTGAGAGGTAAGCATATCCTATCTCTTACTCATCTGTCAGGTCTTTCTCTGATTCACCACTTTGTGTACCTCTCAACTAGATGTCACTTTTAAACATGGATCCTTTCTTCTACAGACTATGTTTAAGTTCATTGTTTGGGATTAAAGATGTGTACAAAACACACATCTGTATTCCAGCCAGAGGAATTAAATGTTTATAGTAAGTGGTGAGTGTGTGACATTAACTTTGCAGGCCTGGTTCGAGAGGGTTCTTTGACTTTTCAGCAGAAGTTTGCATCCTTTACACAATGCTAGTTT
>NW_022196898.1:46601435-46605395 GCF_008632895.1 Mastomys coucha | reverse complement strand
TCAAAGGGACTGTTTCCACAGGCCCTCCTTAGTTATTTCTACTGGATGCATTAAGAGCCTTATTTAAGATTTCTTTAGCTTACTTTCCTCCTTGGGCTACTCTTGTCTTATCTGCTGGATAGTATAGGAGAGTGTAAGCCCCTGATTTGATGATACTTTTTGCTGACTCTCTTCTCTGTCTCTCTCTCCTTGTCTCTATCAGTTTTTCTCTGTCTCTCTGTCTTTCTCTCTCTCCTTGTCTCTTTCTCTGTCTCTCTCTCTTAGTCACTTTTCATTTTAATTTTGCTTTTGCTAGCTATGTATTTAATAAAAACAACTCATTCCATACTGAAATTATGAATGCAATGGATCATTTCTTTATAGGGAACATAACTGATGAAGATGTCAATATCAACCAGATGCTATTTCTGTTTTGAAGGCATTATTACAATATAAAGTAAAGAGGGGTAGGAGTTAGAGAAAGACTTTTCTTTGGTCATTGCACTGCCACCCCCTTGTGGCTGAATTGGGAACCTGACAAGTGAGCTGGAATATCTAGGGATGATGATAGCCTCTCTCCATAGAAATCTGGCCCCTACCTCTGTGTGTAGAATAACATGGGAGCAAATGCCTTGTATATTCGACCTCCAATAAAGGATTAACATGTAAAGCTTTTTTAGTCCTGCTGTATTTTCTCTTCTGCTTGTTTCTGATTGCAAAGAAAGCTCACTGTTCATGTTTGTTTGAGATTCTCTTTATCTTAGCTGGCTCTAACTCAGTGTGACATCATGTAATTCTCAGACTGTTGGGAAAGAAATTAATGTGTTAAAAAATGTTTAAAGAAATCCAACCAACAGGACGTTTGCCTAAAGAATTGTAATAGGCAAAACTCCTACAGTTTAACAACTTTACTGGCAGATAATCTTAATTTGCAATACTAAGTCATGCATGTAATTTGGATTCAACTCTCTTTATAAAAATTTTATTGATTGTAGTATAATTTCATAGGATAGATTTTGATTTTATTTACCTGCATTTCCTTCTCTTAAGTCCTCCACTTCCATCACTATTGAACTTAGGCAAACAAAAAGAAGTGTTTGTAGGTAAGTAGATAGAGCTAGTGAAAATCATCCTTAGTGAGATAATTCCAGCCCCCAAAGACAAATATGGTATGTATTCATATATATACTAGATGCTACATCTTTGATGAGCAAGCTAGTAACCTTATAACCACAGAGGTTAGGTTTAGATAAGGAACTAGAATGGAGGGAAGGAATTTTAAGGGAATGGAAAATAGAATATATAGATATGGTTAAATTGGTAGTGTCAGGATTGGGAAGATCTAACATGGAAGGAAGGGAGGAACACTGGGAAGGAGAGCTAAAACTATTGCCATTTGAGGTATTTCATGGACATTTTATATGGTATATGGTGGAAGCTTTTAAAAAATATAACATATATGGTATGAAATAAATCTAAATTAGAATTATCAATTACAAGGAGACAAATCCCCAATTGGACACATCTCACCAACAAGTGAATCCAACAGTGCTGGGAATGTATTACTTCTACTTAAGTTGTTAGACATAGAACCATGCAAATACCCCAGATACCCCAACCATTGTCAAGGTTATTGATTGCTGTCCACAACCTGATGGTAAGGTTCTAGGGCTAAAGATATACATACCTACTTTACTCACTGAAAATGAAGAAGATGAGCTGGTGCCTACCTACCGAATACCTACTGGATGCTAGTGCTTATGCTACTAGATGATATTCTGTGTATTGCTCCAGGAAACAAGTAAATACCTGGCCAGCTGCAGTATCTGCAATCAACAATGGTGACTTGCCTGCAAAGAAAACCTGTTGTAACAGTGGCAAAAAACTGCAGGTCTGCTTTGAATTGTCACTTCTCTGTGTATATGGCAGGGTTTCTGGGTTTTGCTTTTTTGATCAGTCAGGAACCATGTCACAAACCATCCAAATGCATTTCTTTTCTCATTTACATTTATTAATTATTCATATATATTATTATTTATGTGTGTGTCTATGTGTGTAGTTGTGTGTGTGTGTGTGTGTGTGTGTGTGTGTGTGTGTGTATGCTTGCACATGTATGCCTTGGCACATATGGCTCTAGTCAGTTCTTTCATTCATTATTTTGGTTTTATGGATTTAAGCAGGTAGTCTAACTTGATGGTAAGTGCATTTACTCTAGTATCTTGTCACATCTCAATCCTGTCTTCATTAGCTCTCTCTTTTCAGTAATACCAAGATGGACAACATAGAGAGATAGAAAGAAAGGAAATAGGCTAAGGAAGACAAGGGAGATGATTGTATACAGGGAGAGATGTGGATATGGAGGAAGAAGGAGAAACAAATATGAAGAGAAGGACAGTGATCTACAGCTCATGCTGAATGGAAGATGAATTCTGGGAGGAGTTTGAATATTTTGTCTTATTTTTTCAGACTAATAATATGTCTTAACTGTGTAAATGTAAAGGTGGAAACTCAAAGATTTGAATGACCACTCACCTAGCTGTGTTCTAGTAACTTTCAGTGATGCTGACACTGGAAGTTGTTGTTAAGCTTTTTTCCCTTGAGGACATATACATTTTCTTCATCCTTATCTAATATTCTATTGACATACCCTGGCTATTATAAACAAAGCTGCTATGAACATAGTAGAGCATGTGTCCTTATTACATGTTGGAGAATATTCTGGGTATATGCCCAGGAGTGGTATAGCTGGGTACTCTGGTAGCATTATGTCCATTTTCCGGAGGAACCACAAACTAATTTCCAGAGTGGTTGTACCAGCTTGCAATCCTACCAGCAATGAAGGAGTCTTCTGCTTTCTCTACAACCTCACCAGCATCTGCTGTCACCTGAGTTTTTTATCCTAGCCATTCTGACTGGTGTGAGGTGAAATCTCAGGGTTCTTTTGATTTGCATTTCCCTGATGACTAAGGATGTTGAACATTTCTTTAGGTGCGTCTCAGCCATTCAATATTCCTCAGTTGAGAATTCTTTGTTTAGCTCTGTCACCAATTTTTAATAGGTTTATTTGGTTTTCTGGAGTCTAACTTCTTGAGTTCTTTGTATATATTGGATATTAGCCCTTTATCTGATATAGGATTGGTAAAGATCTTTTCCCAATTTGTTGGTTGCCATTTTGTCCTATTGACAGTGTCTTTTGCCTTATAGAAGCTTTGCAATTTTATGAAGTATCATTTGTCAATCCTTGATCTTAGAGCATAAGCTATTGGTGTTCTGTTCAGGAAAATTTCCTCTGTGATTATGTGCTTGAGGCTCTTCCCCATTTTCTCTTCTATTAGTTTCAGTGCATCAGGTTTGATGTGGATGTCTTGATCCACTTGGACTTTAGCTTTGTACAAGGAGATAGGAATAGATCAATTTGCAATCTTCTACATGCTAACTGCCAGTTGAGCCAGCACCATTTGTTTCCACTGGATTGCTTTAGCTCCTTTGTCAAAGATCAAGTGGCCATAGGTGTGTGGGTTCATTTCTGGGTCTTCAATTCTATTCCATTGATCCACCTGTCTGTCTCTGTACCACTACCATGCAGTTTTTATCACAACTTCTATGCAGTACAGCTTAAGGTCTGGGATGGTGATTCCACCAGAGGTTCCAGTATAGTTGAGAATAGTTTTGGGTATCCTGGGTTTTTTTGTTATTCCAGATGAATTTGCAAGTTGCACTTTCTAAGTCTGTGAAGAATTGAGTTGGAATTTTGATAGGGATCCCTGCTGCTATGAGCAGGAGTTACTAGCCAGAAATCATTGACTTTTCGCTACAGAACATCAAATGAGAGTTAAATTTCCAGAGGCCATCAGATTCTGACCCCCAGAACAGTAAGAGAGACTTACAAGGCCAGAGATCTTCAGCCTTTGGAGTTTGTCTGATGCTGTGTCCCCCCTCAGCATCTGCACCTCTCAGGGCTGGCCCCTTTTGGTTTTGTGT
>NW_022196898.1:46598843-46599867 GCF_008632895.1 Mastomys coucha | reverse complement strand
AGCAATTGGTTTCTGCCTCCTTTATCGACACAATCAAGAACCAATTAGGAAATCAACACCTTCCCCTAAAATCTCATACTTAACTGACATTCTCTATAGTTCACATGGTGCCTGGAGCCAGCCCTGACTGGGTGTTTCTTCTTCCTTGTTGGTTCTTCTTGAGGCAGTGGAGAGAGAAAAGCATACATAGGCCGGGGTAAGACTCAGTTTTACAAGATATTTAGGGTTGCTGTATAATAAAGGTTTACTTATCTAAGTCTAAGTTACTATGCTATTGTAGCTGTCCTGCCTTCTATGATCCTCTGAGGCCAGAAACTCCAGTTTCTGGCATTTAGCATCTTTTTCTCAAGTCACAAAAGTTTAAGTAAATAATCTTTGTTCTATCTCAGCAGTAAGTGCTGGGCTCTAACTTTCAGCCTGCTAGTCAGAAGTCTCAGGAAAAGAAGACACTTGGAGAAGTGATTATAGAATTTATTACTAAGTTGTAAAGAGTTTCCTATGAAAGCTATCTAAGGGGAAAATTGAAAGGATCCTAAGTGGGGAAAGGGAAAAGTTTTCTAAGTGGGGAAAGGGAAAAGAATCTACTCATCCAGCTCCACCCCATCTCTTTGTCCCCAGTACTAATACATCTTTCAGAATACATGATCACATGTTACAAAGTTCATCACAAGTTCACACCAAACATCAAATCATAAATTGAAATAGAAGTTTACAACAGTGAATGTTTACATACATATCCATTAGGAGTAATTATCTAGCTAAACATCCATCACCTGTCTCAGCCCCACAGGTTCACTGAAGGTTTAAAATAATACCTAAGTTTTAAGTGAGGTTTTGTATAGATGAACCCAGTCCATGTTTTATCTTCTGTCTCACCACCTATAATAAATTGTTAGTTCCCCTTTTATGGACTTTAACAACCTCTTAGAATGTGCTCTGAGTAGAAGAAAGTCTGCTTACCATCTAAGAGCAATAAACTGCTGACACTTGGAAGACTGGCAGAGTTCTCATTGCAGTTTTAACA
>NW_022196898.1:46598547-46598832 GCF_008632895.1 Mastomys coucha | reverse complement strand
GTTGCCTAATTGCTCTGGCTAGGACTTCAAGTACAGTATTGAATAGGTAGGGAGAGAGTGGGCAGCCTAACGAAGGCATTTTCTTAATTAGTGATTTATGTGGAAGGCCAAGACCATTATAGGAGGTGCCCGGCCTGGGCTAGTGGCCCTGGGTTGTATAAAAAGCAGGCTAAGCAAGCTATAAAGAGCAAGCCAATAAGCAGCACAACTCCATGACTTTTTCATCAGCTCCTGCCTCTAGGATCCTGCTCTGCTTAAGTTCCTGTCATGATTTTCTTCAGTGAT
>NW_022196898.1:46593290-46597816 GCF_008632895.1 Mastomys coucha | reverse complement strand
CAATCCCCACTCAATGAAGAACAAGCTGCACATCTGCTACACATTTAGGGGGAGGGCTATGTCCAGCACCTGCATGCTCTTTGGTTTATGGTTCAATCTTTGTGAGTCCACATGGGCTTAAGTTGCTTGACTCTCTAGGTCTTATTGTAGTGTTCTTGACCCTTCCAACCCCCTCACTTGCATCCCTATCCATGTAACTCCCTTACTTCCGATTGATGTTTGGCTATAGGCCTTTGCATCTGGGTCCAACTGTTGCTGGATGAAGCCTGTCAAGAAATGGTCACCATTTATATACCCTTCCCCACCTCTTCTCCCATCCAGTTTCCTCACTTCATCTACCTCTGATGGCTCATGCTTCCTGAGTGAGATTCATACATCTTTCTGGGGCCCCTCTTATTACCCAGCTTCTTTGGGTCATGGATTGGAGGATGGTTATCCTGCTCTTTCTGTCTTATGTCCAATTATAAGTGAATACATACCATAGTGTTTTTCTGAGTTAGCATTATTTCACTCAGGATGATATACTCAAGTTTAATCCATTTTCCTGCAAAATTCATGATGTTCTTGTTAATAGCTGAATATTATATTACTGTGTAGATGTACCACATATTATTTATTAATTCTCTACACATCTAGGCTGTTCCCAGTTTCTGGCTAATATAAATATGTGAATATGAACATAGTGGCACAAGTATCCTTGTGTTATGTTGGAGCATCATTTGGGTATATGCCAAGGAGTTGTTTAGCTAGGTCTTGTGATAGAATAATTTCCAATTTTCTGAGAAACCACCAAACTAATTTCCAAAGATGTTATACAAGTTTGCTCTCCCACCAGCAATGTATTCACCTTGCTTTCATCCTTGTCAGCACATGATGTCTGTTGAGATTTCAGTCTTAGCCATTATAACATGAAAGATTTCCAGATACTGACAACCAATCACAGAGTGTTTTTAATTAGTATTTCTCTGGTGTCCATGAGCATTGAACATGTCTTCAAGTGCTTCTAGTCCACTAGGGATTCCTCTGTTGAGAATTGTCTAGTTCTGTACCCCATCGTAAAAATTGGATTGTTTGGTTTGTAGGCATCCAACTTCTTTAGTTCTGTATATATTTTGGATATTATTTTTCTGTTGGATATATAGTTGGTGAATTAAGCATAACCTTTGCTTTCCTGTTGTCCTCAAGATCTCCATATTAATATTACTACATAAAACACTATAAACATTAAAAGTCATATAGTCTTTACAAATTCAAATGCTTTAGAAGTTCAGTCCCTTTTAAAATTCAATATCTCTAAATAACTCCAAAATCTCTTTTTATAATTTATAGTCTCTTAGTGGGAGAGCTGGCCCAGCCCCATACCTGCTGGAGCACTCAGGAGAGCAGATCCTGCACCTCATTTGGGCAGCAAAGTTTTCCCTGATGGTATGAGCATGGATGTGCCATCCTGGCAGCATGAAAGCAGAATAGATGGCTCTGCCCCCTTGCTGGCTGTGACACTGAATGTGTCAGCTGAGGCAGGGCAGGAGTGTTTGCCACAGTATAGTTGATGCAGAACTGGCAGACTGATCAGCTCAGGATACCTCTCAGGTCTAGATCCAGGGCTTTGAATTAGCCCAGTCCAGCACATATACTATCTATGAACTGTTGGACTTTGAAAGGAACCAGTTCTATAGACCCAAAATCTACAGGATCTCCATGACAAAGACCACTAACAGGATATCCAAGAGGGGTCTACTGAGGTTCCAGTATTGATGGTGTAGCAGAAACTAGAGCCCTTGCACTGTACCAACAACTCATTGCAATGAACACCTATAAGCAAAGAAGTGTGGGAAAAGGGGTATATTGTGGAGAACAGTGACACACTTCAGCTTCCACAACAGGATTTTTTTTCTGTTAGCAGGGTGGGTGGGTTCCAAGGGTAGAGTGCATATACCCTTGGGAGGGGGAGATGAGTGGGATCAAGGTGCATATTGTAGAGTTCACAATGAACCAATGAAAAGTTTTAAAAAATACTCAAGTCCCTTAACTTTCGAGTCCTACAAAAATAAATTATTGTTTTTTTTTCCTCAAGAAAAAAGACCCAGAGCACATACTTGATTCAAAGCAAGCCAAACTCTAACTGTGTAAAAAATAACTCACAGTGTTCAGTGTTTCAGATCTACTGACAATCTTCTGAGCTCCTCCAAGGAGCCTAGGTCACGACTCTGGCTCCACCTAATGCAGGCTACACAGATTGTGTCTTAAGCTTGGGCAGGATTCATTACAAAACTACAATTTTTCTTGGTGGTCAATCCATTGTACTAGCATCTCCTAAATACTGGGGTCTCTTGCTGCAACCAAGCTGCACTTTGGCCAATAGTTTTTCTTGGACTTTCTTCAGAGACTCCAGTCCTGTAACAGCATGCTATGAAACAGCTGTTTTTCAAAATCAGTACCATCTAAGTGACTCTGAATACCACCAAGTTCAGCTGCCAGAAAAGGTACAACTTTGGTAACCTCTAGAACACAGGTTCTGTGTGGTATCTCTGAGGAAAACTTTCCTGGAAGATTTTACCTCAATAATTTTTTCTTCTTAATCAGTGATAATTTCTCAGGTCGAGATGATTATTATTAGTTACCAAGCCAAATAATGCAAACGTTTCACTTACATGGCTCTCTGGTCTGCTAATCACAGCCAGTTCTTCAGCCACAACTAACCAGAGCCACAGATTATCAAACTACCCACTAGAATTTTGCAAGCCTGGCCTTCATTCTCTCAACACTCTTATCTTCCAAACTCCCACAGAACATTTCACCATTCTTTGAATACTCAATAGCTTTTCTAGCCCAAAGTTCCAAAGTCCCCAATCCTCCCAAAAGCATGCTCAGGACTGTCATAGCAACAATCCACTATACATATACCAGTTTCTGTCTTAGGATTCGTATTGTGGTAATGGAACACAAATACCAAAGGAAATTTGGGAGGAGAAATTTATTTGGCTCACACTATCACATCACTCTGCATCATACAAAGGTAGTCAAGTCAAGAATTAAACAGAGCAGGAACCTGGAGGCAGGAGATGATGCAGAAGTCATGGAGGGATTCTACCTCCTGCCTTACTCCTCATGGCATGCTGAAGACTACCAGCCCAAAGTGACACCACTTACAGTGTACTAGGACCTCTCATAACAAATGCTAACTATGAAATTGCCAAACAGGCTCAATTAAAGGCAAATCTGATAAAGGCAAAAAGTTTGAAATTTACTTCTTCTCAGAAAACTCTTGCTTGTGTCACATTGACTTTAAAACCAGCCAGCACATCTAAAACATTTTAGACTCACAGTGCAACTTTTTTGTGCAAATAGCCAAGCCACTAATGAACATGCTGTTCCCAAAGCCAACATTCATTCTTTCTGCTCAATATGTAGTCTCTATGATTCACTTTGGCTGCCTACCCTACTGAGTGCTGGATATTAGTAAAAGGAATAGCTAAAATTTAAAAAGCTTTATGATAAGAACACAAGTTCGATTCCATTGCCTACAATATTGTTTAACTGAGATGTTCAATGTACATATTCATATGTAAGACTTTTATGTGTGTGTTCATTCCCTTCCCTATTCTTTATCTGTTCCTCCATACCCAGATGAATCTGCTGTAGATTTTTAAATTGATTTCAACACAACTCCTCATCAACATTGCTCTTACTATTGAGCTTGCTATTACCCAAACTCTGTCACCTTGCATTAAATACATTTTTGACACTGCTTGGAGAACTATTTTGTTTTTAAAATTTATTTTCTTTTATTTATGTGTATGTGTTTATATATATAAACACATGTTTAGATATATACAGGGTCCAGAAGAGGGCTTTGGATCACCTGGAGCCAGAATTGCAATTGTTGTGACCCACCTGACATTGTTGCTACAAATTATACTCTGGTCCACTGGGAGATCATCATATACACTTAAACTCTGAACCATCTCTCCAGCCCAAAACCCTCTGTGTTGACTTGATGTCCCTAGTACCACACTATATTCACTGTCCTCCACTTCTACTTCCTGTTAAGTCTTCTTAGGTTGCTCCTGGACTTCTGTTCAGACTCTAAATGATGACATGTCTGTCGAGAATTCTGTCCTGAGACTTTACCCATTTTATCAATGAATATTTTAATTTTAGACTATTCTATTTAGTCCTATAGCTTAAAATTCTGTCCTACACTGCTCTGTCACCAAAGGGCAGGGGCATAATCATTCAAAAATTTAGAAGTTTAGAAGTTTAAAAAAAAGTTAGGTGGAAAGATTCCACAAGTCTCAAGTACTCCAGATATCAGGCACTAGTTGCCCATATTGCCCATGTGAATGACTAAAATATGAGATCCAGACTATGGAGCAGTACCAAATTAAGGGTTCCCTAGCTAATAAAGCTTCCCTTTTTGTGCTCCCTTGACATGAAAATATAACAAAGAAGGTAGTGCTCCAACACTATAATGTAATGGGAACTCAGAAGGCAGTAGTTACCATATTAGCAATGGGGCTAGCAAC
>NW_022196898.1:46588779-46592894 GCF_008632895.1 Mastomys coucha | reverse complement strand
TTCTATCTAGTCTTATGGCTTAAAAATCCTAGACTGCTTTGTCCCAGAATTGCTTCTCTAGGCCTAGGACAGGAGCACAATCATTCAAAAATCATTCACAAATGAACTCCCATTACATTCCAGTGTTAGAGCACTTTGCTTTTTTCTAATAATTTTTACGTGAAGGAAGCACAGAAACAGAAGCTTTATTAACCAGGAAACACTTAGATTGGTACTGCTAGATAGTCTGGGTTTCATGTATTAGCTCAATGTCATTATGGATACCTTCTGAGGCAAGGCAAGTGGAGAGTTCCTGAAGGAGGCCCAGTGTGGTCACTGTGTAAAACTGTGAAAGTAAAGTCTGATTGTGTTGGAGATCCCACAATGTTGGCAATGTCAGAGCCACAAGACATTTGCCACGGTAGATAGGGAGTGGAAACATCCCAGGAGAGAGGGTATTTTGTAAACACTAAAGCTCAAAGGGAAGAATCCTCTAAGATTTTTACTACCAGACATGAACCTACAAGATTTCAAGTTAGTCCTGCTGGTTTTATATATTCTATGCCATCATATGTTAGAAGAATGTAACTTTCTTTCTCATTTTACAAAGAGTTACAATTAAGGTTCTCAGAAGAAACCTTGAACTTTGGACTTTTAAACAGCATTGAAACTGAAATATGGAAAATGTTGAAGTTGGGATGAATGTATTCTACAATATTAAAGGGATAATGGGCTTTGGGATCCAGGAAGTAGAATGTGGAGATTAGAATGAGAATGGTTTCCATAAGCTCATATTTATAAATACCTAGTGTACAGTTGGTGGAACTGTTTAGGAAGGATTAGGAGGTGTGATCTTGTTGAGAAGTGGGTCACTGGGGTTGTGAGGTTTCAAAAGCCCACACTATTCCCAGTTACCTTTCTCTGCCTACTGTTTTATGGATCAAGATGTGAGCTCTCAGCTGCTCACACCACCATGCCTTTGCCCTGCCATCATGGACTTGAACCCTCTGAAACTGTACGCCTAGTTAAAAATTTTCTTTTATAAATTGCCCTGGTTGTGTTGTTTTATCCCAGCATTAGAACATTAACTAAAGACAGATGGTGACATAGATGCCCCATTCAGAGCTGAGCACTCCATAGTCCCTTATTCTAGACAGATTGATAGTTTGCACGTCTCTGCATTAATCATTATCTACTGCAGAAATGAAGCTTCTCTGGTAAAGGATGACTTTGTAAAAACATTTTAAAATAGATTAGATGTTGTCTAGAGTTGGAAAATGGTAGCTATGTGGCTTGAGAGATCTTTGTGGGATTATAAAATGTCCTAAAGCAGGATAATATTGTTATTGTTGTTAATGATGATGATGATAATGATGATGACACAAGTCTAAATTTTACTGAAAATCATTGAACTGTACAATTACAACTGGAGAATGCATAAAAATTAATTGTCAATAAACAGTTTGATAAAGAAAGTGATATGAAGACCCCTTATGTTGTTTCTCATTTCGTTAGGGGTAAACATGCATCAGGTCCACTTAGGAAGCCTTACTGTTAACTCTACCAGCTCCTTTAATAAAAGTAATTCTCAGAGAAATGCTAACTTCAATCTACCATCTTTGACACTGCTATATCTTAGAAATTATTGCTCCAGTCTTAAAGGCAGTGGAGGGGTCTGTGAGGTACTGTGTGCCATCAGATACAGCCTGCAGAGGTCCCCTATTCACCGAGATGGTTACTGAGAGGACCTTAAATGTCAAAAAGACCAAAGGCCTTTAGCTAATGAGCAAGCTGCTGCATAGTACACAGGGCCATTCTTCCCTGAGGGAGTAATGTGTTAAAGCACTGGGGTTCATGGTCCAAGGAGGAAGGGAAAAATATCTACCAAATGGAGAGAGGGTGGTTCAACTTAAAGTTATTCCCATCCATTTCATAAAGTAGTGACTAAAACCAGACAAAATAAGTATCAGAATCAAAGTCATATATTTATCATGCTGTGTTCACATGACAACTAAATTAAACATCAATAACAATGAAGCTTAGAAACCCTCCCTTCCATAGAATAGGAAGCACACTTGTAATAATACCCAAGTAAAAGAAGGGACTGCTGGGGACATCGGAAAACTGCTTCTCCTGGAGGGGATTGCAGTTCAGGGATCTATAAAATCAATCAGTTAAGCTTTTACCACAGATGTCAAAAAAAACAAGATATTAAGTCCAACATCAATACTTGGAAGAAAATAATAAAAATTTAAAAAGTAATGAAATAAGGCAGTAGACAAACATAGAAAAAGTCAAGTCTTGGGGATTTTTGTTGTTGTTTAGGGTTTTTTTTTACAGTCTACCAAAGCTTAATGTTTCAACATATATCAAGAACCCTAGGTAGCTTAAAAGGAAAAATTGTCAGAATGTGGGAATAAAATGTGAATTTCATAGACATAAAATCAGAAAGTAAACATTCTAGAGTAGACTTGCATATGTAGTCTGTTGTACGAAAAAACAGGAAAGAATTTTCTGGGATAGTGCATGTGCTCTGTGTCCTTGTTTGCTTGTAGTGTCCACATGAGGAAAGACTGACCTGAACAATTGATGTCTGGTCATCTTCATGCATGTGGTCATAGTGGTCTGTTTTAAAGTTAGAGGGAAACCATGTTTTAAGTAGCACTTGGTGGGATTCCAGAATACTTCTGAGCAGAGGACTGAAGTTCCCATACCATCTTCCATTCAAGCTAGTACAAGTCTCCATGAAGAGATCCACTGTTGGACAAAGGTACAATCTCTCTTGTGACATCGGTCACATGGATGACATAATAAGGCAGATACTACTACCTTGCTTCTTTTAATGATGTCTTTCGACTTGATGGCAAAGGTATCATGAGAAATAAAATCTGAAAAATTTGGGATCCACATGCAATACTTAATGAAAATGCCATAATTGCAAGTTCCTAAAGTTTGCAAGCAAGAATAGAGAGTTCTGGTCCCACTCAGAGCTACAAACAAGAGAAAGCCTGCTGAGGTTTCATTTTTGCCAGGGGGACTCACACCAGGACAGAGACTAGCAGTGTACCTGGGGATTTATCTATTATTATTTTTTTTTTTCAGTTAAAGCTCACAAACTGAACATCAGGCATCTTATGAACAGGTGGCTGTTTTGCTGATAGAAAAATGAAGTCTTTACTAAGGATTACTCAACAAGTTAAAAAATAATCTCCGTGATTCTTAGAAGTCTTAAAAAAGAGGCACGGCAGTCCTTATATTTATGCTAGCTCTTTTCTCTGTATTTCCTTGTTGTTGTTTTTTCCTCCAAGTTGGTTAAATAGACCAAGATCAAACTCCAAGGTTACATTTTCCTTTGAGGTGACCCTGGGTTGCATTGTAGGTATCCATAAAATAAACTCAAATTCCAGTAAAAAAATAAAATAAAATAATTATCCTTAGATTCAATCTAGTAAAGCTCTTCTAATCATTATTTTGTTGTAGTTGTTGTCGTTGTTGTTGTTTTGATTTGGTTTTCTTTAGTGTTTTGTATCTACTCTCCTTTATTTGTTGACAGTAATACTGTAAGTGCACATTCTAAACAATATAGACTTCCTCACAATGTAGCCTTGAAACCGAAGCTGACTTTTCTTCCTGTGTAAGAAAGGGCATACTGTTTATCAATCACTGGGAAGGAGGGACCACAGAAAAGAATAAATAATGGTCACAAAGCAGGCATGTGTCAAGATCTGATGAGTCAGAAGACCAGAGATTAAAAGGCAAGTCCTGATGTGAGGGCTGCGGAGGCCAGCATCCAGACCCTCTCATCTGATTTTTAACAGGTTGGATTTTATTTTACTTTAGCTCCTCTTGCTGCGGCTGTGGTCATAGTGTGTTAGCAATAATTGGGTAGTGTGAATCCAATGGATTACCAGAAAACTGTTTCACTGGGCCTTTTTTTTTCTAGCCCTGCTCAGGGTCACTCTACATCATACCTGCTTCCACTGTGATCTGTTTGCTGTGTTGACCATGCCTGGATGGAACTGCCTGGTGACAGGAGCAGGAGGGTTTGTGGGTCAGAGGATCATCAAGATGTTGGTGCAAGAGAAAGAACTGCAGGAGGTCAGGGCTCTGGACAAAGTCTTCAGACCAGAAACCAA
>NW_022196898.1:46586163-46587408 GCF_008632895.1 Mastomys coucha | reverse complement strand
CCCTCTCTGTAATTTAGCTAACTCTTGATTTGTTCTCTCTCTAGACCCAAGTATCCAGACCTATCAGAAGCAGAGTTGAAATGTCCATTGTTGTGTCTCCCTCTTCTAGATCCTCCTCACTGGAGATGATAATCTTGTTAACATGTTCCTTGATCAAATTTCTGCTATGCCTTCAGTTTATAATCCTACATTCATATTACAGCTTCCCAAGGCAGAACTCTGATTCTCCTTCAAATCCACACATGACTTCCCCAATTCTCTATCAATTAAATCCCATTCTTCTAACTTACATTTCTGTTCCAGCACCTCTCCAGTTGTTTTAATACATGTTGGAATTTCCCATGACTCTCTGTTTATATCTAAAGCAGAAATGGCATCTTATGGCACAGATGCATTTTCTACAAAGGGAAGGGGTGGATATAGATGCTTCCTCATTTCCTACAAATGCTACATTCTGATTTTTTGAGTGTTTATGCTTCCTCCAGATGAAAGGCCTGCTCCCAAGTGTATTCTCACCATGACTGCCCTTAAAAGCCTACATAATTGACACCTGTGTCAGGAAATTCCATCTCATGAGGAAAGCTTCCAAGGACCTGTTTTTTGTGTTCACAGAGCTACAGACAAAGGCCAAGGTGACACTGTTGGAAGGAGACATCCTTGATGCCCAGTACCTGAGGAGAGCCTGCCAGGGCATCTCTGTTGTCATCCACACTGCTGCTGTCATTGATGTCTTAGGTGTTGTGCCCAAGCAGACCATTCTAGATGTCAATCTGAAAGGTACAGTACCTAAGGAAAATATGGAGCCCATAGGAAAATGATGACAGATGAACAGGTAGTGGGTGACTCCTACTTTGGAACATTTGCTGTGTTCACTCCCCTCTGACAGCGTGGCCTTCAGTTTCAATATTTCTGTAAAATTTCATTTTATTTTCATTTTGTTCTGCATGAATATCTGCATACCATTGGTATGATGGGTGCCTATGCGACCAGAAAAGTACATCAAATACCTGGAACTAGAGTTACAATGGTTGAGAGATGCCATCTGAGTGCTAAGGATTGAGACAGTAAGAGAATGAAGATTTACGTCATACTCTCCAACTTGCTCTCCTTCATAACAGAGTGATACATTCCAAGCTGCATACCTTCATTTCAATCTACCCACTTCCTGCTTCAAGTCCAGATCCAGATATTAGACTGCCCAGTGTGTGTTAGCTTAGTTCTGTGAGCCACCCTGCTCCCATGAAG
>NW_022196898.1:46575392-46584950 GCF_008632895.1 Mastomys coucha | reverse complement strand
AAAAGAAAAATTTATTTACAATTCCAGGAATTCCTTAAAAACATCCTTATTAGTTTCTCATTCATAGCGCTGACACAAGCATATGTGCAGTAAAGTGACAGCCTCTCCATTAGAGTATTCATATGCTGTATCTCCCAGCACCTGGAGATGTGAGGTGACAGGGACAGTGATTAGGGCATTATCTTGCTAGAACACGACCACACTGAAACACATGTCACTGTAATTGCTTTCAGCCCTCACTCACAAGCATAAACACACTTTTAAATGGCAAATACATTTAACTTAAGACAATGAAGATGTTTCTCCAGGAAATTGTGTTACAGAATGACTTGTAATGTCAATAAATGAGTGGATGATAACAATGCTAAGGACTCCTTGAGCAGAACATTTCTTCCTTCTTCCAGGATCTGCAGGTCTGTACTGTGTCTACAGTGATTTGCCTTTCCTAGAATGGCCAACAGTAGGTACATGTTTTCAGCACTCTAGCAGGCCCAATAGAAAGAAATGATATGAATGACATATACTTGTTCTTAAAGCTATATTGCCAAAGTACAGAGTAGAAGGACTTTGTTCTTCTTCAGAATTGAAAGTCATAGACAAAGAAAAGAAGATCTGTAAAGACTAGATGTCTAAAAGTGTCAGATACAAGATAGCATAGATAACTTATTTATTTATTTATTTGTTTGTTTATTTGATTAATTATTCAGTTGTGCTGATTCAGGAAAAGAAAAAAAAAGTGCTGGGAATAGGGAGGAAATAACAGTATGTAGAGTCCTTGATCTATTTCCTGACACTGACAGTGATAGTGTGTTGTCTGTGATTAGGTACCCAGAACTTATTGGAGGCCTGTGTCCAAGCCAGTGTAACAGCCTTCATCTTCTGCAGCTCAGTTGATGTTGCAGGGCCCAACTCCTACAAAACGATTGTCCTGAATGGCCATGAGGAAGAGCGTCATGAAAACACATGGCCTGATCCATACCCATACAGCAAAAAGATGGCTGAGAAGGCAGTTCTGGCAGCCAATGGGAGCATCCTGAAAAATGGTGGCACTTTGCATACTTGTGCCTTAAGGCCCATGTACATTTATGGGGAGAGAAGTCCATTCATTTCTAACATAATAATTATGGCTCTCAAAAATAAGGGTATTCTGAGTGCTACAAGCAAATTCTCCATAGCCAACCCAGTATATGTAGACAATGTGGCTTGGGCACACATTCTGGCTGCCAGGGGCCTTCAAGACCCCAAGAAGTCACCAAATATCCAAGGACAGTTCTACTATGTCTCAGATGACACCCCTCACCAAAGCTATGATGATTTTTATTATACCCTGAGCAAGGAGTGGGGCTTCCACCTTGATTCCAGCTGGAGCCTTCCACTGCCCATGCTCTACTGGCTTGCCTTCTTGCTGGAAACTGTGAGCTTCCTGCTGAGTCCAGTCTACAGGTATCGACCTCTCTTTAACCGCCACTTGGTCACACTAGCAAATAGCACGTTCACTTTCACCTACAAGAAAGCCCAGCGAGATCTGGGCTATGAGCCACTTATCAGCTGGGAGGAAGCCAAGCAGAAAACCTCAGAGTGGATCGGAACACTAGTGTGGCAGCACAGGGAGACACTGGACACAAAGTCTCAGTGATGGGAAGAAGGCAGACACATGGCCCTGGGTGTTACCAGGTCCTCCAGAAAGGAAATTGTCGCAATCCTGGTCCTGCTGCTTCCTGTTGACACAGAGATCAACTTGGTGTCTTCCTTGAGCTACCACAAGCCTTGCCAGTCACTGGCCCATCCACAAACTTTCTTCCCTAAGCTCCTGCAAAAGGACACACAGGTAGATGAGCCTTAGTTGCTGTGATCAAAGGCTTCAGCAATTAAAGGGTCCTTTCACTTAGAGATTAGTATTGGTTTTCTTTACCCCTTCAAGTCCTGAAGCACATCCTGCCTTTGGTAAAGTCCCATTGCTTATGAAACAAGACAGAACCAGCAATAAATATTGTAATGCCTTACCTGGACTCAGCATCTTTCTTTTCTTGTGCATTGCTATGATTTCCCTTCTAAGTCCAGGCCTTTTCAGTTCACAAATAGAACATAAAAGTGGAGTTCACTCAGAGGAAGTAGCAATCTGAGATTGACCTTAATCATGAAGAAGTGGATGTTGTCCAGTGCTCAGCAGAGAAGACTGCTCAAACATGGGATTAAGTCAATAAAATGTCTTTTAAATCTGGCTGCCAGATATAGTAAGTGCTCAGGACCCCATGTAGCACTGAGCCTTTCTCATAGTAAGGTTAAGCACAAAAATGGTGCTCTAGGTTGACATGATTCAGTTAACAAAAAAAAAGAAAAAAAAAGAAAAGAAAAAAGAGAAAAATAAAGCATAACAACAGAAACTCGACAACAACACAGATTTTGAGGCTTTCTAAAACTATTGATTCCAAAAGATGAGGCCTTTGCCTTAGTTTGGGAAGAAGTTCTGTCTAAGTGCTCAGTTTTATGCCATCAGTGGTACTACCTTCACGGTGTTACTTGTGGAAAGTCTGGGGCCCAGTTACTGTGAGCAGGAACTGGATGATTGACATAGATTAGATTAGCTCATTTTATACTCCAAAACAGGAAGCAACGACTCTCATTCTGGTGTCATATGTTTTCCTCTTCACCTCCCTGTCTGGATGGTGGAAAGTTGTCCACTTTACCAGAGTGACTCAAGGGAAATCCCTGTCTTCATACTAAACCTTTGCAGCCTGGGCTTGCTTATAATAGGGACAGCAGTCCTGAAGATTGGGCTGCTCCACCTAGGCAGAGCTCCAGCTCTGTTAGCCTCTTTCAGCTACCTACACTTACAAACCAGGCTTACCAGAACATTAAGGAAACTGTGTAGCACTTAGGAAATGTCCCTAGAAAGGAAGAGGCAAGAGAGGGAGAAAGTCTCACCCACCACCTCTAATGTCAGTGTCCTAGAAGATTCTGAAATACATCAAGATGTATTTGTGTCATATAGTTTAATCATCAATAAATTAATAACACATTATTTGTACCTTAAAATGTATACAATAAAGACAAGCCTAAATTCCTGGAAGTTTAGAAGGAAGTAACCTGATTCAATCATGCACATGTTTCCCTTCAGCCTAGAACCTGGAAGACGTTATTTATCCTCACCTACTGATGTAATGCCAATCCCATCATCTTCTACCTGTTCAGCTTACTTTTGCATGGCATCCTCTGACCTTGTGCCCTTTATTTCCTTCCAGTTCTCCCTTTAACAATTTCAAACTCTCTGAGGCCAGGACGCAAGTCAGGAAATATGTAGTAACTTAAAATAGAACATAGCTCTTAACCAACAAATAACAGACTGTCATACATTCCATACAGACCATAGTAAAGCATGCTACTTTACATAGGAGTAGTCCTTACTTTAGGTAGGTAGTCCTGAACACAAGTCTTTTCAATGCAAGTAAAGCACTATAAGAAGCTGTAAGGTACAGAAAGATTGGCAACAAACAGACACTCTGAGCTTCCTTACCTTTTTCTTCGTGACTCTGCAATCTGTGCCCAGGGAATAAGGGAAGCACAGAGAAATACTCACTCATTGGTGTGTACCTATGATTGAAGCAAATGGACCTGAACAGAAGGTGTCTGGGAAAGATTAAGACAACAGGAGGGACTGGGATAGGAAAACCAGGTAAGCCAGAACCTGGAAACAACCCAGATGTCCCTCAACAGCAGAGTGCATACAGAAATTGTGGTACATCGACACAATGGAGTACTACTCAGTTATTAAAAACAATAAATTTATGAAATTCTTAGGGAAATGGATGGATCTGGAGAATATCATCCTGAGTGAGGTAACCCAATCACAAAAGAACAAACACAGTATGCACTCTCTGTTAAGTGGTTAATAGCCCAGAAGTTTGGAATACAGGAAGAACAACCTACAAACCACAAGAAACTCAAGAAGAAGGAAGACCAAAAGGTGCACATTTCACTCCTTCTTAAAAGGGGGAACCAAATACCCACGGAAGGATTTGCAGAGATTAACTATGGAGCAGAGACTGAAGGAAGGGCAAGCGAGCCTAAATATAGCTATATCCTGAGAGGCTCTAACAGTACCTGACTAATACAGATGTAGAGGCTGACAGCCATCCATTGAACTGAGTGCAGGGTACTCAATGAAGGAGTTAGAGAAAGGACCTATGGAACTGAGGAGGTTGCAGCCCCTTAGGACGAACAACAATATGAACTAACTAGTACCCGCAGAGCTCCCAGGCTCTCAACCACCAACCAAGGACTGCTCATGGGGGGTCTGATTGTTCGGGCAGCATGTGTATAGTAGAAGATTGCGAATTCGATCACCAATAGGTGGAGAAGACCTCGGCCTTGTGAAAGTTATGTGCCCCAGTATAGGAGAATGCCAGTGCCAATAATTGGGAGAGGGCAGGGTGGCAGGCATTGGGAGGGGAGAGGTAACAGGGGATTGTTTTGGTTGTTTTTGTTTCTTTCTTTGTTTTTTGGAGGGGAAACTGGGAAAGGAGAAATTTACATGTAAATAAAGAAAATATCTAATTAAAAAAAGGCAGTGAGATCTAAATGTTTTCATGCATTTGTTCATTTCCTCCACTATACATTGGGATATGGTGCCAAACGATCTGAATTGTAGAATGTTTCTCTGTAGACTCAAATGCAGTAACTCTGTTTGCATATTTAAGCATGGCACAATTCAGTGAAAACCCTCCTACTGGTAAATTACTCAATTCCATGTGCACAATAAGAATCAAGGCGTTAATACACAGAAACTCTTTGTACAAATGATATCTCCTATAAAGATGGGTTCTAGAAACTGACAAGCTCATGATAAAAGTCTTGAGGAGGTTCAGTTGTGAATGCAGCCACATGAAGGTCCTCCATGTATGAATGAAATCTTCTCCCACACTTCCAGGCAGAAAACAGCTTATATATTTGTGACAGTTTGTATATGCTAATCCTAGGGAATGGCACTATTAGAGCGTGCATCCCTGTTGGAGTATGTGTGTCACCATGGGCATAGGCTTTAAGACCTTCATCCTAGCTGCCTGGAAGTCAGTCTTCCACTAGCAGCCTTCAGATGAAGATGTAGAACTCTCAGCTCCACCAGCACCATACCTGCATGGATGGTGCCATGTTCTTACCTTGATGATAAAAACTGAACCTCTGAACCTGTAATCCAGTCCCAATTAAATGTTGTCCTTATAGGAGTTGCCTATGTCATGGTATCTGTTCACAGCAGCAAAGCCCTAACTAAAACAATATCTTTTCTCTCCCTTTGAAGGCACAATCCTGCATGTTTGACAATTCTCTAGTGCTCACTGGTGAGAAAAAGGTCATTCAGCTCTCCCACAGTTGTGAGCTGCTATGAGTGCTCTGCCATTGCAATGAGTGCTCTTAACTGCTAAGTAGTCTCTCTCGCCCCTGATATCTCTTAATAGTATATTGGGACAATAACTTAGTCCCAAATCAGAGAGATAAAGCAATATAGAAACAAATATCTGGTTTTTATTTTGTTTCCAGTTGCTTCATAGCTCCAAATGTTGAGAATCTTTTGAACAAAGACCATGTTATAAAAAGGCTTAATTCCTTTATAATAGTTAATTAATATTCTTAAGAAATCATAAGGCCCAAACTTATGGGACACAATGAAAGCACTCCTAAGAGGAAAACTCATAGCTTTAAGTGCCTACGAAAAGAAACTGGAGAGCGCACATACCATCAATTTCACAGCACATCTGAAAGCTCTAGAACAAAGAGAAGCAAATTCACAAAAGAGGAGTCGAAGGCAGGGAATAATCAAACTCAGGGCTGAAATCACCCAAGTAGAAACAAAAAGAACTATACAAAGAATCAACCAAACCAGAAGCTGGTTCTGTAAGAAAATCAACAAAATAGATAAGCCCTTAGCCTGATGAACTAGAGTGCACAGAGACATTATCCAAATTAACAAGATGAGAAAGGAAAAGGGAGACTTAACAACAAACACTGAAGAAACCTGAAAAATCATGAGAGCCTATTTCAAAAGCCTATATTCAACAAAACCAGAAAACATGGATGAAATGGATGGTTTTCTAGACAGATACAAGGTACCAAATTTAAATCAAGATCAGATCAATGATCTAAATAGTCTCATATCTGCTAAGGAAACAGAAACAGTCATTAATAGTCTCCCAACCAAAAAAAAGCCCAGGAGCAGATGGGTTTAGTGTAGAGTTTTATCAAAGCTTCAAAGAAGACTTATTACCTATACTCCTTAAAAATCTATCCCATAAAATAGAAATGGAAGGTACTCTACTCAATTCATTCTATGAACCCACAATTACCCTTATAACTAAAACACACAAAGAGCTAACAAAGAAAGAAAACTTCAGACCAATTTCCCTTATGAATATTCATGCAGAAATACTCAATAAAATTCTTGAAAACCGAATCCAAGAACACATCAAAACAATCATCCACTATGATCAAGTAGGCTTCATCCTAGGGATGCAAGGATGGTTCAATATAAGGAAATCCATCAATGTTATTCAATAAATAAACAAACTCAAAGAAAAAAAATATGATCATCTCACTGGATGCTGAGAAAGCATTTGACAAAATCCAACATTCCTTCATGTTAAATGTCTTAGAAAGATCAGGAATTTAAGGACAGTAATTTAGTTTTCCTGAACAGAACATCAATAGCTTCTGGTCTAAGATCAAGAATTGACAAATGGGACCTCATAAAGTTGCAAAGCTTCTGTTAGGCAAAAGACACTGTCAAATAGACAAAGCAGCAACCAACAAATTGGGAAAAGACCTTTACCAATCCTATATCTGATATAGGGCTAATATCCAATATATACAAGAACTCAAGAAGTTAGACTCCAGAGAAATAAATAACCCTATCAAAAAATGGGATACAGAGCTAACCAAAGAATTCTCAACTGATGAATACCAAACGGCCGAGAAGCACCTAAAGAAATGTTCAACATCCTTAGTCATTAGGGAAATGAAAATCAAAACAACCCTGAGATTCCACCTCACACCAGTCAGAATGGCTAGAATAAAACCTCAGGTGAGAGCAGCTGCTGGAAAGGTTGTGGGGAAAGACTAACACTCCTTCATTGGTGGTGGGATTGCAAGCTGGTACAGCCACTCTGGGAATCACTATAGCGGTTCCTCCAGAAATTGGACATAGTACTACCAAAGGATCCAGCTATAGCACTCCTTGGCATGTACCCAGAAGCTACTCCAACATGTAATAAGGACATATGCTCCACCATATTCATAGCAGCCTTATTTATAATAGCCAAGACCTGGAAACAACCCAGATGTCCCTCAACAGAGGAGTGGATACAGAAATTGTGGTACATCTACACAATGGAGTACTACTCAGCTATTAAAAACAATAAATTTATGAAATTCTTAGGTAAATGGATGGATCTAGAGAATATCATCCTAAGTGAGGTAACCCAATTACAAAAGAACACACATGGTATCTATTCTCTGATAAATGGTTATTAGCCCAGAAGTTCAGAATGCAGGAATAACAACCCACAAACCAGAAGAAACTCAAGAAAAAGGAAGACCAAAATGTGGACATTTCATTCCTTCTTAAAAGGGGGAACCAAATACCCATGTAAGGAGCTGCAGAGATTAACTATGGAGCAGATGCTGAAGTAAGGATAAGCCAGCATAAATATCTCCTGAGAGGCTCTGACAGTACCTGACTAATACAGATGTAGAGGCTCACAGCCATCTATTGAATTGAGTACACGGTCCCCAATAAAGTAGTCAGAGAACGTACCTATGGAGCTGAGGGGTTTGCAGCCCCTTAGGACGAACAACAATATGAACTAACTAGCACCCTCAGAGCTCCTAGGGTCTCAACCACCAACCAAGGACTGCACATGGTGGGTCTGATTGTTCTGGCAGCACATGCACAGTAGAGGATTTCAAATTCGATCATCAATAGGAGGAGAGAACCTCAGCCCTATGAAGGTTCTGTGCCCCAGTGTAGGAGAATTCAAGACCAATAAGTGGGAGAGGGTGGGGTGGCAAGCATGGGGAAGAGGAAGGCAACAGGTGTTTGTTCTTGTTGTATTTGTTTGTTTGTTTTTGTTTGTTAATTTTTTCGAGGGGAAACTGGGAAAGGAGAAATTTACATGTAAATAAAGAAAATATATAGTTAAAAAAAAAGAAATATAAAACAAGAAAGACAAAGAAAACATTGAGAACAGACAAAGAAAGTGCAAAAAGCAAAAAACTCCTAACCCAAAATATCCAGGAAATCCAGGACTCACAGAGAAGACCAAACTTTAGGATAATACGTATAGAAGAGTATCACGTCCGCCTTGACCAGCAAGAACTACGCGACCCAGGAGCTCTTCTTTTAGCAGTTTATTCAGGAACCTTCAACAGTCTACAGTACCAAAGGAAACGCCCTCGGTCATTAAACTTCAGCACCAAGGGCAAAGCCCTCGGCCATTAAGCACTCCCAAGCTTAGCCAATCCCAATGGACCACGTGGCAAAAGCAGATAGGTCACCAAATGCAGAAGCAACCAAGGGCAGCAAGCTTAGCCAAATAAGGGCTTTGTTTACAAGACTGCTCGCTCTTGGGATGGCGGAAGCCAGTGCTCCTGTCAGCTCTCCTGTGCTGACTCTGTGGCCTGATTCTCTATTGCCCCATATATTTGCGGACCCTGGGGACGTGGGCCCCTCTGCCTGTTTTTTGAATGAGGTCCACCATAGCCTTGAGTAAGGGGTTGGCCATTAATGTCTCTCACCGATCTACACTCATTGGCCCACTTATTCCCCTTCTTGCATCTAGGGCAAAGACCAGGCTGTTTCGAGCAGTGGCTGTTTTCAGTACCTTCAGCATTTCCTCGTTCTGGGCATTGCCTTTTAAAGTGACCCAACTTTCCACATTTGAAACATGCCCTGGAACTTCCTCTTTTGTTCTGAGCAAGCTGAATGACCACAGCTGCAAGACAAGAATTTGTCAAAGGACCCCCTAAATCTCTACACACGTTCTTCCAGGCCCCAAGCCTCTTATTCTTGTAAGGAGTAATGGCAGCTCTGCATTTTTTTGTACACTGCTCATAGACCAGCTGCATGATTAATGGCATAGCAGCATCAGGATCACCAAAGATTCTGCCTGTAGCCTCTACCAATCTAGCTACAAAGTCTGAAAAGGGCTCCATGGGTCCCTGTTAGAGCTTAGTGAGATTAGCACTCACCTCCCCTTTATTTGGTAAAGACTTTCAAGCTTTTATGGCAATATGGTTAACTTGCTCAAACATCTGCACTGGATAGCCTGTCTGTTGATTACCAAACCTACTCTGTCATAGTAGCATATCTCGATCTCAGGCAGGATTTCCTGAAGCATGATTTGCAGCAGCTTGCTCACTAGCATACACAATCAAAAATGCCTTCTAATCCAAATACTGCCCCGGGCACAGGCAAGCACGAGCCAGACCGCTCCAGTCACTCGGCATCATGCAATGTCTATTAAGATCCTCCACCTGAGCTAAAGTAAAAGAGGCAGTAATGCCATAAGT
>NW_022196898.1:46572731-46573680 GCF_008632895.1 Mastomys coucha | reverse complement strand
GCATATATGGTACCTGTCAGGTCTACACATGTTCTCTGTACAATTTGCTTAAGTTATGGCTTCCAGTTAATATTTCTATGAGATCACTGTGTGAAGGAGTTGATCTCTTATTCTTGTACCTGATCTTGGGCTCTTTTCCTTGCTGATCCTGTTCAACTCTGGTATGTCAGATTTTTGATTTGTCTTATTATATTTTATTTTCTGATATTTTATTGTTATCTTCTATAAACCTGTTATTATGAGAGCCAGAGAGAGGATATGGATGGGAGATGAGGAGGAGAGGAACTGGGAAGAGTAGAAGGAGAGAAAACCATAATTAGGATTTAGTATGTGTGAAAGAATCTATTTTCAATATGAAGGAAACCTTAAAGACAAGAAAGTTAGGAAGAATGAAAGGAAGGAACAAAGGAATAAATCAAGAAAAGCAGCCAGGCTTCAGGGTTTGGAAGGCTATGTTCTCAGTTATCTGCTCTTTCTGATGTTCCAGAATAATTACCCTAAGTTTTTAACTTCCTTGAACAATAACTAATGTTGACTGATCTGGAAGTCCATCCCTGAAACTCCCATAACCATCTATATTTATTGTTTCATTTATTTAATCTTCATACTGAACATTTGATTTAACTGGTACTACTGAACCCATTCTGCAGATGAAGAAAACAAAGCACCGAGAGGTTCACTAATTTAGCCAAGATGGTATGCTCAGAAAGAGGTGAAAGCAGAATTCAAACAGCTAGACTGGCTCTCTGGCTCACACGCCCATTCATTTGAGATCCGGCACATGCCCTCCTCCTCTTGTAGCACCTGCATTTGAGATAATGAGGATCTTTCTTCCAGTGTTTACTTTGCTGAGCAGCAAGTCCTTCTTCCAGTCACTGCATGTATGGCAGAGGCATTGGAAGAGTCATAGAAGCCCCAGTGTTCTGCATTCTCGACACTATGGTGGATT
>NW_022196898.1:46569188-46571381 GCF_008632895.1 Mastomys coucha | reverse complement strand
GTCTACATATATATGTATTTATGTGTGTAACACCTATGTTTATATATTCATACACATACATATATATATATACTCATAAATAGATATATATGTATGTTATATATGTATAAACATATGTATTCTATTATAGGCACAGTAATACAGAAAAGACAAAGGAAAGAAGGTAGGAAGGAAGGAATGAAGGAAGGAAGGAAGAAAAGAAGGAAGGAAGGAGGGAAAGAAGGAAGGAAAGGAGAAAGAAAGAGTGAAGAAAGAAAGGTGAAGGCAAGGAAGGAAGGAAAAAAGAAATGAAGAGAAGAGAAGAGGAGAGAAGAGGAGAAGAGAGGAGAGGAGAGGAGAGAAGAGAAGAGAAGAGAAGAGAAGAGAAGAGAAGAGAAGAGAAGAGAAGAGAAGAAAAGAGAAGAAAAGAGAAGGAGATATACAAAGATGAGACACTTTCAAAGAGTTACATAGCCAATGAACAACACAGAAGATCATGGTAGCTGTGGACACTGACTTCAAGCTTTTCCACAAGGCCAAACTATCTAAGGAATAATAAGAATAGCCAAAAAGCCCAGTCATAATCCGAGGCCTTTGGCCTCTTGCATCTGTAAAGTCTTTTGACAAGATGAAGTGACCATGAACAGGAGGATTTTCAGGAGACAGAGTGAGTGAAAGATGTTAGGGAAGGGGAAATTCACTGTCCCCTATCTGCTGAAAACAAGTCAGCCAAAAATCAATTTGATAGAATTATTAACTGGGAAAGTCATCCATGTGCCAAACTAGCAATTGATAACTTATTACTGTTAATTATCAATAGAATGTGGAGCAATGTATGTTGCAGAGATAATGTTGCAGAATTATCTCTTTGCCATTGCCAGAGGAAAAAGATACTGCAGAACAATTCTTAGAGGACAGGTGTCTTTGATCTAAGTCCCAGTCTTCATAGAATTTTAAACGCACATCTTTGGGAGGAATGCTTATGATGCAATCAAAAACAGTCATTTAGCCAGCCAGCAATGCCAAGTCAACCAGGACTGGATATGCTGGGACTGAGGTGGCTGCCTTCACAGGTAAGCAAGTCAGGACTAGGGACTGAAAGAGTCTGTGTTACCAAACCTAAGATTCTTAGAATCATTAACTGATAGGAGTGTAAATGACATCTGCACTAGCAGTTCAGAGGAACGGGGCATCAGTTCACCCAGGATGGTCTATGCTCTACACACTTGAACAAGGATGTAAACACTGCCCAAGTGCAGAAGCCAATGTGCATGGTGGACATCATTGTCATTTGATATATAGCCATCCTTCAGAGAGGTACACAGACAGTGACTGGTAAGCCCATATTTCAGACTGATAGCTCAAAATAACCCTCTGCAACTGACATTAAAACGTCTGGGAGGGAGAACTAGTTAACATATTAGTTTATAATAGTCAAGGGGTTAAATAAGACAATGTACACTAAATTTCAGTTTTATTTACATATTTCCCCAATCATTTATGTACTGGGTTCTTCCAAACAGTATTCCAGGTTACTTGGCATCTAAGCCACTGACTTTAAACCCTGGAATCTTGCTGGAATTGTGATTAAAATTGACATCTATTCAAGATGAACGACTTTGAGCATACTTCTTATGTTCTTTGGAGCCTTGGTTTTCTAGATATAACATTCCTAACACCTACCAAATCTTTTTGTTGAAATATTGCAACTGTGCATGTTGCTTTTGAATGAGGTGCTTCGCTCTGTCCACACAGACTGTCTTCCAGAGCACCTTGTAACTTGTTTGAAAGTGGTATAAACATGGTTTTCTTATTCCAATCATAACATTGATTAAAATAAGCACAAGAAAAAGAAAATTATATGTGAGAAGTATTAAATCAGCAGATATGAGAAGATTCCACTTGAAGCCCAAACGTCACCCCTCTGTGACTGGTCTGCCTCAGTTCTGGTCACACAGGTGGGTGCCTGCCAGCTTCCTGTTTCAGCTTCTCCAATCTCATTTTGCCCTCCTTGTCAGCAGGCCTGGGTCAGCTTCTTCTTCCTTGTCTGGAGGGCCCCTGGAGATCCTGCTGAGTGCTTGATTTTCTTCTTTACCCTGAATTTCATGGACCCACTGAAGGTTAACCTTTTAGATGATCCCCTTCTCCTTTCTTTGCTCCATTCCTTCTCCAACATTTACATCTTGACTCTACTCTCTTTCATCTCTGTATTGT
>NW_022196898.1:46567911-46568195 GCF_008632895.1 Mastomys coucha | reverse complement strand
GCTGTGTTTTCGCACATCTAGCAAAAGACTAGATAGAAACCCCATGTTAATGCTTTTGATTCATGCCCCGTATCTGACTATTCAATCCAGTGGTTACTTACCATATACAGCTTTTTAAACATATACAAAAATATTCTATACAATTTGAACATCAGTTCTCATACCAGTCATGGGCTCTGGTGTCAGTAGCCACATGCTACTGTGATCTGCAGGTGCGTCACTGAGGTTTGGCTGGACAGCCCTGCACTATACCACCTGATGGTGTCTTCTATGTCATCCTATTT
>NW_022196898.1:46212455-46213897 GCF_008632895.1 Mastomys coucha | reverse complement strand
GGGTTCTGAGAGGCAAGCACTCTTGCAGAAAGTGAATGAGAAAAATGGAGCATTGTTAAGGACAGTTCCCTGAGAATTTTCCTGCCTCAGAACACAACAGCACAGGTTTCTTCTAAGTAAGACCAGGCTGGAACCTAATGCCTAATCTCTTTACCAATATCTATTTATGTGCAGTTGATAAAACCATGTTCTGAAAGGGTAGGATCTCTCTACCCAAAAAAACTGCTGGGAGATCCCCTGCATCTACCCAAAGCCTTCTACTACTAGGCTGGTCATATCCTGGCCCTACAGTCTGGGATCTGAGGGCCCATTACCTATGCTTTACAAAGAGAAAACTAAGAGGCAGTATCTTGTAAAGGTGAGTGTGTTTGTTTATATTTCTGTGTAGACTAGCCTCTCTCCACCTTTCTAACAACAGTGCTACAATTTAATGTAAAAGCTGTAACAAAAATCATCAAATAGACAAAAAAGAACTAGCTGTGAGAAAATGTGTAACTCTGGGAAAGTTCTTTTTTTAAAAATTAGATATTTTCTTTATTTACATTTCAAATGATATCCCCTTTCCCAGTTTCACTCTGGAAAAAAACCCTATTCCCTCTCCCTCCTCCCTCTCCCTGCTCACCACCCACCCTTCCCTGCTTCTTGGCCCTGGCATTCTCCTACATTGGGGCATAGAGCCTTCACAGTGCTTCTCCTCCCATTGATGACTGACTAGGCCATCCTCTGCTACATATGCAGCTGGGGGCATAAGTCCTACCATATGTACTCTTTGGCTGGTTGTTAAGTCCCTCAGAACTCTGAGGGTACTGCTTAGTTCATATTGTCATTCCTCCTATGGGGCTATAAACCCCTTCAGCTCCTTTGGTCCTTTCTCTAGTTCCTTCATTGGGGACCCTGTGCTCAGTCCAGTGGATGGCTGTGAGTCTCTACTTCTGTATTAGGCACTGGAAGAGCCTCTCAGGAGACAGATAGATCAGGCTCCTATCAGCTAGCACTTGCTGGCATACACAATAGTGTCTGGGTGTGGTGATTGTATATGGGAAGGATTCCCAGGTGGGACAGTCTCTGGATTGTCCTTCCTTCAGTCTCTGCTCCATACTTTGTCTCTGTAACTCCTTCCATTGATATTTTGTTTCCCCTTCTAGGTATCAAAGTATCCATACTTTGGTCTTCATTCTTCATGAATTTAGAGGCCTAATATCCAATATATACAAAGAACTCAAGAAGTTACACTCCAGAAAACCAAATAACCCTATTAAGAATGGGGCACAGACACCCTCCAAGCAGAACCGTTGTTCATTGAAACAGTTGGTGAATGACTTTATGGATAGACCATCTTAATACCTAAAACATTCCTTAAATGAATGTAACCTATTCTCTGTAGGCTGAGAATGAAGTCACTCACTCAAGTCAAATAGCTTTGACCATAGCAGGAAGTCTGT
>NW_022196898.1:46203403-46211066 GCF_008632895.1 Mastomys coucha | reverse complement strand
GGTTTTCTGCTTGGCTTCCTCCCAGCTGGCAAGTGGCTCATAGCCCAGATTTTGCTGAGCTTTCTTGTAGGAGAAAGTGAATGTGCTGCTTGACACTGTGACCAAGTGGCGGTTAAAGAGAGGCCGATACCTGTGGGAGTCTGTCCAGTAGACGTCCAGAGCACTCCGTTGGGTGCTCTCAGACTGGAGATTATTGTGTACCTGTGAATACAAGCGGGTGAGAGAGAGAGACAAAGACATAAACACCAGGTAGCTGTATCGAGGTAAGTTTTTAGTAGGGGAAAACTGAGTTTATATATCCAGAATCCTAGATCTGAAAGTAGTTTCAGTTTCGCTCTCCAGGTTGATGGAAAGGGAGCCCACAGATACCTGTAGACTGGACTCAGCAGGAAGCTCACAGTTTCCAGCAGGAAGACAAGACAGAATTAGGGTGGAAGCCCCACTCCATGCTCAGGATGCAATGTACATCATCATAGCTTTGGTGAGGGGTGTCATCTGAGACATAGTAGAACTGTCCTTGGATGTTTGGTGACTTCTTGGGGTCTCGAAAGCCCCTGGCTGCCAGAATGTGTGCCTAGGCCACATTGCCCCCATACACTGGGTTGGCTGTAGAGAATTTGCCAGTAACACTCAGAATATCCTTATTTTTGAGAGCCATAATTATTATGTTAGAAATGAATGGACTTCTCTCCCCATAAATGTACATGGATCTTAAGGCACAAGTATGCAAAGTGCCACCATTTTTCAGGATGCTCCCATTGGCTGCCAGCACTGCCTTCTCAGCCATCATCTTGCTGTATGGGTATGGATCAGGACATGTGCTTTCATGATGCTCTTCCTCATGGCCATTCAGGACGATCTCCTTGTAGGAGTTGGGCCCTGCAACATCAATTGAGCTGCAGAAGATGAGGGCTGGCACACTGGCTTGGACACAGGCCTCCAATAGGTTCTGGGTACCTAATCACAGACAACACACTGTCAGTGTCAGGAGATAAATCTGAGGCTCACTATGTTCACAGCTTCATTCTCATTTTCATCCTCTAGCCCAACAGAGCAACCTCTTCACTATTAAAGTATACCTTCTTTAAGTGTACTCACAGCTACCATGCTACAGCCATGGGACTACAGATGGGTTCCAGAGAGCGAGTATCTCCTGGTTTTTGTGTTCACAGCACTGAGTGTGTACTTGCTTGTGTGCATAACTGAGTGTTTTTCAATTTTTAACTTTAAAACACTTAAAATGTCTCATTTATTCATTCCTAATGTGTCTATGAAATAAGTATAATTTTATACATGAAGATTCATACATGTTTTTTAAATTTACAAAACCAGAAGATCATTTCTTAGATTATGAAGAGGAACAATTTTAAACTAAGAATTATTGAAGATTTAACATCATTCAGACTCAAGTATGGTTATGTACTGGTGATATGATATTACATAGGCAATTCATAAGTACAGTTTTATTTTATTGTTTAGTTTTTGTCATTTGATGAGAGTATTGATGAGAAGGGGAAAAACGAATATTGGATTTGGGGAGATATAGATATACCGTTGTGTTCCTGATTGTACCCACAATGTTATAGCATTCTAGTTTCTATCTATGACTTCATTTACCAGTTATATAAAGTAGAGGTGATAAATATTCCTTCTAGTTTTCATTATGGAAACCAGAACTGACTGACCTTATCTGTTGCTCTCAGCAGAAACCTAAAAGAGTCTGCGCATCTCCTGCTGGGCATTTCTACAATGGCAGAATATTGTGAGGCCCCGAAGCTGTAGCAGAACTAGCAGCATGAAGAGCAGGCACCTGCGTGGTCTAGATCTGGCTCATAGGAAGTGATGGCTCTAGAGTTGTCAGGTGTTGGTAGTTGGAGTCCAGCCTCCCTGGCATGGAGGACCGACCTCACATCCAGCGTTGCTTGCTTTCTATCTGCCGGGCCCTGGCTGTGTAAAAGCACTGAACTCTACCAGCTGGTTCTAGTGAGCAGAGGCATTAGACTCAGAGTTTGGCAAGTGCTCCATGCAAAAGCATCCCTTCCTAGTCTGTGTTGACATTTTCAACCACTCTACTTTCACCTTGTCCTCTCCATATACTACCTTTCAGATTGACGTCTAGGATGGTCTATCTGGGAATGACACCAGTGACATCAATGATGGCGGCAGTGTGGATGACAACAGAGATGCCCTGGCAGGTTCTCCTCAGATACTGGGTGTCAAGAATGTCTCCTTACAACACTGTCACTTTGATGTTTGTCCTTAGGTCTGTGAAACACAAGGTAGGTCATTGAGAAGTTTCTTTGTGGGCTGTACACAGTTACTAGTTACCTAGATTGTCAAGAATTGTCATAGTGGGAAAAATATTGGAGATGAAGTCTGACCTATGGAAAGAGAGGAAAACATTCTTTCCCACTGCAGAAAAACAAATCAGATTAGGAAGCAGTCAAATGTTCAAGAGAGTGGTGGAAAGCTGACTCATTCATCAAAGTTAATCAAGAGGTAATGGGGAGCTGGCTAGAAGTGGGATTAGTCATCAGAATATCTGTCCCAGGGTTTCGATGAGAGATTCATTCCCAGCAGTGGCAGCAGAGAAGGAAGACACACAGATGTGAACTTTAGGTGTTCTCCCTGCCAGATCTTGGTAGTTTCTGGGTCTATCCTAAGCACAAAAGGAAGAGTTTGCAAAGTACCAGTTGTTTTACTTAAATAATTCAGAGGGATCAGAGGGATGGGCAATAAAATTAGGATGGGGCTCAGTGTGGATACAAAGGAATATCTCCTCTGAGACACTATCAAAACAGAAGTCAATGCTATAACTGAGGTTTTCTCAGGCCTGTCTTCCTTGTAGCCTTCTATCCCAAAGCACTGTATACAGTGCTGGTATCTTCAGATTCTGAACTCTTCACACAGTACTGTCCAGTTGTTGATTAACTCACAAAGTGAACTGTGTGTCACACAGTCTCTGTCAGCCATCATGTGCTGGTGGTGCTTCTTAATTCTCACACAGCTTCAAGACTATACTTCCTTTTGTCCTTCCAACACTTCCTAGAAACTGGTCCTCTGGGCCCCCCATCATAAATGAGGAAAGTGAAGCGCAAGAAATCTGGGCACATAGTTATGGCTATACCCACTGATAGTACCTCACTTGCTCTCTTCCCCAACCTGTGCCATTAGCCCATTCTAGGGCATTGCTTGGAGTCAATTTTTCAAAGACAGGTTAAGGTCATGGAAAAGAACTGAAATTTCCCATGAAGCCAAACAGTGAGAAAGGTTGGAGAAATCCAGGTTGGAAGAAACAAATCGAATGGCTTGTTCCTAATTCTCTACTAAGTATGTCCTATCCAGGCCCTCTCCTTTTGCCATGCGACTCCAGAAAGGGCCTTAGAGAAAGGCAAACAAGGGACTGCTCAGAAAGAAGTAGGTACCTGCCTGAGGATTGGATTCTCTGATCATGGTCCTATTCTACCCAGCACCCCCCTCTTTCTCCCTTGCTACTGATTTTGAAAACCAGTGGTTCTCACCCTTCCTAATGCTTGAACCCTTTAATACTGTTCCTAATGCTGTGGTGAACCCCAACCAGAAAATTATTTCCGTTGCTATTCCATAACTGTAATTTTGCTACTGTTACCAATTATAATGAAAATATCTGATATGCAGGATATTGGATATGCTGTTCCTGTGAAAGGGTCATGCCACTCCCAAGGGGTCACTTGGCTGACTCACACTTTGAGATCTACTGCTTTAGATAGACTGCTTCAGTAATGTTGCTGTGATGAGAGAGGAATCCAGACATATAGTGAAGTAGAGTCTCATCCATGAGCTATTTAAGGACTCTGAGATCCCAGGAGAGGGCCTGTAGAGTATTTCCTAGTGGAGCCATAGCAGCACCCTTATCTAAGACACCTGGATGTGGCAGATATTCTCACAGCAACATCATGGAATGGTGCTGTCATATGAGCTATGCCATAAAGAGACCCAGAGAAGCTCTACCACACACTGGATGTGAAGAATATGAACGCTATAGCTGGACTTCCTAGGCTCCAATCTAGTTTGTTTGTTCTGGCTGTGACATTTGGGGAATCCAGTTAACTTCTGTGCTTGTTTATCTCCATCTGAAGAAATAGAGGCTAGAAACATTAACTACATTCCAGAAATGTTACCTACAGCCAATGAGTTCTCACCATGGTGTGCCCACACAGAGCCTGACACAGAAAGGACACTTCTAGGAATCTCCACTCTTATGTTTAGGCATGGCCTTTTCTATCCATACCCACTGTGGGGCTATTCCTCTAGACTGAGCCTTGATTGTTTGCAAATATTGCTGTGACCTTAGGATTTTAACCCATAGAATTGGCTGTGTGTTATTATTGCTTTCTGGAAGCAACACTTAAGCTGATAAAGGACAGAACTGATGCTGGAAGAGGTCGGAGACAAGGTGCAGAGGGTAGGTGTTGTCCCAGATGGCTATGGAGGGCCCTGTGTGCAGAGCAGACCCCTAGGTAATGCGTATTTACTCTTGAATCTGAGGAAAGGGTAAAGAACTAGCTTGGATCACATACACACAAAGGGAATGAAGAGTTGATCCCTGGACAAAATCATGAAGCTTAAGTGAGGGACCTCTAGCTTGACCTGTGATCCTCATTAATCACAGGCCATTGCTGTAGTCTTTTTTTTTTTCCAATTTAAAGTCCTCACTGTTCAGGTGGGTGCCCTTCTTTCCTACTTTTCCTGAAAGGTTATTTTAATGACCTGAGGTTTTGAATAGGTGGTAAAATACATTTCAAGATCAGTTGGTTCAGGTGTGCCTTTTGCCAATAACAAATTGGCAAAAGGTTAATGGCCTGCACCAGTGAATTCTGTAATCTTATTTGTAGTGATGATAAATGAGGAATGGGGACAAATGAATAAGTACTGTCCAGGCAAGGTGTGGACAGTCCTGCTTCGGTGGCTTTGTGTCTGTTCCTCGGTATGACCTCATGCGCTTGCTCAGAAATCCACTTTCTCAATCCCCATCTGTGTCTTTCTGTCTGCCATCGCTGCCTCTAGCCCTCTCTCTGTCTCCTAATATTTCAATCCCTTTCATGTACTTTGTACTTTTTTTTTACTTCTAAGATGCTCAATGAAAGATCCCCTCTCCCCAAAAAAACAAACAAACACAGAACAGCAACTAGATCACTAGCAATTAGAAGAGAGGGTGCTAGTGCTAAGCCCCCAGCTTAACAGTCTTTATGGCTATTACTTAGCAACTGGCAAGTCCACATTAAATAGCTACAGGAAAGAGAGAGAGAACTTCTCAGTACAAACCCTGTCTCTCCCAAACTGTGAGGGTTTTGTTTGTTTGTTTGTTTTTTGTTTTGTTTTGTCTTGGGGGGATTGGGGGGCTTTTTTTCCTTCTGATGAATGTAGACATGGAGAAGTGTTTTGTTTACTAGGCAAGGGAAGAACCCTCCCACATCCAGGCTGATTTGGCTATGCAGACATGTGGCAAATTCTCACGTTCACTTACTGAAGAGTTCCTCTCTGGTTTCTGGTCTGAAGACCTTGTCCAAGACCCTGATCTCCTCCAGATCTTGCTCCTGCACCAACAACTTGACAATCCTGTGGCCCAGAAACCCTCCTGCTCCAATCACCAGGCAGTTCCACCCAGGCATGGTCAGCATATTAAGCAGATCACAGTGGGAGTGAGATTAATGTACAGTGACCCTGGAGATGGCTAGAGAGAGCTGGTGATTTCCCCAAACCCTGTTTCTCCCTCAAACCTCCTGTAGCACAGGTCACCAGACACTGGGCAAATTCTCCACATCACAAACCAACGTATTCCAATGGGTATCAAGAAAATGTCAACTCATGGGATGTGGCTGTTTCACAAGATTTCTCCATTACCTAAAGGCCTGTTGCAAGCCTGGATTACTCCACCTGTACTTCGGAACAAATGGTCACAAATTGGGGTCAATATTTCTTTACTAGGCATGATCAAGTTGCATAAGCTGTTCCTGGAAGCCACAGAAATGGTTACATAACTTTATTGGGTATGAAGTGTGTGTGTGTGGGAAGGGCTCTGGGGTTTTTATGCTTTTGGTGAATATATCACCATCCAGAAAGCTCTACAGGTTCAGTGATCTGGAATACAGGGAACCCATCACTAGGGATCTGCTTTTTATAGTCCATTTATAGGTATGCTTGAACCACGTACAATTTTGTTGAAACATGATAGGACAGAAAGTTTAGCCAAGTGCAATCTGACTAGATTGGTGGCCCAGTAAGTCCTGTCTTTTGTAATTCTACAACTATTCCTTCCTTGAGGGTGTGGTACAGAAGCCATTTGGTATAGGAATGCTCTGTCGACCAGCCACAGCCCATTTGGAATGAATTCAAGTCACGTACTACAGAGAAAAAGCACACTTAAATGATAGTATCAAACGGTTCAGCCTGTTTGGTAGTTTGTTGTTTTATTTTTTTTCAAAAACATCTCATGACAAACAGATGCATAATTTAAAAATCTAATAATAGGATTATTCATTTATTAATACATAGTCAATAGGATTCTATTCATTTATTAATACATATTTATTAATATGTTCAGTGCTTCATACTATTTTTTTATTTACCTTCAGACTTTTATTGTAGTTTCTTTTTTAAGTAAATACAATCACATCACATTCTTGTTTCAATTTGTACCCTAACTCCTCACAGAGACTCCCCTTTAATACCTACAATAACTTTTTTGTCATATTCTTTAAAATTTATAAAATATAACAATAAAAATGAGTATTATAAAAGTTGTTTGATATAAAACAATAATAAATTTAAGTCTTATGTAGATGCCTGTCTATAGCAATACTGAAAATATGTTTTTCTCAATATAAATTTTAAATAACTCCAAACATGTTAACTATATATTTCAAAATAATACATCACTACTAGTATTTTCTTAAATGAACATAAATATATAAAGTCTTTTGTTTATTTATTTGTTTTGTATTTAGTAGAGCTTAAAATTTTGGCTCTTACTGTAGTACAAGCCCAAAATAAGAACAATTTTTAGACATTGGATTTCATTGTAATAAGGCTGTACTTCAATGACCCTCACATTACTAAAGGATTTGACCTCCATTGGAGCTAAGCTGAGAGTTGAAAGTTCTGCTGCACCAAGGAATGAATTGTAGGAATGAACTGCATGATTTTTGGATACAGACTTCTTGCTATGGTCAAACTTATTTGACTTAAGTAAGTGTCTTTATTCTCAGTCCACAGAGAACAGATTACATTCATTTAAGAAATGGTGTGCATATTAAGATGGTCTATCTAATTTTCTCTCTGGTGAGTTTCTAAGACCGGAGCAGCCACCTGGGAGGCTCAGGCCCCATGAGTCCCAGGGGAGCTGCAGGGTGGCAGGGACAGGATCCTCTCAGCTTCTGAGTGACAGAGGTGGATCAGCATCCTTCTCTGCCCCTTCCTTGCAAGTGGAGGGCCTACCTCCAGGGAGCCCCTTAACTCAGAGACTCTGGTGAGAGCCGCCATTTTCTCTCTGGTGAGTTTCTAAGACTGGAGCAGCCAGGTGGGAGGCAAAGACGCCATGAGTCCCAGGGGAGCTACAGGGTGGCAGGGACAGGACAAGCTCTAGTCAGAGACACTAAGAACATCTAACACCAAAAATTAAGAG
>NW_022196898.1:46197653-46202453 GCF_008632895.1 Mastomys coucha | reverse complement strand
GTCAAAGCACCAAATGCACAAAACAAAGAAAGAATACTAAAACAGTAAGGGAAAAAGGTCAAGTAACACATAAAGTCAGGCCTATCAGAATTACACCAGACTTCTCACCAGAGACTATGAAAGCTAGAAGATCCTGAAGAGATGTCATATAGACCCTAAGAGAACACAAATGCCAGCCCAGACTACTATACTCAGCAAAACTCTCAATCACCATAGATGAAGAAACCAAAGTATTCCATGACAAAACCAAATTCACACAATATATTTCAACAAATCCAGCCCTTCAAAGAGTAATAAATGGAAAACTCCAACACAAGAAGGGGAACTACATTCCTGAAAAAGCAAAAATGTAATCTTCCAACAGAACTAAAAGAAGATAGACACATGAATGGAATGCCAGCTCTAACTACAAAAATAACAGGAAGCAACAACTACTTTTCCTTATCTATAGAACCTTATATCCTAAAACAAAAGGATATAACCTCAGCACCTCATGGTACCTTCTCCAAAATTGACCATATAATTGGTCACAAATCAGGCCCCAACAGATACAAGAAGATTGAAATAATTATTTGTATCCTATCAGATCACCATGGACTAACAATAACAACATAAACAATAGAATGCACACATACACGTGGAAGCTTAACAACACTCTACTCAATGATAACTTTGTCAAGGAAGGAATAAAGAAAGAAATTAAAGACTTTCTAGAGTTTAATGAAAATGAAGCCACAACATACCCAAACTTATGGGACACAATGAAAGCAGTCCTGAGAGAAAAACTCATAGCTTTAAGTGCCTCTCAAAAGACACTGGAGAGAGCATACATCAGCAATTTGACAGCACACCTGAAGGCGCTAGAACAAAAAGAAGCAAATTCACCCAAGAGGAATTTCTTATCTGCTTCAGTCTATTTGGAGTTCTGTAGGCTTCTTGTATGTTCACTGGCATCTCTTTCTTAAGCTTAGGGAAGTTTTCTTCTATAATTTTGTTGAAGATATTTACTGGCCCTTTAAGTTGAGAGTCTTCATTCTCTTCTATACCTATTATCCTTGGGTTTGGTCTTCTCATTGTGTCCTGGATTTCCTGGATGCTTTGGGTTAGGATCTTTTTGCTTTTTGCATTTTTGTGACTGTTGTGTCAATGTTTTCTATGGTGTCTTCTTCCCCTGATATTCACTCTTCTATCTCTTGCATTCTGTTGGTGATGCTTGCACCTGTGACTCCTGATTTCTTTCCTAGGTTTTGTATTACCAAAGTTGTCTCTCTTTCTGATTTCTCTATTGTTTCTATTTCCGTTTTTAGATTCTGGATGGTTTTGCTCATTTCCTTCACCTGTTGGCTTGTGTTTTCCTGTGGTTCTTTAAGAGATTTTTGTGTTTCCTCTTGAAGTGCTTCTAGCTGTTTACCTGTGTTCTCCTGTATTTCTTTGAGGCTGTTATTTATGTCTTTCTTAAAGTCCTGTATCATCACCATGAGAGTAATTTTATATTGGAATCTTGCTTTTCCAGTGTGATGGTATGTCCAGGATTTGCTATGGTGGGAGTATTGGGTTCTGATGATGCCAAGTAACCTTGGTTTGTGTTGCTTATATTCTTATGCTTGCCCTGCACCATATGGTTATCTCTACTGCTACCTGCCCTTGCTAAATCTGACTGGAGCCTGTCCTTCCTGTGATTCTGGTTGTGTCAGAACTCCTCAGAGTCAAGTTCTCTCTGTGATCCTGGGATTCTGGGATCCTGGGATCCTGGGCTTGTTAGAGCACCTGGGAGTGGAGCTTCCTCTGGGTGTTGTGGAACTGGCTGTGGAGCTTGTACCCAAGGTCTTCTCAGGGCACCTGCCAGCCCAGACAGACTGGAAGGAACCTGAGCCACTGGGATGGCAGAGTTCCTATGTGTTTGGTCACACTGCTCCCATTTACTCCCAGTGTTGGGACAGATGTTGTGTCCTCCTCAGTTCTGATTCTGGGCATGTTAGAGTGCCTGGAAGTGCAGCTTCCTCTGGGTGTAGTGGGACTGCCTGTGGAACCTGCACCCAAGGTCTTCTCAGGGCACCTGCTGGCCCAGACAGACCAGAAGGATCCTGAGCCACTGGGCTGGAGGAGTTCCTGTGTACCTGGTCCCGCTTCTCCCAGTTACTCTCAGTGTTGGGAAAGATGTTGTGTCCTCATCTCTGATCCTAGTCATTAGCATTGTTATCATCCACTCATTTATTGACATTATGAGTCACTCTGTAGATCTATTTCCCAGAGAAATAGCCTCTTTTTTTTTCAACTTAAATATATTTACCAAGTAAATGTGGGATTTACTTGCCAATGGGGGCTGATAGCTATCATGGTGACATATTTTCCCAGTGTGAAAATACTCTAGTAAAATAATGCCATAAGCACCATCCCTGCCATCTCACATATCCAGGTGCTGGGAGATACAGCATGTAAACAATATAGTTGAGAGCCTGGCTACAAACACTAGGGTCTTTTGGCACTTCCTGCACATATGTGTGTGTTGGTGCCATGGATGAGAAACTACAATGGACACTTTTAAGGTGTTCCTTGAAATTCATAATGCATTTTTTCTTAAGTAAAGAAGTCTTGGGGTGACCAAATTGAAAATCAAAATAAGGAACACATATAGGTTTTCTTGCAGTGTCCTTGACACCGATGGCTCCTACAATTGTTCCTCTTTCTCTTCAGCAGGCTTCTGTGAACCCTATCTAATGTTTGACCCAAGCATCTGTTTCAATCAGTTCCTAGATTAAACCCCTCTAGTAGCAATTGGTTTGGACATCAGTCTATGAGTATAGCTGTCACAGACCAGGTTCATTGAGGGGACCTCGTTTTCCATGGGATAAAAGTTCTGGTCAGGTGGGCAACAATTCAGCAAGTGACAGACAGAGTCAACACAAGGGAGTGCTGAACCTCAATATATTTCTTAAAAGTGACATGAGGTTTTTACAGTCATTGCAAAAGAGAAATGATAAATCTGGCAGCTCAGTAGTGGAGGTACATCTGAGGCCACCTGAAACACATTGGGTCTAAAGCAGCCACCTCTTCTGGATAGGTGCTGCACCCCCCAGGCCCAAGCGCTCTGGGAGGGCTGCGGACTGCATGAATCTAAGTCCTGGTCCATCTAAGTTCTAGCTCTAGTCAGTGTGCCCTGCACAAAGTGAAAACCAGGCCTATATGGTATACAGAAAACAGGGTGAATGACAAAAGTCACATTAAGGTCAGTAAGATCATGTAGGCAAGGGATGGTTACATCAATGTTGGTAAGATCAGGTATCCAGGTGTGAAGCCCGCAGAAGAGCAGTGGTGCCCTCCCCACTGGGGTTATTTTGGTATTCCCATGCTAATTCTCTGGGTCTGCTGGAGGCAAGCACCAGGAAATTCTAACAGTTCCTGCTAATGCCCTTAAGTGAGGGAAGCCCTTCAATTATTCTCTAATATGTAAAACAGATCAGTCTTCTGTGGGACTGCCCTGAGAATTCTATGTGTCTGACCTTTGTTGCTAACTCCGAGGATATCCTATCTGATAAGGCAGATTCCTTGTGAGAAATTCCAAGCTAAGGAGAGCTTGGAAATAAATTAAAATATATTGGAACATTGTGCTGGCCAGGAAACAATGCCCAATCTTAGCCACTTATGAATCATTTCTTGGGGTACCTTTGTGCCTAAATAAGAAGGCATGCTGATGATTGGAAAGACTAATCTGGAACACATCTGAGTTAGGAGATGCCAACGACTGACTCAATACCCAGGAGGCACAAACTCCCTTTGAAGTCATAAGGCCTCTTGGCTGTGATCAGGCTTTTACTCCCAATATTGAGGATTTTACTGGAGTAGATGAGTGGGTGTGGCATACAGCAGAATATCATTAGATATAATTTCAATGATTTTATACACACATACACAAACACACACACACATACACACACATGCCTGTTGTGGTTGGTTCTATCCTAGGTTTCTGGGCCATCTGGCCTCTGGTTTCTGGTCTTCTGTGCAGTTTCAGGGTGAGCTTCCCATGGTGGCATGGATCTTAAGCTGGAAAAACCCAGAATCAACAAACCTTGACTCATAGGAACTCACTGAGCCTGAACTAACAGTCAGGGAGCATGAATTGATCTAACCTCGGCCTTCTATATGTTACATTGGGTTATCTTGGTGATTTGGGGGGACTCGTAACAGAGAGAGCAGGGGCTGTCTCTTATGCTTCTGCCTGCTTTTGTGACCCTTGTCCTCCTACTGGGTTGCTTCATCCAGCCTTAATGTGAGGGTCTCTGTCTAGTCTTAATTCACCTTGATATGCCATGTTTGGTTGATATCTCTGCAAGGCCTGCACTTTTCTGAAAGGAAACATGGGAGGAGTGGATTGGAAAGGAGGAATTGAGGGGGATGATAAAGGGTGCATGGGATGGAAAGATGGAATGAATACTGCCTTCAAAACACAAATAGCATCTGGCTGATTTTGACATCTTCATCAGTTATGTTCCCTATTTAGAAATGATCCATTGCATTCATAGTCTCAGTATTCAATGAGTGGTTTTAATTACATACATATCTAGCAAAAGCAAAATTACAATGAAAGTGACAGAGAGAGAGAAAGAGAGAGAGAGAGAGAGAGAGAGAGAGAGAGAGAGAGAGAAGGAGAGAAAGACAGAGAGGAGAAAGCAAGTGAGAAGAGAGTCAGCAAAAAGTATCATCAAATCAGGGGCTTACAGTATCCAGCTGATAAGACTAGAGTAGCCCAAGTGGGAAAGCAAGCTAAAGAAACCTTAAATAAGGCTCTTAATGCATCCA
>NW_022196898.1:46194599-46197031 GCF_008632895.1 Mastomys coucha | reverse complement strand
TGCTTGAGTCTGTAAACAGAGGACTCAATCAGTGCTTGTACATTTGCCACTAGAAGCAGTAACAGGATATACCCTTCTGCTAATGCATTCATCTCCATTCCTTATCCATTCACTATACAAGGTGGCTCACATCAACACCTCCATGTCTTATCTATGACTAAGAGCATTGTTCTTATAAATATGTTGAGTATCATTTGCCATATTTCTGTGTGAGGCATATGTCATATATAACCTCTGTGTCAATAGTGTTCGATCAGGCAGGAGACTCAGAGTGAGTGAACAGAATACATATATACAACATAAGCAGATTTTATCAAATAGCTAGCAGAGGAGGAAAGGTAAAGCAAGAGGCAGAATGCTTTTAATATAAATGTACATGTGAATTGAAAGTATATCGTATAAGAATTTTAAAAGAGCAAGTTGTATAATCATGAGAATTGAGAAGCAGAAATCTACTGGGACTCTATGGTAGAAAAAAGTAATCACCTTTATAGATAAGAGAAAGGGGGATGTGGAGCATATGGAAGGAGGGAAAGAGAAGAGAAGCTGTGAGGAAGAGAAACATCCTTCACCACTACTTGGAAAAAAAAAACATGCATCATGGCTCTTCCAGGAAAGACCATCTTTGCAGTACATTTGACCACCGATAAAGGAGTTCCTCAACGACTTCTACTTGCTTAGAGCTACCCTTTGTAGGGAATCTCCAGCCTGGTGGAGAGAGTTAAGAACTGGTTCAGGACACCTCTCACTGTTAATTTTGGTTATTCACTAACCTATTGATCATCCCACATGTCTATCTAGACTTCAGTAGAATACCTGAGGACCTAGCACCAAAAAACTTGTGCTTATATCTACATTGGTCCAAAATGAGTATTGCATGAACTTGCAGAAGGATAAAGACAATGTTCATAAAGAAAGGCTTTTGTCCTCCCTGTCCAGTATGTTCCAACAGGGATGGGCAGTTCTGTCTCTATGGCTTTGCTATTGGTAGCACACATGGTCTCTCAGTCCAGCTGGTTCCACTGGTTGGCTAGGTATTTCTCTCTATTTGCTCCATATTTACACACCTATTATGTCTAAGGCTCTATACAGAAGGCCATGTTTCACCAATATCACCTGTATATCAGTATCTCGGGGTTTTCCAAAGGAAATCCAATCTTACTATACACTATACTTGAGTTCATAGTCTTTCTTTAAGATAGATATAAGAGCTTCCATGATACAAGAAAATCTTACATTGTGTAAGCCTGGAAACTAGCATTAGGTAAAGGATGCCAAGTTCTGCTGAATAATCAAGCAGGAGTTAGTCCCTCCTGGATCAGGCTGGTAATGATGATATCGCTCAGCCTTTAGTACAAACTTCTAATCCCTCTGGCTGGAATATAGATATGTGCTTAGTATACATCTTTAATCCCAAACAATGAAGGTAAACTTAGTTTGTAGAAGGAAGCACCCATGTTTGAAAGTGGCATCTAATTGAGAGACACACAAAGGGATGAATGAGTAAGAGATAGGATATGACCAACTCTCACAGGAACAGACAGAAAAAAAGGAGGCTACTTAATGGGGAACGACGGGGGAGGCAGGGAAGAAGAGAGACAGAAAAGAGAAGGAGGCAGTTTTACTGAGTTTTACAGAGGTTAAAGAGAAATCAAGCAAGACACAGGTGAAGACAGAACTAGCCGAAGAATGATGAGCTAGTCAAAGAATGATGAGCCAGAAGATTAGAACAGACTGCTAGATTTAGTTTGAGGACAATCAGAGCAAAAAGTCAGAGACCAAGAAAGAAGCTAGATTCAGTCACCTTGGAGAGGAGTTTGAGTCAGGAGTAAACCAGGCAGAGATCAGGAAGAACTAGGAAGGGATGAGTTCATCCAGCCCCATGTCTAAGAGGATGAACACATTCTAGGAAATAATTAGATTGTAAGGAGACTAGAAGCTTCCAGGACAAGGCCTGAGTAAGCACACTGAGGCAGTAAGCCTCAGAGACAACAATGACACCAGGCAAATAACAGGTACTTTTACTACAAAGCCAAGTTCTGTTCAAAATTTAAGCAGAACTCAGACCCTCTTGAACCAAAGCAGCAATAACCTCTAAGTGGTTTTACTGACAGAAACTCTTCCCTCAGCAAGTACATTTGAGTCCAGTACCCTGCAGCAATGTCTTTGAAAGGACTCAGAGGCACTGTAAAGTTTTACACAATGAAGTCTGAGATCAAGCAGCACAGAGTCCCTTAGAGTTTCCTTTCCCAGATTAATTACCTCCTTACATTTGAGTTGAGCTTTATTTGGAATTCTTAGAAGAAAAGTGATAGAAACAAACTCTTTGTCAACTCCTAACAGAAGTGGTTTCTGGCCCACTTGTGAGACCTTCTTCACATTTGAAATGGCACTGCTTACATTGAAAATGTAGTGTTTGCTGTCAACACATC
>NW_022196898.1:46192549-46193612 GCF_008632895.1 Mastomys coucha | reverse complement strand
ATGGAGTTTATTTTTTGACAAAATCAATAATATTGACAAATCATTATACAAGTTAACTAAAAGGCAGAGAGAGACTAAACAAAGTTAGCATTCAAATGGGGGTATGAAAGTACACAGGAGGCAAGCTCTGCAGCCAGTCCCATGACAACCAAAGGAAGCTCCACTCCCAGGCATGCTGGCACACCCAGGATCAGAGACCTTGCTCACAAGATCTGCAGCCAGTTCCACAACACCCAGAGGAAGATCTACTCCCAGGTGCTCTGACACACCCAGGATCAGAGAGCAGACCTTGGGCACAAGCTCCACAGCCAGTCCCACAACACCCAGAGGAAGCACCACTCCCAGGTGTTCTGACACACCCAGGATCAGAGGCAAGCAGGAACCAACATCTGTCCCAACACTGGGAGTAACTGGGACGAGCAGGACCAGCCACTTAGGAACTCTGCCAGCCTAGTGACTCCTGTTCCCTCCAGTCTGTCTGGGTTAGTGTTCTGAGCAGACCTTCGGCACAACCTCTGGAGCCAGTCCCACAACACACAGAGAAAGCCACACTTCCAGGTGATCTAACAAGCCCAGGATCCCAGGATCCCAGAATCACAGGATCCCAGAGGCAGCTTGACTCTGAGGAGTTCTGACACAACCAGGATCACAGGAAGGACAGGCTCCAGTCAGATTTAGCAAGGGCAGGTAGCACTAGAGTTAACCAGATGGCAGGGGGCAAGTGTAAGAAAATAAACAACAAAAACCAAGATCACTTGCCATCATCAGAACCCAATTCTCCCACCATAGCAAGTCCTGGACACACCATCACACCGGAAACACAAGATTCAGATCTAAAATCACTTATCATGATGATAATACAGGACATAAAATAAATAAAATATAAATAAATAAAATAAATATAAAATAAATAAAATACAGGACATAAAATAAAGAAGGACATAAATAGCAGCCTCAAAGAAATACAGGAGAACACAAGTAAAGAGCTAGAAGCACTTAAAGAGGAAACACAAAAATCCCTTAAAGAACTACATGAAAACACAAACAGGTGAAGGAAATGAGC
>NW_022196898.1:46188111-46188720 GCF_008632895.1 Mastomys coucha | reverse complement strand
TGACAGTACCTGACTAATACAGATGTAGAGGCTCACAGACATCTATTGAACTGAGTACAAGGTCCCCAATGAAGGAGTTAAAGGAAGGACCTATGGAGCTGAATACCTAGAAAAAGGCTCTCTAAACACCATTATGTAGGAGTCATTCTGGGCTCTGTGTGGACATTCACCACCACATGCTGGGAGCTCCTTCCATGAAGGTATGTGCCACCTTTTGAAATGGCATTCATATTTGGTCACCTATGAAGTTCACTATTAAGAACCTCATAATGGAGTCACAAAATTAAATAATCTTTTCTTAATGTTTTAAATAAATTCTCAGTTTTGTGTTGGGCTGCATTCCTAGGTATTCCTGGCCACATGGGTACATGGGCTATAGACTGGACAAGTCTTAGAGTGTTTCTGCCATAGGACCATTTACTCACCTACTGTTGTCAATCTAAACAATGAAACAAACAACCGTCAGATTATTGCATGGAATAATGATATTTCCTTCAGATAAACATGTGCATTCACTGTAGTTAACTGTAAGATGTACAAAGTAGTTGACACTAAGAAAGGGATTTTAAAGTGGTAACACACTGAAAGAACACTCTTTGGCTGGGTATT
>NW_022196898.1:46182941-46186958 GCF_008632895.1 Mastomys coucha | reverse complement strand
TCCAGTAAGTGATTTAGGGGCTGGTGGACATGGACAGTGTGTGAGGAGGGCTTTCTTGTCTGCAACATAAAAATCAGGTAGATCTGTAAACAACATTCACAGTTGGCACAGCACAAAGTCACTGCATAGTTGGATACACTGGAGAGGATGGCCACAGGCAGGTCCTGGCCCTTTGGGTCTCTCTCCTATTCAGACACTGCAGATCAGTTTTTTCCTTTCCTAGAAGCTCTTCTATGTCCTAAACAGAATGGACTTGTCAATATTTGCAATATCGTGCAATATTGTGTAATACTATCAAAAGATTATTAATCTAGAGACCTTAGCAATGGGTATCTGCCTCCTTTGGACATTCCCAATCTGCTCCATAGTTTATTTTTATTAAGGACAAGAGAGAGACTGCAGTTCATAGCAGGAAGTGCTTATAATATTAAGGTACATTTATGAAGACTATAGGGAAGGGGAGTGAAGAAGGGGAGAGGCAGATTAGAGCACATATAGTGAGGGCCAGTAGGACTTCATATGTGTCGTGAGGAACCCTCCAATGTCTTTCCCAGCATTCCTCCTCTCTGCCATTTATTCTCAAAGAAGGTGACTGAGTATTTTGCTGGAGAGGTACTTTATTTTTTTCTGTTATCTCTCCCCACCCCCAGACCAAGGACAAGCACTGGGTTGATAGTGTAGATTCTCAGCTGCTCCATTCTCTCATCCTTCTGTGGAAGTAGCTGTTGAAGGGACTCAGCTCCTAGTGGGAGACCATTATAAATGTCACCTCTTCCTCTATACACTCCAGAGTTCATTTACACCAATTGCTTGGATCCCACACCCATCCCTTGACTCTGTCAGGACCAGTCTGGATCAAATCACCTATCAGGCATCCCATAGTTTGATTTTTGATTGTCCCTCCTTCCCAAGATGAACCTCAACCTGGAGGTGATATGACTAGGTCCTGTGAAGAAGGAAGGTGATGAAGGCATGTCTTGCTTACTTTTCTGTACACTGTGCAAGGCCATTCATAGAAAGAAGAGATTATTGGACACTTTCAGTTTCAGAGTGTTAGAGCAGAGATCATGGCAGCAGGCAAATGGGCATAGCACTGTATCAGTAGCTGAGATCTGATATCTTGATCCACAACCACAAGGCAGATAACTAAGTGGGAATGATCCAACTTTTTAGAAGCTCAATGGATACTTCTAATGTCACACCTTCTCCAACAAGGCCACACCTCCTATCCTTTCCAGCAACTTGGGGCCAATTATTCAGAGATATGAACCTACTGAGTTGTTTTCATTCAACTCAAAAGTCAGTGTCGAAACACTCAAAACACATTTGAGGTTTAATAAGAGCAGTTCACATTTATCTGAATGTCATTGTCAAGTTTAATTTCATATGTTTGTATGAGTAGCATCTCAAAAGTACTGAATCAGTATTGTTGAGTTAAAAGTAAGATTCTTCTGAGTTTTGAGAAGCAACAGTTGAAAATTTTAAAAGAAACACACAGTCCCAAAGGGAAAAAAAAGGAACAAAAAAAATTCCATTTTTATAGAAGTTTTGAGTCCCACATCCTTATATTTTTCATACAATTCACTTTTGAGAGAATTATAAAATAATTAATTTGATTATTTTTAAAACATGTAGTAATGTTGTACTAATTATAACTCTTAGCATTCATTCAAATGTACCAGATATCCTGAGACTTATAAACCCTTGGAATATATATGAATGCATATGCTCAAATATAGGTCTTATATACAAGCCCCTTGGACGTGCAGAACCTTCTAAAATCCCAAAGTTAATAGTATATCAAAAGGGTTTAGGGGTTAGAAAGGTGGCTCAGTTGTTAAGAGCCCTGGATGCAGTTCTTGGGACCTGAGTTCAATTTACAGCACCAATATTACTTCTAACAACTATCTGCAATTCCAGTTCTAAACAATACATCAATGCACATAACACAAAATGGATATATCTTTTTTAAAACATAAAAAGAATTTAATTTTTAATTTGGAAAATATAGAGCAGTTTAAAAGATTTGGTAAAAAATTACACAACCCCTCAAAAATCACAAGAACATAAAAAATAAATAAATAAAAACACAAAGTACAAGAGATGTCTGAAGCTGGATTGGCTACCTACTCTAGAGACAAAGCAGAGAAATGTCACAGTTCTCCAATAAGATCAGATGTAAGAAACTTCAATATGTTTTGGTTTTTTCCCCGGTACTGGGGATTGAACTCAAAGCAATTTTATTACTGGGAAAACTTCTCAATTTTAAAATACAGAATCTAAGATCTGAATACAGAGCCAAAGTTCCCTGATATTAGTTCAATGTCTACAAAAGCCAGCATTGTTTGCTCTTATATGCATCTGTCCCAGAAGTCACAGGGGTCACTTGGACCACAAAGACCAAAGGGTGACAATACCTGAGACACAAGAAGGCCATTCAGTTCAACATGACTAGATAGTAGGTGTTGGTTAAAGTTTCTGGAGTCTGAATCCAGTTTTTTTTTTATTTTAGTATATTTAAGCCCAACAAAATTTGGTGAAAATATTTCTAGTGATAATTAACTCAATCCCATGTGTACAATGAACCTTACATTAACCTCCTTGAGGAAAAAGATAAGCTAAATAAAGATCACAAATGACTACATCAAAATACTTTGTAAAGTCCATAAAGATGGGTTCTGTTGATTAATCACAATAAACAACCTTACTGTGAGAGCCTGGAGGAGGGTCTCAGGCCACAGAGACTGTACAAAGTTCACCAGGCTAGAAGGCACATCTGCTCCCAGCCTTCTGGGCAGACAGCTCATTATGCATCCCTTCCCTTGAAGGCACCACTCTGTGCCTACATTCCAGGTTCCCCTAGTGCTTACCTGTGAGCACACAGTCCTCTGTGCCTCCTGCAAGAAGCCCTGTGTCCTGTGCCTTTCTGAAATTCTTTTGCAGATTTCTCAAACCATTTGGACAAGTACTCCAAGCATTTTTACCATTCTGGGTTTTATCTCTCTCTTTCTCTCCTAATTTGGAAACACAATCGTCTTTAGGGAAAACAAACAAACAACCACTATCTCTCCGTTGGCTCAGAAATACTTTCCTATTTTATAATTTTTCTAATACATTCTCGTAACACATGTCACATTTTCCTCTGTTTGTCTCATACAACAAAAGGTCAAATAAATATCAAATGTCTGTGTTTACTATTTTAACTTCCTTAGAGAAAATCTGGGCACCCTGTCTCAAGGCAAGCAAATAAATAAATAAATAAATGAAAATAACATAAGGAATCTGTCTTAGGTTATTCTTGCTGTGATGAAACACTGCACCCATAAACAACATGGGAAAGGAAGGGTTTATTTGACTTAAGCTTCCTCATCAGTGGAGGAAGCCATGACAGGAACTCAAAAAGGGCAGGAAAGTAAAGGCAGGAGCTAATGCAGGTGTCATGGCAGAGAGGGGACAATGCTTACTGGCTTGCTCCCATGGGGTGCTCAGCCTGCTTTCCTATAAATCACACACCATGGGGACTGCCCTCCCACATGGACCATAAATGATGAAAATGCAGGCTTGCCTGCAACACTATTATATAGAGGAATTTTCCCAGTTTAGGGTCCTTCCTCTCAGTAACAGCAAAGAAAACCTCCAGCGTCCTTTCTGTGTCAGAGACATCCTAATAATAGAAATTCCATACCCACCACCCCATGAGATCTGTTAAGGAAAGTAACTTTGTCTTCTGATTCTTCAGGCAGGAAAACAACACAGATGTTAAATGACTTCCCCAAGAGGCTGCAACTAAAATAAGGCAAATAAGGGTTTGGGTCCAGGAGATCTATCAGTATCCTTTGTCCTTTAAAGGGATGGCATGTGGGAGCTTCTCTATGCATCTCCTTCTACTGCAGGTCACAGCACAACATCACATCCATGATATAGCAGTTCAGAACAATTGCCAAGTCTGTGATGTCTTGGACAAAGTAGGAGATTTAGCTCTACCTCAAGAACCCAAGATGTTCCCTCCTGGTATCT
>NW_022196898.1:46181409-46181942 GCF_008632895.1 Mastomys coucha | reverse complement strand
GGAGTATTGGTATGGGCTGCATGGGCACATGTTAATTTTATGAGCTAATTTGTACGACATTGTGATTGCCAGTATCATTCAAAAAATTTCAGAGGAACCTGAAGATACTTATGTATCCATTGCCACTGGCTACAAGCCCACAGTGTGGCTCAGTTGAGGTTGCCTCATTTACAAGGATCTATCTGATATGAAATGCTTACCTAAACCCATCATTTGAACCCATTCTGAGTTCTCTGACAGAGACTCCTATATCCTCTATGTAAAAGGGCTAATACCTCACTTATACACAGCCTAGACACAGAAAGTATCAAGACCTATCAGGGCAAAGCCAAACTGTCCAGCTTTGTGTCCCTATTCTGGATCCTCCTCACTGGAACTCTAGAGGACACAATCTGGTTGACCTGTTGCTTGTCCATGATTCTTTCATGTCTTCATGCCTGCAGTTTATAACCTACCCCCTGACTGCTGTTACAGCTTCCCATGGCAGGACTCTGTCTCTATTTCTCCTTCAAATCCACACATGATTTCCCCAT
>NW_022196898.1:46179924-46181264 GCF_008632895.1 Mastomys coucha | reverse complement strand
TGGGTAACCAGATTCTCATTTCTGTATTAATTCTTACTTCATGAGGAAAATACACCAACCTTAGATGTCTAATGATGAGAGTATACTGCATCCCCATATGTAGTGGTACACATCTGTAATCCTAGCACTCAGGACTCTGAATCAAAACAATCATGCCTTCAAGCTCAGTCTTGGCTATATACTAGGACTTTATCTGGAAAATAAAATACAACAAAAGTACATATTTCCCACGCACTATGGACAATACACCTGAGTGGGCATGATGACGATTCTTAACTACCTCTGACAATATGGTACCTTACATTTTTAAAATTAAAACCCCACTGTCCTTTAAAGCTAATGAAATGCATAATGATTAGTAACTCTTTGTTTTTATTTGGTGAGGGAGTCCTTTTTAAATAAATTTTTGTTGTTTCTGGGGATCAAAGCAAAGACTCAATCACTGAGCAAAATCTCCTAACTAATGTATTAATGTCCGTTTTTATAACACAAAAAGGAACACTTCCAGAAGAAAAATCTAGGGACCTACTTTACAAGGTAAAAATGCTGGTTCGTTTTTGTCAGCTTGACTCATGGTCATCAACATGGAAAGAAGAAACTTCAGCTGAGGAATTGCTCCCATCAGATTGGCCCATGGGTGTTTCTGTGGGTTATTTTTTTGGTTAGTGATGGATATTAGAGGGCTAGACTGGATATAACACCTCCACTAGGCTGTGTTAAGGCTGAGCAATGGTCGTAGGTTACATATGTAAGCAACTTCAGCAGCCATGGGAAGGAAGGGAATGAGTAGAATTGGGAATTCTGCCTTTGTTCCTGCAGTGACATTTCTTCGTGATGTACTGAAATTTGGACATATGAGTCCTACAAACTTACCTCCCCAAGATCCTTTGGTCATGGTGTTAATCACAGCAATAGAATGCAAATTAGGGCAGTGTCTCAGTGGTATCATCATCTTGTCTATCATGTGAAAAGAGCCTAGGTTAGATCCTTAGTATTAAAAAAAGTACAAACATGTGGACATACAAACAGAGAGAGAGCTTTATAAATTAAGAAACCTCAATTTGTAAGTCTGGAAATCCGTGGTTTAAGTGTCACCTCTATTATTTTTGGAATTAATTTTGACTATAGAATGGTAGGTTTGAGTCAACATCAGGTGATAATTCATCTAGTCTTAGTAGCCCTTTCAGTGGAGTTGGGATGGAGACTACTCTGACCCCATCATCACAGGTTCCCTTTAGCTTACTTCCCAGCATTGATTGTGAGCTTCCTATAAGCAGGTACTCAGCTCCTATTGGATGCTTGTGTGGAAGCCAGTGTGCCAGCCTTCGTCTACACCAGCA
>NW_022196898.1:46174380-46178549 GCF_008632895.1 Mastomys coucha | reverse complement strand
GGTCTTAGAAAATTAAAACTCTCCTCCCTCTGAGTGGTTGAGCTCAAACTGGTTGTGGGGGGCAGGTTACAGTGTAGCCCTATCCCTCTAGAGCAAGTCTTGCCTCACTTGGTCTCCCTCCTTTTTAGAAACTGTGCACAGAACTCTCTAGAACCAGAAGAAGCCTTGAGGGTACCCAGGAGGTCATGAGAACTATAACAAATGGCCCTAGGCTGAAGAGATTACCTGAGAGTCTCTTTCTAATGAACTGTCGCCGCCTTACCGACCAGCGGAAATAATGAGGCGATCACGAACACTTCTCCAAGCAGTTTATTCAGGAACCTGTACTACAGATCATTCGTTCATCTTTTCTTCTTTCTTCTTCTTCTTCTCCTCTCTAGCCCTCAGCCCTCGAGGGTTAAATACTTTTCCTGGTCCCAATCAGCATCAGCTACGTGGCAAAGCATAATAGGCTGCAGAGAATCATGCCAGCTTGCATCACAAACTGGAGGCAATCAGCTTTTCCAAATAAGGGCTTGTTTATCACAATGCTCTCTGCTCTGGCCAGAGACCAGGTGCCAAATAAATAGGGTGGCAGCTGCGGCTCCCCACAATGAACTCCCCAAATGTATCTCCTACTGAGCCATACTGTGAAAATCTACTATCCCCACCTCTAAATGTAATTGCCTCCCCCTCTTGTTTCATCAATTTCCCATCCTCTCTCTCCTTTTATCCTTCTATCACCTTAGCCTCTTTCATTTCTCTCTCTCTCTCTCTCTCTCTCTCTCTCTCTCTCTCTCTCTCTCTCTCCTCCCTCCCAGTTTCTCTGAGCAGAGGAAGCCAGTCAAGACAGATTTGAGGTCTTAGATGATAACGGAGTTAGTAGCTGACCTCAACTCCCACAGCTGAAAGAAGCCCTGTCGACTCAAACAGACAGCCCCAAACTGAAAGAGGTGTGGGAGACAGTGTAGAAGGAACAAAACAGCCTGTCTCTTGTAACACCTGGGATTGAAGATTGGAGCCTCAATTTCTACCCCTCCCATCTATCTGTCTACCTATCTGCCTGCCTATCTGTCTGTCTGTCCATCCATCCATCCATCCATCCACCTGTCTGTCTGCTCATGTGTGTATGGGTGTTTTGACAGCATATATGTGTGTGCACTTAGTATATACATGTCTGGTTCCCTCAGAGGGCAGAAGAGAGTTTCAGATTCCCTGGGAATATAGACACTTGTATCACCTACCTGTCATATGGTATCACAGACAGAAGTAAAATCTCACCCAGCATCAAAACTTCTTTCTCGCCCCATATTAAGTAATGTTTATGGGAAGTAATGTTTATGGGAAATAATGTTTATAGGTTCTCAGCTCCCATACTACAGACAGGAGACAAAACCATACTGAATTTCTATACAGCAAACCAAACCTTAGAGTCCTGATCACTATAATAAGGAGAGAGAGAGAGAGAGAGAGAGAGAGAGAGAGAGAGAGAGAGAGAGAGAGAGAGAGGAAGAAGAAGAAGAAGAAGAAGAAGAAGAAGAAGAAGAAGAAGAAGAAGAAGAAGAAGAAGAAGAAGAAGAAGAAGAAGAAGAAGAGGAAAAAGAGGAGGAGGGGGGGAAGAGGAAGAAGAAGAAGCACCATTTCACACAGGCTATGAACAGAGTAGAAAGTCCACTTGGTTTCTCATTTACAAAGAGACAATCTAGAAAGAATCTGCCTTTCTTTGCCCCTGTCATATCAAGAAAGCTTTAATTCAGCCTACTGGACTATGTCCTATGGTATAAAAGAAGAGTTGACTTTCTGTGAAGAGAAGTAAATTCCAAGGGAGATTTCTAACAACCGTTTGTTATACATTTGTGTTTTGACTCCTGCATCCATAAATTCTTTGTGTTGGACAGTCAGTGAGGGTATAGCCGCAGCATGCACTCTGCAAAAGGAAGGGAAAATACTCAGGGACCACCTGCAATGGCTCAAGTAGAGCTCATTACTGGACATCCAGGTTGTGGGCACATGACAGCTGCAGCACATACAGCCCAGGCACCTGGCAAAGAGTGAGCGTCCATCTGCCCTGGGGAAACTGAACACCTTCCCCAAGCCTATTCCCTTAGCTCAGAACAAAACAGGACTAGTGGGGAATGAATGGATCTTCCATCTTGACTTTTAGCCTACTTGAAATCCCTCATTGATCCACTGGGCCAGTTTCTCAGCGGAAAACAGCCTCCCAAGCTCTAGAAAGGGTGAGTGAAAAGAAAGGAGGCTGGACTGGTTTGTGTATCTGGCTCGGTAAGGCCTTAGAATGCTTTGGATAACAAAAATGTCCTTCCTTACTCAACCTAGACAGAGTGGCTGGTGGCAGTTAGAGCTCCAACACACAAGAGCCACGCACTACATGCAAATCATCACAAGGGGGCAGTAAAGGCCCAGAAAGAATGGCAGCAGCCCTGTTCAATGTAAGCATCTTTTCCAATACCCACCCCCATTGGGTGGTCATAGAGTAAGGGAAGTGCTCACCCACAGGTGTGTGATGCACCTATGGCTGAAGATAATGGAACTGAGCAAAAGGTGTCTGGGAAACTTCAGCTGATAGGAGGGACTTGGAAAGGAGAGCCAGGTGAGTTCATGCAGGGAGGGCAGTCTGAGGCTGGTGCAGAGAGGGTCGGTGTGCAGGTAGGGAAGAGAGGAGAGCCAGGGCAATAGAAGAGGGTGGACACCACTTAAGCAGGGTTTCCTGAGATACATGAGATGTCTCAGGTGCCAGACAGAGATGGGCACTAGACAAGGGTGGCCTCTGGGGAGCCAGGAGGTCCAATGACTGGTATGTTTAAAAGGCCAGAAGGAGTTGCAGAGACTAGCTATGGAGCAAAGACTGAAAGAAGGACAATCCAGCCTGATGTAGCTGTCTCCTGAGAGGCTCTGACAGTACCTGACTAATACAGAAGTAGAGGCTCACAACCATCCGTAGAACTGAGTACAGGGTCCCCAATGAAGAAGCTAGAGAAAAGACTGAAGGAGCTGAAGGGTTTGAAGTCCCTTAGGATAAACATCAATATGAACTAACTAGTACCCTCAGAGCTCCCAGGGACTAAACCACCAACCAAGGAGTGCACATGGTGGGACTGATTGCTCCAGCAGCATGGGTATAGTACAGGATGGCCAAGTAGGTCATCAATGGGAGTAGAGGTTCTTGGCCCTGTGAAGGTTCTATGCCCCAGTGTAGGGGAATGCCAGGGCCAGTAAACAGGAGAGGGTGGGGTGTCGAGCAGGGGGATGGGGGAGGGAACAGAGGTTTGTTCTTGTTGTTTTTTGTTTTGTTTTTTGTTTTGTTTTGTTTTTTGGAAGGGAAACTGGAAAAGGAGGAATCATATGACATGTAAATAAAGAAAATATCTAATAAAATAAAAAAAATTAAAAACATGTTTCAATCAATCAATCAATCAATCAATAAAAGGCCATCTGCTGGAGAGTGGCAGGATAACAAAGGCTTGATCTTTGATCTTCAAATCAGGAGTGTGAGCTTTAGGCAGTGAAGTGAGTGCAGCTCAAGGAAGAGAGTGAGTGAGTACTGCTTTTCACATGGAGATGAAATCCTTAACAAGATGTGGAAGGTTACAGTGATATATATCTTCCCTTGACATGAGTCCTAAGTTTATAACTCATCAAAATCTGAACTTTCAGAAAGCTTGATATGAGCTTTGATTTTAAAGAAATGTGATCTGATGGAAAAGAAATATCCAAAGTACTGGGTGGTAGTGGAGCATGCCTTTAATCCCAGCACTTGAAAGGCAGAGACTGCCAGATCTCTTTATAACTTGCCTGGTCTACAGGGTAAGTCCTAAGACAGCCAGGGCTACATAGAAAAAAACCATCTCAGAAAAAGAGGAGGATCTTCTCTCCAGTGAGTTCCTAAGCCAGGAGCAGCCAGCAGGGAGGCACAGGCCCCACAAGTCTCAGGGGAGCTGCCGGGCAGCACGGACAGGATCCTCTCAGCTTCCAAGTGGCAGAGGTGGATCAGTGACCTTAGATGCCCCACCCTTGCACATGGAGGGTCTGCCTCCAGGGACCGCCTTGACCCAGAGTCTCCGGTGAGAGCCGCCATCCTCTTTCCAGTGAGTTCCTAAGCCTGGAGCAGCCACCCGGGAGGCACAGACCCCACAAGTCGCAGGGGTCTTGCAGGGTGTCAGGGACAGGAC
>NW_022196898.1:46173303-46173504 GCF_008632895.1 Mastomys coucha | reverse complement strand
CGTGACCATAAAAGAAGCTTATAGAACCCCAAATCGACTGGACCAGAAAAGAAATACTCCCCACCACAAAGCTTGGAATGTCAAAGCACCAAATGCACAAAACAAAGAAAGAATACTAAAAGCAGTAAGGGGGAAAAGGTCAAGTAACATATAAAGGCAGGCCTATCAGAAATACACCAGACTTCTCACCAGAGACTATGA
>NW_022196898.1:46172716-46172938 GCF_008632895.1 Mastomys coucha | reverse complement strand
GGAAAACTCCAACACAAGAAAGGGAACTACATCCCTGGAAAAGCAAAAATGTAATCTTCCAACAAAACAAAAAGAAGATACACACATGAATGGTACGCCAGCTCTAACTACAAAAATAACAGGAGGAAACAACTACTTTTCCTTAATATCTATTAAATCAATGGACTCAATTCTCCAATAAAAAGACATAGACTTTCAGATTGGGTACGTAAACAGGACCCA
>NW_022196898.1:46163975-46167806 GCF_008632895.1 Mastomys coucha | reverse complement strand
TAAAAAAAAAAAAGAAAAAGAGGAGGAAGAGGAGGAAGAGGAAGAAAAGGAGGAGAAAGAAAAGGAGGAGGGGAAGAAGAGGAGAAGAAGTTGTAGTGGTGAACTGTGAACTAAGAAAATGTATTTTGTGTTGAACCTGGGGCCTCTGGCCTGTTTTCAATCTCTGATGCAGACTTACAGTTTATTAGAGAGAAACACATGACATCTCATAGGGTCTCTAGACAGGAAGGTGCACAGTGTTGAAGGAGAGAGGTCAAGATCTAAGGGATGTTTGTATTCTTCCTGGATGAGAGAAGTGAACACTGCCAGCTTTCGCAGTGAGTAATGAATGAGTCAGGAGCTAGAACCCAGGCCCTACTCAATATGCTATGGAAAGCAGTGAGTACTTAGCTTTGGCTTCCTAGAAAGCCTTCTGGGGCAAATGGGCTGGAAGAGATGAAGGAACACCCCAAGATTCTACCAGCAAAATGGAGGCCTGGTATTTGTGACTGTAGCAAAACAGAATCAGGTCTAAAGAGCCAATCCTGGGGCTGAATGAACAGAACACAAGGAAGGATCGCGTGTCCTCACCATAGACCCATTGGCTCATTTCTCCCAGATACAAATCCAACATCACTCACAGCCTTCTCTGTGCTGACTAGTTTTAACCATGGTCTTGACATGACCTCGAATCATCTGGGAAGAGAGCCTTAACAAGGAATTACAGAGTCCAAGGTGGCCCATGTGCACGTCTATTCTAAAGATGAGAAAGGCGTGAGACAGAAAAAAGCTCTAGGAAGCAGAAGCAAGCAGGCCCCATGGATACATTTGCTCCTCTCGGCTCTTGACAGTGCATGTGGTGTGACCAGCCTCTTAAGTCCCTGCCTTGATTTCCCCAGAATAATGGACTGTAACCTGAGATTGTACATATGACAAGTAAACTCTCTCCTCCTGATGCTGCTTCTGGTCAGGGCATTTGTCTCAGCAACAGAAATGAAGCTAGAAACTAAACATTCAGTCCCATCCCTTCAAATTCCAAATCCTATGTGCTTTCTCTCATCTCTGGTAGCCTAGCTTTGCTTGAATCATCAACATTCCTTGCTCCAGTCCCCATCAAGGCCTTACTGCCTGGATAGGCATTCATGACATCCTTATCCCATCCCTAGATCACTCAGTGGGATGGTTCATCAATACATTGAAACTTAAACCTTCCTACACATACTGGGCATGGCAGAACACAGTTATCTGATATGTTTACAAGGTCCCCAGCTGGCCTGAAATCCTTCTCATTTCCCCCACCAGCTGGAACACCTCTTTTCACTGCCCTCTATCTTCTGCATATCTAATTGCACTCTCTGTGTTGATTCTTAAATTCCACTCCACTTCTGCATAGCCCTGTGCTGAGGGTAAAGTCATCATACATGCGAGGCGTGTGTGTGTGTGTGTGTGTGTGTGTGTGTGTGTGTGTGTGTATCTATCCCATATCATATGTATGCCATCTATACTTGACACAGCATACAAGAAGGGAAGGGAAGAGAGAGGAGGAGAGAAGGGAGAGGAGGGGGAGGAGGGAGCAGGCAAAGGAGGGAGAGGAAGGCAAACAAATTTAAAGAAATAGACAGAGGCAATAAGATAGAACAAAAAGCCACACTGGAGGGGGCAGATGAAGGAAAGAAAAGGAAGCAGATGTTTTGGGTGACAAGGGAAAATATAACTTCAACAAAAGTGACTTCAACATTTCAGTGAACCTGAACAAGTCATCATTGTGAGCAAGAAGACCACACTGGAGGCATGGTGGGAAGAAATACTCACTCATTCATATTACCTGTGAACGAGGGAGGGAGGAAGCAGGAGGGAGGGAAGGAGGGGGAGAAATGCAAAGGGAAGTAGACAGACCTGAGAAGAAAACGGAGAAGAATTCTATGAAGGCAAACACCAGCTTCAAAGATTGTAAAGTGGGTGAAAATGTGATAAAGTTCTGAAATAAAGTAATGCCTATGACATTGCTCATATATTTTTGTAAAATGAGGTAAGTCTCATAATGAGGTAAGTCTTTAAAAGGTGACAAATTTTAAATACTCTTCAAATCAGGGATACCCTCAGGGGAGTAGGAGTCAGTCTCTCCTGAGCAGAGAACTTTACACAATATTGACAAACTCTGGAGAGGTTGATAGGAAGTTTTCCTCCCCCTCCCCCAGAGCCCCAGTCTCTCCTAGTCAGGGTCTCTCTATATAGTCCTAGCTGCCCTGGAACTTGCTATATAGACCAGGCTGCCCTTGAGCTCACAAAGATCCATCAGCCTCTGCCTCCAAGTGCTGAGATTAAAGATTTACAACACCAGCCTGAAAGTTCTGTTTTTAACAGCCAAGATCTCACATAAATGTAATGGGCCTAGGAATAGAGACAGTTTTCTGAGGCTTGAAGAGTGGAGGAAAAGGGGTTGAGGTTGAATATAAAGACAACGCTCACTGTCCCCAAAGGCTGGGGACTCTGGGTTGCTATACACTGTCATGAACCTGCTCTGTAGCCTTGAAGCCCGCTCTCAGAGACAAGTAGAGTAGATCCTCATCTATTACTACAAGGACCTGCATCAGTGACCTCAGCCTAGTAAGCATGGTTGTAGGAGCCTGAAGGAGGAAGCTGAGGTCTTCTGGCCTGTAGGAATTCTGTCGTGGACACTGGCCATGAACTCAGAAGAATTCTTGGAAGTCTCTAAAGTACTTGCCCCCTACTGGCCAGAGTCTGGAAATCACTGTGTAATTATTAGAACACCTGTGGGCATGGAATCAATGTGCAGGGTCCCATGCTTGGTTTAAAGGGTTATACAGGGCCCAAGACTTAACTTTACATTTACTGGCCAATATGTGCCAACAGTGCTGACAGTGATCATCATTGCCTGATGCAATGAGCTCCTCAAGTCCCTATTTATCAATAAGGTCACTAAGGGTTCTGAGGTGAAGGAACTGGCCTAAGCCTACCCAAGAAGCCATGGACACCAGAGTTAGGCTGGACCCCAATTTCTCTACCCTCTGACAGAAGCTAAGGAATTCCTTATCTGTCCTATTTTGTACTCAGGCTCTGGTTACTGGCCATTGATTGTGGTCCCTCATTGACTTGCCTGTCAACCTCCTGGTCTGTGGATTCTGGGAGGGACCCACAGGAGGCCTTCACTGGCAACCCATACGCAGCTATTTCTTAAAGCTATTCCAGAAAAAAGGCTACAGGAAAGGAAAGAGAACCAAGGGACACTGAACTAGGATGAACATCATCCTGGGCAATGCCTCAGAAGCTGTCTGGTGTGACTTTCCACAGTGAGCTCTGATCCCACCTAGAACGCTGACTTTGTCATCCCTCAGCTAATTCCTGAAGGCCTCCAAGGTACTCCACAACCAGGAGATAGTTTACTCAGGAGCCTTGCAGAGGGAAGTTTCAGCCCTACTTGGGGCCTGAAGACTCCCTGGGGGAAAGGGAGCCCAAGCAGAGGGGATGACATGGGGGAAATTGCATGGAGAACTGAGACAAGTTCAGCTGCCTCTTTCAAAATTCTGCAGGTCAGGGTTTCTGGTAGCAGTCCTGAGTCTGTAGATTGATGTGTTGCATAAAAGTGATGGGATAATAGTTTTCTACTTCTTCTCCGGCCCCTTTGGCATACTTATTTGTATAGAGCCATCATACTCCTCCACAGACTGTGAAGGGTGCAGAGCAAGGAGGAGCTCAGGAGGGCCACTCTACCATCAGATATGCAGCTTCCTCAGTGGCAAGACTGACTGTCCAGGTCAGTAGGGCCTCCTATCATTCCAACATTGAGCTCTGGTGTTTCCCAGGTGAGGCCAAAGCCCTGACAGGCACTAG
>NW_022196898.1:46136116-46163965 GCF_008632895.1 Mastomys coucha | reverse complement strand
AGATTCTTAGCAATGTCAAAGAAGTCTTGCTCAAGACACCTGCTACTTGCCGGCAAAAGCCTACCCTGCTCACCCCAATAAACTGATATCCAGATTTAGATAATGAAATCACAAAAATCTCTATATGGTTAAAAGCATGCTTAGGCTCAACTCATCAAACTGGAGAATTCCATAGTGTGCAGACAAAGTAGGTCTAGACTATTCAGAGGCTGCCCCATCAGCACTGAACAACTCCTACCTGACCCCAGGGAAAACCAAAACAATTTACTGGGTTTGTTTTTCAGTATCCAAACTGGTATTGAGGTCGACCTCAAATTCATGATCCTCCCAAGTGCTGAGATGACAAGTATATGCCACCACACCTAACTAGTCTTGCTGCCTGCCCTCCACTAAGAGGCTCAGTTGGTACAGTGCTAGCTTAGCCTATTTGAAGCCTTAGGCTTGATCACCAGCACCATTTAAAACCAGGGCTGATAGTACTATCACTGTGTGATAATACAATTGCTCTAATCCCAGCACTTGGGAGCTAGAGGCCAGAAGGATTAGTAGTTCAAGGTCATTCAAGGTCATCCTTTACTAGGATTATCTATGCTAAAGCCCTCTGTGGGTTTGATTTCATTTTCTTGAGCTGCTCCTGGGATCAGCAGCTGCTCTGGTTAATGTTTCAAGCTGAGTCAGGCTTGGTGACAAACACAGGCTCTCTGTTTCCTCTTTGGCTTTCCATGGCCCTGCTGAGTAGGGAAAGGCCTCTGGGTTGTCCAAACAAGGTGACTATGAATATAAGAAGATAAGGTGATAAATTCTCATAATTCTACTTCTGCCTTGAAGATCTCTTCCTTGGGAACTGAGTTGGTGATTTCATGTGGCTAGGACCAGACCAGCTAGGACATTTCAGCAAAAGTTTAGTCTGGCTGGTGAGTTCCCTTGGGTGTTCCCAGCCATCATTAATACACATTATTGTCAACTAAGGCAAAGGAAACTTTGTTATGACATTCAGGGGTGCATATTATAGTCTCTTCCCTTCTCAGTAACTAGTGTTTTCTTGAACCTTTCCTCAAACCCCTCCCACTACCATACCCACACTGGTAAGAGCGAAGACAGTTCTTTGGGGATGGAGACCAGTGCTGAACGTGAAAACATTGCCAGTAGTCCAAAGGCATCTCAGCCTCGATGTGCTGCATGGAATCACTGCTAAGTATGTGCAAACTATCTAAACCTCAGCCATGAACCAGTCCCAGGGTGACCGGAGATCTACCTAGTGTCCTAATGCAGGAGTCAGCAACTTCAGCAAATGCAAGTGTGCATAAGCTGAAGCCATCGGGAGATCACATCATGAATGAGCTCCAGGCATCCAATACTGGTGGGATTTGAGTTTGCCTTGATCTAATTGAAAACATGCCCTGAGCCTTCCCGCTTGAAAAAAATGAGTGTACCTTGTTTTTTGTTTTTGGTTTTTTGTTTTGTTTTGTTTTGTTTTTTCATCTTTCAGGAGACCACAGTTGAGAGGCTCTGGAGATTTTAAGATGATGGACATTTTCAAAATGTTTGAATTACTTAGTCTTTAAAATTATACTGTTTTATACTGTGATGTTAATACACTCTTGGAAACAGAATAAACTGTTTTAAATGTTTTCAATGCATCTCTGTGTCAAGAACAAGAGATCAGTTGTTCTCGTTAGCTTTTTTCTATTTGAAACAAGGTAGTTACCTGGGAAGAGGGAACTTTGACTGAGAAAATGCCTGTACAAGATTGTCCAGTGGGCAAGTCTGTTAGTTTTTTGATAAAGGATTTGCTGGTGTACTGTCTGGTTTTATGTGCCAACTTGACACAGGCTGGAGTTATCACAGAGAAGGGAGCTTCAGTTAGGGAAGTGTCTCCATGAGATCCAGCTGTGGGGCATTTTCTCAGTTAGTGATAAAGGGGGTAGGGCCCCTTGTGGGTGGTGCCATCCCTGGGCTGGAAGTCTTGGGTTCTATGAGAGAGCAGGCTGAGCAAGCCAGGAGAAGGAAGCCGGCAAGAAACATCTCCCCATGGCCTCTGCATCAGCTCCTGCTTCCTGATCTGCTTAGGTTCCAGTCCTGACTTCCTCTGGTCATCAACAGCAATGTGGAAGTAAGCTGAGTAGACCCTTTCCTTCCCAACTTGCTTGTTGGTCATGATGTTTGTGCAGGAATAGAAACCCTGACTCAGACAGATGGGTAAGAGACCAGCTAGGATGGTGTCATCCTAAGGCAGGTGTTCTGAGTTATAAAGACACTCAGAGCAAGCCCCAGGGAGCAAGCAGGTAACCAACACTCCTCCATGGTGGGCATCTGCTTTCAGTTCCCACCTCTAGGTTCTCACCCTGATTTCCTTTCATGAGGAGCTATGATTAAAACAAGGAAGTCATGTAAATCCTTCCCTCCCAAAGTTCTGTTTGGCCATGGGGTTTTATCACAACCACAGAAAGCAAGGTAGGACATGCATGTGTGCATACATACATATACAGATTGAGAGAATCAGTGATTTTGAATCAGTGTCTTACTCCATAGACCAGGCTAGCCTCACACTAGTCTTCATCCCATAGCAGCCCCTTGTAGCATGCCCACTACACCCCCACTAGACTGTACTTTTAAAAGATAGTAAATATTTTAGGATTATGGCCCTTGTGATTTCTGTCACAATTATGCAGCTGTGCATGAAAGTCTCCACAGTCAGTTTCTGTGAACAATATAGGTGAAACTGCATTCCAGTAAAATCTCACTTACAGAGAGTCAAATGTATGACACATAATAAAGAAGGATGATATGATAAAAGACTGGTAGGAATTTAATGACAAATAGCTCATATTGGTTGCTAGATGACAGGATGCTGTCCAAGGAACCACCATTAAATAAAACAACCTGAAAACAGGGCAGTTCTCACATATACAAGTACACTCACAGAATCTGGTACTCTTGGGATCATTAAATCACTTACTACTTTAACAAACAGATGTAAAATATCGCTAAAATGAAAAGTGTGCACAAACATCAGAAACACAGTTCAGATTGTCTATGAACATTGGTTTATATATATATATATATATAATTTTTTTTAATTTTCACATATATGTACAGTCTCTAGACTGTAAAAGAGACCACGTGGCTCAAAGGATTAACTGCTCACCTTCTCCTTCTGCCTCAGAACTAAATCATTTAAGCTCATAAACTTCTTCAAGTTTTGCTTATTAAAGACAGCAAATGAAGCTGGCTTTTGACCAAACTTCCCCAGGAAATAAATAGTACAAATGCCTCCAACTCAATAATGAGTTGGATCAAGGAATCTTTAACATTTCAAGCATGAACCACAGTCACAAGAATATCCTGAAGAAATGCTAGTCTTCTAAGACAGAAGACAAGAACTAACCACCTGGGCACACGGAATTTCATGTAATGCAGTCATGTTCCCTGAAGAAGAGAATAGAATCACATTTTAAATACACCATTTGAGTACTCATTGGTGGCTGGACAGTTTCGTCTCCTGAGGGGTTTGGCTCAGATAAGGAATAACACAGTAGCTGAATTTCTTATCCACGGCAATAGAGAGAACAAGACAGAGAAGTCCACAGGTTTCTACTGCCATTACTTCACACCATCTTGGCTATCCAAAACCCACCAAACCCACTCTCTACAGCTGCTGTTCCGTAAAACACTTGATAATGGCTATGCTGTGTGTAGTAAGGAGGCAAAAGGCCAAAACAAAACAAAAAAAAAACATAAATTGGTTATAAAATATATGAAGAATCAAAATGTGGATTAGATTTCATTGGCACACACTTGAGAGAACTTAAAACAGGGCAGAGGTAGATGTGCATTTAAAAAAGAAAAAAAAAAAAGCTAGTTGTGTTGGGGTTGCCTGTAATCCCAGCATTCCGGATGCAGACGCAGGTGGAGCTCTGTGAGTTCAAGGCCAGCCTGCTCTACATAGTGAGTTCCAGGACAGCCAGGGCTATGTAAAGAAACCTTAGAGAGAAGGGGAAGGTGTCAGGGAGGGAGAGAGAGAAAATAAAGATTGCCTACAAATTGGCTGTGTTATTTTAAGTGGGTGTCATACACTGGGCATCTAGACACCAAGAGTCAGAATAAATAGGGGGCACAGACTGCATGTGTGAGTCTTCTCTAAAGAAAACTGGAAGAGAATTAGTGGTTTTCAAAACTAGTCCTAGTGTATCCATTTTCAGCTTGAACAACAGTAAACAGATTAAGTGGACAAGGTCAGCAGGTAATATACAAAAGTCTGGATGTTCTCCAGATTTCTTTTTTAGTGTTCTTAAAATGAAAAAAGAAAAATGCTTCCCTAGAGTCCCCAGAGAAGCTCATTAAGAAAATACAAATGATCAAGTATAAATCTCTAGCATTCACAGAAACTTGGCTAAAACTGTAAAAACAATTGTATAGTTTCCCCACCTCGCTTTCAACTGTGTCCAACAGTTGGAGATTCCCATGAATAATCTAGGGTAATAAATGTTAGTGAAGAAAACTTTACTGCCTGCCACAACACTGACCTCTAAAGGCTAATCTAGGAGAGGGATTTTCAGAGTAGGTAACCAAAATCTATACAAGTCATTCGACTACAGCTCTCTACTAGAAATAGAAGATAGTGAGAACACTGGAATCAGGAGACAAAGGCCAGCTTTGTCAATAAGGACACCTTTGGTCCTTCTAGGCTTTAATTTTTCTATCAAGTGCAAGGATGCTCAGTCTTCTTGCTTTATTATATAAATGAGAGCACATCAGTCATCCTAGCAACCGAGCTTGAGAACTCAAAAGGTCAGGCTCCACCATGCGTGGTCCTCAGCCTTTCTCTCAAAGGCTGTTACCACACTCCTACCCCAGACTTTCCCCCAAATCACAGTTTGCAATACTGCTTTACCTCACAGGCATGTGAGAACCACTAACAGTCCTTTAAAAGCATGAAGCACTCTGTTAAATACAAAAGTGCTATTTTGGCATCACATATAACTGGAAAACATTCACTGTTTGTGCTATTGGGCAACTTTGCATTTCCACCTCTCTGACTGTGCCCTCCATGCGTACATCCGTGCCTCTTATATATGGGAGTAAAAAGGGGAGAAGGGACAAAACTGTTCGGATCACATCTCTCCTTAATTTGTGCATAAGCTGGGGGTTCCTGGGGTCAGGGCACACACATGTAAATGAAGGCATCCCATCCTGTGCACTCAGCTTTCCTATTCTACACAAAGCCAGCAAAACTGAGCTAGCTGGTTGGCTTTTGTAACAGTTTCTGAGGCAGCTGTTGACAGTCTACTGTTCTCCTGAAACCTACTCTCCACTTTGAACTGAGACCTGGCAGGCAGGTCCTGACTTACATAGCCGTTGGGATCATCCCTAGGCACCCCTGACCCTACAGGAAGCTTGAGCAGTTTCGAGAATTAGCGAAGAAACAGATGCAGGGTTTCCTAAGAGATCTGAGAACCAATTTATGTGACTTTCTAAACTCAAAGCTTTTCCTTTGAAGTAACTGTGCAGTTTTTCTACTCGATTTCCCCTGGATGTCTCAAAATAGCAGCTGGGGCTCTTAGAGAGGGAAGTGGACACTAAGCAACCTCTTCTATAGGGATGAGAAGGGTCGTACTAGAGGCCAAACACAGGCTTACGACACCCCGGAAGTGTGGCAGCCTTATTTCTACCCGCGTTATGCTGTACCCCTATAACTCTAAACAAATCACCTATCCCAGTTCTCACAAACGCGCGGCAACCCAAACCTCTTTACACAGCCCCAAACGCCCTTCCTCGGGGTCCTCCAAACGTCTGCTCACCCAAGCTCTTCACTCTTTGCACTGTGTATTTAAGTAAGCTATCAAGTCAAGCACATCTTCTAAGAGTTACTTCGATGGTGGAGATAGGCACCTCGAAATAACAACTCTTGTTAACCGTCCCCTTGGGGATGAGGGGGGACGACACCGAAAGTCTCCCCCAGATACTTTCAGGCTGTCCCTCCTCCCCCTTCCCCAACATCTACAGATCAGCAGCCAGAAGGCTCCCACCGCCGCCCCGTTCGGATGCCCGGCCCTTAACACAAGTGCAACTTCTGGTGCTGCGCAAGGTGCGTCTTGTAGCGGAAGCCCTTGCCGCAGCCCGCGCACTTGTGAGGCTTGTTGCCGGTGTGGATGCGCCGGTGGCGGATGAGGTGGGAGCTCTGGATGAAGCTCTTGCCGCACTCGAGGCAGGTGTAGGGCTTCTCGCCGGTGTGCGTGCGCTGGTGCTGCGTGAGCGTGGAGAAGTCGCTGAAGCGCTTCTCGCACTGGCCGCAGCCGAAGGGCTTCTCGCCGGTGTGCACGCGCAAGTGGTTGACGAGGTGCGAGTTGCGGCCGAAGCCCTTGCCACACTCGCGGCACACGTAGGGCCGCTCGCCCGAGTGCGTGCGCTTGTGCGTGAAGAGGTGCGAGCTCACGCTGAAGGTCTCGCCGCACTCGGAGCACATGTAGGGCTTCTCGCCCGTGTGCACCCGCTGGTGCTTCACCAGGTCCGAGCGCCAGCTGAAGCGCTTGCCGCACTCGCCGCAGCCATGTGGCTTCTCGCCGGTGTGGATGCGCTGGTGGTTGGCCAGATGCGAGCGGCGCACGAAACCCTTGCCGCACTCCCCGCACGCGAAGGGCCGCAGCGCCACCGCCGAGCCCGCTGAGCCCGCCGGGCCCGCCAAGCCCGCCGCCGCATGCGCACGCCGGTGGCTGAGCAAGTGAGAGCTGAGGCTGAAGGCTTCGCCGCACTCCGGGCACGGGTAGGGCTTCTCGCCCGTGTGCAGGCGCCGGTGCTTGAGCAGGTCGGCGCGCCAGCTGAAGCTCTTGCCGCAGTCAGCGCACAGGTTGGGCCGCTCGCCCGTGTGCAGCCGCAGGTGGTTGGTCAGGTAGGTGTTGCGGCTGAAGCCTTTGCCACACTCCCCGCAGCGGAAGGGCTTCTCGCGAGGGGGCCGGGCCAGCGTGGGCCCCGCCCCGAAGCCGCCGGCCACGCCCACGCCCATCCTTCCCACCACTCCTCCGCAGTCGCCAGCCAGACGGAAGGGCTCCAGGCTGGCCACAGCCGCCGCCTCCGCCAGTCGGTGGATGCGCTGGTGCTGCAGGAATGCGGCGCCCGGGCTAAAGCTCTCCCCACAGTCTGGGCAGATGGTGGGCGCGTCCATGATGCTGGCCATCAGGCTGTCGAGTTCCCCGAAGTCCATGGCCATGGGGTGATGGAGCCGGTGGAAGCGGCGGTGAGCAGGCTTGCCACCCCGGTGTCGACCGCCCAGGGAGAGGTGACGCCTCCAGGGAAGCACCGGAGTAGGCAATGGCTCTTCCTCCTCTATCAAGCGGTTCTCCCCAGCGCTTTCCTCTTCTTCGTCTTCCTCCTGCTCCTCCTCGTCTTCCTCTCCTCGCGGACTCCGGGATATGCTATCGGATTCTGACAGTCCTGGGAACAGCGCCATGTCAGCCACACCAGGCTGGTCGTCCTCTCCCTCACGGAGGATAACTCCTTCCTCACTCAGCAGCCCCTCTGCAACAGACAAGTTAGCAGTGGGGTCAACTAGGCCTGATGTGCAAAGGTTATGCTCGGGGAACAGTCCTACGAGGCGTGTGAGCCAAAGCAGTAACGCCCCTCCCCCAGCCTCCTTACCTCACCAACCTTTTACTCCAGCCTTTTCCCTACCAGTTTCCTCCTTTACAGACTAAAGGACAGTGCACTCTACCCCACTACCAACTCTTCTGGCAGACCCCGCCTACTAGATACCCTAGGCTCTGCTCAGCTGAGTAGCCTGAAGCCTGACAATGGCCAGGTTTATACCAGACAGGAGTATGTCTCCAGAAGGAAAAAAAGAGTCAGGGCGGGGGCAGGGTTTGATTTATTTTCTCAACCATAGTTTCTAGAGTTAGCGCCTCAAAACGCAAGTCATGTTAGTCACGAAAAGTAAGAGACCAGCAGGTCATCAGGTCCCGGGCAGATCCTAAAACAAAAAATCAAAACCATTTGGTCAGTCTGAGAATAACTTAAGAGCACGTCCAACCTTTGACACTGCAACACTGTGTTGTCATCTACAAAGTTTGTGCTCCAAAAGCAGTCAAGTCTTAAAAAAAAAAAAAAAAAAAAGAAAAAAGAAAAAAAATTAGAACTGGTCTCTACAGCACTGGTTCTCAACCTTCCTGATACTGCAACGCTTTAATATAGTTCATGTTGTGTGACCTCCAACCCTAAAATTATTTCCCTTGCTACTTCATAACTGTAATTCTGCTACTGTTATGAATTGTAATGTAAATATCTGTGTTTTCCAAGGGTCTCAGGCTAATCCCTGTGAGAGGGTCATTAGACACCCCCAAAGGGATCTGGACCCACAGGTTGAGAACCACTGGGCTACACTTATGTACATGCACTATGATCTAATTTTGGTGCCCAGAACCTATAAAATGGACCTCCTCTTCTTTTCTCTATCTTTTGTTTGGTGGGGGAAGAGGTCATAAGGGTAGGAGAATAAACATGGAAGGACTAAGAAGTGACTGTGACAGAAACAAGGAAGTAGCTAGAGACCCAGAATTTGCTTCCAAGTCAGAAATGGAAGGGTGGAAACCAGGAACTTGGGCACTTGGGTAATCAGCCTCATAAACACAGATCACTTCACCACCAAATTTGCTTCTAGAGAAGGAAATGATGATTTAACTAGAAATATCAATGTACTTCACCCAGCACTGTGCTAAGTCACTCTTAAATTAAATATATCTATATTTATATTCATCTATTATGTATGAATGTGAGTTTGTGTGTGCCAAGCACATGCAGGTACCTGCAGAGATGAGGACATTAGATCCCCTGGAACTGATTCCAGGTAATTATGAGCAGGATGACATGGGTGCTTAGAACCGAACTCAGGTCTTCTGCAAGAGTAGTAGGCACTCTTACACACTGAGCCATCTCTCTGGGGTCCTAAGTCACTGTTTAAATCCAATGCATGTTACTCCCCCCATACCTGTGAGACAGGCCCTCATACTGCCTGTTCTTCCACTGTAGTGTGGTCATGAGTGATCATGTGAAGCAAGGAGCAGCACCCATGAGTGGCCCTTTACTCATACTTACCAGTGTGGCCTCCATGGTGAATGGTATTAAAGGAATGAATACTCACAGCACCAACTTTAGGAGAGCCAAGTCAGTTGAGAGTCCTGCTCAATGGCCTCTAGAGGGCCCACCCCTAGGTCCCTAGGATGCTGGCCCTGGTGGTATGCAGATGGAATCCAATATAAATGTGAGTTCTGCTACCTCAGAGGATACTCAATCTTCTCACCTGAACAAACGGTGGACACTATGTCCTTCTCTTGTGAGTCTCCTCTTAGATCATCATCCTGTGGGTTGGAGTCCACGTCCTGCTCCAAGTGGCCTCCCTCTTCCGTGTCCCGTGGATTAGAGCCCATTCCTCTTTCTTCTGGGTCCCCTTCACGGTCCTCAGAGTTCTCAAGGTCAGATCCCATGCCTCTGTCTTCAGAAGTCTGGTTTTCACACACACCCTGATTATCTTCCTGTTCCATCCAGCAAGCGAAGGGCAGAGGAGGTAAACAAGTCTCTGCTCAGACAAAACACAGAGAAAGAAAGGTTAGTCTATAAACCTGGATGCAAGCTTTTATTATATGTGGTCCTGATTTCCCCATCCAACAGCAAGTCAACTCACTATCACACGCACGCCTCAGATAAACAACTGTGTAAAGTAGGACATTTGGGTAGGGGAGGAACAATGGTCACATCCTGAGACCACATGCCAACACTCATGGGACCAAAACTAGATCAGTTCAATCTATGAAGTAAATAAGGAAATAAAAAGTACACATAAGTGTACATTTATGACTTAACATTGATGTAAACATTGGTTTTGTTTGTTCCTTTCATTTCTACTTTAATCCAGTACAGGGGGATTGAACCTAGGACCAAAAGCACTCTACTGCTGAGTTATTATCTCCAGCTACTTAGTTATTATTTTGGAACAAGGTCTTGCTAAGTTACCCAAGCTGGCCTTGAACTCATTCTGTAGCCCAGATAGATCTTGAACTTTCTGTCTTCTGCATCCGTCTCCTGAGTAGCTAAGATTCTAGGACTGTGACAGTTTTCTCCCAATTATTTAAAAACATTTCCTGTTTATTTATCTTTCTGACTCTGTGTTTGCCATGGACACATTTAGCACACATGGAACTACACAGGTCATGTCCACCTAGCCACACACTGAATATGGGGTTTGAACTTTCAACCTTCTTGGTATAAAACACCAGCAATTCTCTTGCCAGTGGCTTGGGAGTTGAAAAGACTATCATGACATGTTAAACCCTAGACCACTCTGCATACCTCTAAACACTGTCCCCAGAAGAGGAAAAAACCTCTTCAATAGATGAAAAAAAAAAACCTTAAGGCTAAAAAAGTAAGAAAGAAAGAAGAAAAGTCCTAATAACAATTCACTCTAGCCCATGAAACTTCTAGTGTAGACAGGAAGCCACTTTTGCTATCCTTTGCGTCCTCCATCTTGGGAAGCCTGCCCTCCTGAAGTCTGAAACATTCTTACAAGTATTTAGCTAATTAGCGGAGACCCTTTGTGGAGTCAGGGAAAGTACGCTCTGCAGTCGAGAATAACAAACATCAATATGGCAACTTCTTATCTAAGACTCCGGTCTTCCAAGGCACATTCGGCCTGGCTTTGTGGCAAGGCTCTGATGTATCTTTAGAAGAAGAAAACAAAGATGATTGAAATTGTGGCAGGCTTGCTGGAAGCAAGAGGCAGATGCTAGGGCCTGCTGTGTTACAAGCCACATACACAGTCTGAAATGTATTCAGTGTGGTATGTCAGTTAGAGATGAACTTGAAAAGGAACATGTATCAGGGACTACTGGTAATCCACCCACAAAAAAAAAAAAAAAAAAAAAAAAAAAAAACAACACCATCAGATTCTGAAGCCCTCTGTGGATGTCCGGTTTGCATCTGAAGTGCAAAGCATGCCCTGTAAACACTGGGAAACTGAGCCAAAAATAATTAGTTGCTGCCATCCGTCATGCTTGCAGCTTGGCTCAAGGAAGGAAAGGCACATCCAGGTCAAGGATCTTGGTCTTTGGTTTGAAGGACACCACTGTCTATGCAATCCCTGAGAGGACTGCAAGAATAAAGCTGTAGACTTGCTCCCTTGCATGGGAAGAAGAGAAGGCAGCAATGACTGGAGAGGCAGCGCAGGTACATCTTGATAGGGTACTTGCCCAGTATGCAAACCCTGAGTTGAGTCCCAGGCACTGCACAGAACCAGATGTACTCATGTGTAACTGTGATCCCCAGCACTCAGGAGGTGGAGGCAGGAGGATCAGAATCTCAAACAGTGAGTCAGAGGACCTGTCTCAAAATCAGAAAATGCTAAAATATAAAGAGCAAAGAAAAGTATAGTGAACAAGGATGTCCCATCCTTGGCAAGGATCTTTCCATCCTCTGCCCAGGCCTTCCTTGTCGTGAAAAGCAGGAGTTATGCATTGAGAAGATCCCTCCCCAGGGTCAGGCAGGCCCAAGGGAAGCCAACTAGCCTCTCAATGGTTCAGTCTCATCAACGGAAAGAGGGTAGTGCTACTTAACCTTTCTCACGGGAAGGGCATCAGAAGGAAACTAAAAAGCACTCGGAAAAACATCAGAGAGTGGTTGGTGCTCTGAGCTTCCCTGCGGTAAATTTCTGCAGTGTTCCTCTATGCACACCTCTCGAAGATACAGCGGCTGCTCTACGATCTGAGCAGACCCACCACCCCAACAGTGTCTCCGATCTTTCTGCATGGTGATGATATACTCACTCCTTTGAGTGTAAAGACGGAGCCCTTCCCTTAAATGCCCTTGGGAAGCTGTTGCGTCTGAACTTAGTACATCAAAAGCATCATGCAGGGCAGGTGGGTTCCTTTGGAAGATGGACTGTCCACCATGCCAAATTTCAAAGGAAGAAAGGGATATTAGTGGTGGAACTTCTCAGAGGTGAATTCCACATGAGACTTCTGCCCCCCAGACACATTGTGCATCACTCTTTTGCCTTCTGGTGGTTAGACTCAACAGTCAGATACATTCTTTGCATCTGCACTGTAATACAGCGCACCTGAAGGTGGTGGTGGGGGATGGGGCTCATGCAAGAAGAGGTTTGCAAATATGGCTTATTGGTGTGCTAGTGGGGGAAGGGTTTAAGAGAGGTTTCTGACTGGCTGACTGCAGTAAGAGAAAAGGGGTGTATCCTAAAACTAAACCAGCAAAGTCAACACCCATCTCCCTGAAGGGTGAAGCATGGTGGTCCAACCTGGCAAGAAAGGAGCACAGCTCTACCGCTGAGACCTTTAAATGACAGCTTCTTGGAGAGCAAGAAGCAGAAGACGCTCTGGTTGGTGACTTCCCGTGCAGCCAGAGATCAGACCAAATGCAGGAGTTCTGTTTCTCTAACTTCAAAGAGAGCTATGGTCTGAGCTCCCCTACTGAAGCTGGCATCTGAATTCACAGGACTGCCACACTGAATTATGGGGGGGGGGGGCTCTGAGCTCCAAAAGGAATCCTTCTTCATCCTCACCACAAGGGGAGGGAGGATTAAGGAGGAGCTGGAAAGGAGAAGAGCCCCTATCATCCAAATTGAGAATGTTAACGGATTTGTTTTAAAATGCCTTATGTTCACAGGAGACTTGAAGTCTATACCTGCTCCTTCCCCCGAGCCCCCCAAACACACACAGACCTGCCATGACACAGACTCAATCCCACTCACATCATCCCATCCTGGATTGTAAGCAGCTATCAGGCAATGATGGAAGCTATTTAGAGGTAAGGATAGATGTTCAAGATACGTTACTTAATAAAAAGCTACAGCTGGCTTTTAAAATATTGTATTTTCATTAATACAGACACAGTAGCATGTAGGTTAACACATGTATACACAGGCTCAGAAAGGAAGGTCAGGAGCTCATCATTAAAATATTAACCATCTCTGGGTCACTTCTTGGAGGCTTCAGGCTGTTAATGCTTATCTCACCAAAACCCAATGATATAGACTATGTCCAACTTCACAATCCAGAAACGAGAACAGAATTGATTTGTTCTGCAAGACCCTGCACATACAAAGTGGACCAAGATCTAGCCCTTCTTCTCAGACAGTTGCTGGTTCTTTGGGAGGTCTTCGCCATTTTTGTATGCATTTGCATGTCCGACTGTAAACATGTAATATTTTTTAACCCGGCCTTTATTTTTAGTATGATTAAATACGTTCATGAAAAACCTGAGGTTATTCTAGAAGCAACAAAAACCACAAGCAAAGCAGCTGGGGTTTTGTCACTCCTGAGGACTTAACTTTCAGATGTGCTATCAACTCACTACAGGGGTAACTGCAGGTGTCAGCCGACAGACACTCAGCCATTGTTCCACCTTTCCTACTCATTCTCAAAAAGTAGCAACATTTTTCCGGAGGGAGGGGAGTGCTCAGCCAGGGTTGGATAATGAGTAGGCATCAGGGCAGATTGATCACTTTATAGCCAGACTGACCCATGCTTGAACTGTCTGTTCTCAACCAGCTACCTGACTTTATGTGAGCCGCATGACTTGGAGGAGGTTCTAATTCTGTGTCCGTAAAAACAAGGATGCTCCCTCCTACTTGCAGGGTCATTCTAAGAGCCTGATAAATTACCATTTGTTAAAGCTGATGACACATTAGATACAGCGTATAATTAATCACTTTATTATGAAGTTCCAGGTACTTGACTTAAACAATTGCACAGAAAACTAAAGTCACTGTCCATATCTACGTGCTCTGGGAATTCATTATGTTTCCAGCTTCAGGCAGAACTTCCCTCAGCCTTACTGCTGTTAATAAACAACTCAGCATGTGAAGACAAGAATCAAGTTGTGGGTGGTTGCTGAAAGGAGCTGGATATAGGGTGAACAGTTGGTAGTTGCTAAAATATCCATCTTAAGCACAGAACTTGGGTCTAAAGCTAACCGGAGGAGTGGGCATCACGCCCCATTCACTCACTGTTGCTAAAGGAGCACATTCCCCCAGGAAGAACAGAGAGAAGGGTTAATAGGGGAAAAGGTAGTGGTCCAGCAGGGAAAATTAACTCCACATCTAGTTCTTGGGGCTCACAGAAGCGAAGGAGCAGCAAGTGCTGATGGGACAGAGTCCCAGGTGCAGCCAGCACCACCACTTTGCTCTATGTCTGATCCCTGCTTCTAAAATTTTGAATGTGGGAGGTGGAATGCAGGTTGAGGGCAGGTGGAGGGCAGATGCAGGGCAGGTGGAGGGCAGGTGGAGGGCAGGTGGAGGGCAGGTGGAGGGCAGGTGGAGGGCAGGTGGAGGACAGGTGGAGGGCAGGTGGAGGGCAGGTAGAGGGCAGGTGGAGAGATGGCTCAGCAGTTAAGAGCGCTGGCTGCTCTTCCAGAAGACCCAGGTTCAATTCCCAGCACACACATGGCAGCTCACTGTTGTCTGTAACTCCATTTCTAGGGGGTCTACCACAACCATATATGCAATAAAAATAAATAATTTTAAAAGAGATTGAATGTGCCCGAGTCCTTGACAATCAGGTTAGTTGGGTAATAGAGGCACTAAGTCAGTTTTACCATTGCCACCTTGTCAACCCACCACCACCTTCACACGGCCTTTCTCTTAAAGACAGAGCTGGGCACCTCTCTAACACTATTTAAATCCACATTTCTAAAATTTGTATATTTTCATGTCCTTTGTTCCTCCTCTATGGTCCCAGCTTTTTAAAGTGTTAATATCTTTAAAGTAAGTAGGAAAATGCTCAAGAGCTTAACTCATCTAAAAGATATCTGAAACTCCCAGTCAGTGCACCTGAAAGATACGGCTACAGAGTGGGGGAAATGTGATCTAGTAGCTTTGGGGTTTTTGTTGTTGTTGTTGTTGTTGTTGTTGTTGTTGTTATATGTTAACAACATGGTCTATGTCTGAGGCTGACCTTAAGCTCCATACATAGTCAAAAATAATCCTGAGTTTCTGGTCCTGAGATTAAAGGTCCTATCTGCTGGGCTTCTGCAGCACTGAGACCCAAACCCAGGAGATCAGGTATGCTTCGCAAGCTTTGACAGTTCAGTCAACTGGGGTGTATCCCTGCCCACGAAGTACCTCTATAAGAAAGGAAGAGGAGGAGAAGACTGGAGCAGAAGGGAGAGGAAGCCAGAGGACCTGGAAATCAGACTTTGACCTGGGTTTACTGACATATTTAGCCCCCTCTAGAGCTACCTGCAAACTATTCCTTTGATCAGGGTCCCACCCCTTCATAGATCAGATCTAACTTTCTATGGATGGGTAGTCAAGCCCACACCACCCTCCCGCCTCCCTGGATTTTACAGAGAGAAATGAAGGCCAGCAATAGCACCAAGTGACAAAGCACTAGCAACTCTCACCCTCCAGTGGCATCAGGGACACCCCACTGCCCTGTTGCTGTGGGACAGCTCCCATCCCGTGGAGATCAGAGACCAGCTGTGATAGTCCCAGGCTGGGAGGCAGTGTCTCATTTGATTGGACCTATGCAGCTTACTGCGCTGTTGGTCCAGTCCTTCTCCATTGATCCTACAACTATCAGGAAAGTGGGTTGCTCATTATATGTGTTAAGAATACCATGAGGCAGTGGTGGTGCATGCCTTTAGTCCCAGCACTGGGGAGGCAGAGGCAAGAGGATCTCTGTGAGCTCAAGACTAGCCTGGTCTACAGAGTGAGTCCCAAGACAGCCAGGGCTACACCAAGAAACCCTGTATTAGGAAAAACAAACAAAAAAAAAAAACAAAAACCAAAACCAAACTCTGGGCATGTGGTCCATCCCCTAGGCAGATTTAAGACTCGCCTGTATCATAGCAAATGGGGGCACCTGGCAAGAAAACCTTGCAACTCAGAAGAGGCAAGCTAAACCTGGAACCTCCTGCCCACTCCCTCAGACCTTGGGTGGACAGGAGTCATGTGCTAAGGCCACTGCCAGGTGGCAGGTGGCCAGGCCAGCAGAGCCATCTTGTCAGGAAAAGGAAGTGCTCTCTGGGCAGAAGTCCAAGAGTGGCTCCATTCAGCAGCCTCCAGACTGAAGCGCCCTTCCTGTCTCCTACTCATCTTGGGGGCCCCTTCCTTACCTCCTCAAGAGTAAGCCAGAAATCCAGCAGCAGCATCTAGAAGCTTCCTCCTGCTGCTTCCCATGGCCCTGGCCCACCACTCTCTCCCCAGGGATAGTTTGCATACAAGAGTCCAAGCAACGATACCCAATTGGGAAGAAATTGGTAAAAACAACTCCAGGCAGCTATCCAAAAGGCTGTATTCAGGACAGGCAGGGAGATCCAACTGGGGACTGCAAGGGTTAATCATTTGTCCATCTTCATCAGCAACCAAGTAAAAGAGTTAACAGTCAAATTGCTTCTTGAGGGGGGATGATCTCAGAGTCCTGCATCCTTACTGGCCAGTTCATAGGGCAATAAGTCAGACACTTTACTGGACAGGTGATGTCTCTGGTGGATAAGAAACAACAGCTTCACCACTCTCTTCCCATGTGTCACATCCAAAGAGGCCAATGGACCCTCACCTTGGCTGGCTTTCACAGACTATCCAACCCTCAATGCCAGAGTCCCGAGTGACAGACTGCTGAGCAAAGTGGACCTGAATCCCAGACAAAGAACAGTAAAACACGCCTGTGATTAAGACACTGCCACTCTCCAGACAGGAGAAGCCAGAATAATCTGGTTTCTGATCTGTAGTTACTGCCCTTTCACCTGGAGAGGGGAGCCCAAAGACAGCATTGCCAGCGGGAGGTCCTGAATTCAGTCTCTAGACACACGTTCTCACGAATGTACATGAACGAGCACACACACACACACACACACCAGACAGACAGACAGACACAGAAAAGAGCACAATGTCCTTGGGACCAGGTATTTCCTGTCCATTATCTCAGACAGGACCCCTCAGATTATGTAACCTGTCACACCTGCCAAGCCTCCACCGTGTGACCACTATGCAACTCCTTGTAGACAGAATAAGATTTAGTGAGATACAGAGACAGATCCTTAGTGAAAATTAGATTCTCTGCCTTCAAATGAGAAGCTAGACAAGCATACCATAACTCCAGCATTTGGAAGGCTGAGGCAGGAGGCCAGCCTGGACTACAGAGTGAGACCCTGACCCAAGATGAAACAGGCATAAAAGGTCAAGATGCTCATGTAGACACCCAGCCGCCCATGTGTTCTGTTTTTCTGATTAGAGTCATCTAGCTGAAGTACAAGAATACCTCGCATTTATAATTTTTCTCCCCTGAAGACTGGCATTTTACTATCTGCTTTTTGAGTTTTATCATTTCTTATTTCATAACAGAAACCCTAGGCTATCCTTATGCCTGCTCAGCAGCTAGCTTCTCTGTTCAATGTATTTCACAGATTCAGGGACCTTGAAAATCTCTTGAACTTTTATGAGAACAAGTAGAGGCTGAGAGAGAGCAATTGACGGGGGCTAGAGATAAACAGGCAGAATGTTAGAAGAGGTAGGTCCCAAATCTCAGTCTTCTGATTGGTCCCTACAACAATCTTTACATCCCTATAATATAAAATACCACTTAAAAACAAACAACCAGGGCCAGTTGTGGCAGCACACACCTAGGATCTTGCCGTGGGGAGCCGGGGGATTGAGATTTTAAAGCCAGTGGACATAGCAAGACACACTCCCACCACATCTTGCTAAAAAGGAGAGTTGAGATTAATCTATGACATAGCCTGGTCCTCCTAAATCCCACGCTATATTAGTCAGGGTTTTTCCAAAGGCAACAGAACCCGTAGGATGTATGTATATTTAGAAAGAGACTTATGATAAAGAGTTAGCTTAGGCAGTTCTGGAGGCTGACAGTTTCAAACTCTACCCTGGAGAGCAGACACCAAAAGCAATGCGATGGCACTCTGCTTCTTGCTCAGGAAGATCAGACTTTTGATCCAGTTAGGCTTTTAACTGACAGGAGGAAACACACCCACAGGGTAGATGCTCCTCTGCTTTACTCAAAGTCCACTGGTTTAGATGTTAACCACACCCAAACCCGCCTTCATGGACTGACTGCAAGCAAAGTACAATGGCACATATGATTGCAGATGTCATGAGGAAGCTTTGTAGGATAGCCTTAAAAAAAAAAAAACCTTATAAATTGTATGTATTTGTTTGTTCTTTCTGTATCACACACACACACACACACACACACACACATTTGGCAGCAAGCACCTTTACCCATGAGACATCTCAACAGCCCCTAAAAAAACAATCTCAGAAAAATACCCATAAATGTTTGATAATGTATCTTGCTGCCTTATGGCCCAGGCAAACTGACACAAAAAGTTAACTACCATACACACACCCTGGCTAAAAAGCAATCTCAAACAATCCCTTCACACTTCAAATTTACCCCTAAAAACATTGTTGTTGTTGTTGTTGTTGTTTTTCATGAAAATCACAATGGATTTCTTGGACACGGTTTCTGGGTCATGTGATAAAGAGGATGAGGAGGAAGACTCAGGTTGGCCTTGAAGATCCCCAGACAGGCCTGGAAGTACAACATGACAGAGGCTCAGTAGAAAAATATGGCCAGCTTGGGCTACATAGTGAGTGCCAGGCTAGCCAGGTCCAAGGAGCAAGACTCTGTTACAAAACTAACAAACATTCTCAAAGTGGGGGGTGGGGAGAAGCTTTCTAGACACAAGTAGGATATACACAGCAGAAAGAGACACAGTTAATAACTGATCTTGCTTAAGGAAGAAGAGATTCGGAATGCAGGGGGGGTGTGTCTGATGAGCCGTGCTCATAAACAGCCTTGTTCTGGACGTACTGATGGGAAGGGGGGGGTGGTGGTCTGTATTAAGGTTTCTGGGTGGGGCAAGTGATCTTTCCAAATCTAAATGATTCTGTGATCCTGTTTCTGCTGAAATGAGTAGCCCTGAAAGAAATGTTCTTCAGAGCGAAGAAGAAGAAGAGGGGAGTGTGAGCCAAAGAGTTGAAAGCAGACACTCTGTCACCCAGCTTCCCACGTAGATTCAACAGGAAAAACCGCCATTCCTTTCTCTGCCCAAAATAACTGCCTGGTGTTACTGATGAGGAATGGCTGGCATGTTCCGCTCGGAGTATCTCAGCTGGATAAGTGACACCTCTGTGTGTAACCAGCCAGGGTGGGGTCCAACGAGTGGGAAGCAGGGGAAACTGCAAAACTACCTGATAGCTAAGTGTTCCTGCCTCATCGAGTCTCAAAACTCTGCAGCTAGATTGATTTAAAGTAAAACAAAGCAAAACACTTGCATACACTTGAAAACACTTTTAAAAACATAACTCACTCTTACTTCTTTAAAAATAACAGGATACACAAAACCCAGATCATAAGAAACTAAATAAGACACATGCTCTCCAGTTTGTTTACCAAGGGAACAATGACAAAAACAGCAGGAAAAAAAGAAAAAGAAAGAAAAGAAAAAGGAACGGAGGGAAGTCCAAAGGTCAGAACATAAGTAATAAATCAACCAACCTCAACATACGTCCTTACAGAACTCCAACTCAAATTAGCGTACTACAAAAGCAAGTTCTAAGCAGTTGGGTAAGGTACACAGATAGGCATTAAAAATCCAAAGCCAGCCAGGCAGTGGTGGTGCATGCCTTTAATCCCAGCATTTGGGAGGCAGAAGCAGGTGGATTTCTGAGTTCGAGGCCAGCCTGGTCTACAGAGTGAGTTCCAGGACAGCCAGGGCTACACAGAGAAGCCCTGTCTCAAAAAAAAAAAAAAAAAAAAAAAAAAAAAAAAAAAAAAAAAAAATCCAATGCAGCCTGAGCTATACAGCTTGGAGCCCTCCAAAACCAAAGCCAAAGCAAATTATGAGACAATTAAGTAATTGTCAAATTCTGATTAGCTATCTGATATCAAGAATTGTTCATCTTTATGATGCTGGTATTTGGATAAGTTCACGGAGTCTTTTATCGTCAATATATGAAATATTTTAGAGATGAGAGGATAATGTCTGGAATTTGCTTCAACACAGTTCCAATGAAGAGAGGCTTAGATGGGTACAGATGAAACAGGAAAGGCCATATATGAGCCGCTGCTAAAATGTTGTAGATCGAAGCTCATTATTCCACTCTACCTGAGTGTGTATTTGTTAGATAGAAAACCCGCTCTTACCCATAGGTCAGTGCTGCTGTCAACCTTCACCAGAGAAGCTTCTCCCTGCAGTGGGCAGTTGTTAACACAGAGACTCAATAGATTATAATGCTAAGCATGTCAAGCCCCAGCCTCCAAGGCTCAGGAAACATGGAAGACGAGGGGTAGAAAGGACGCAAGAACCATCGGAAAGCATCTTATCGTTAAAATATTTCAGAAATGGGCCATGACGGTTTGGAGAAGAGGGGGAACAATTTTAGCATTATGTTTGCCTAGTTATTTGGTGGGAGATAATAACAGCTAATCTAAATCCAGGCGGTAACAGACAAACGTGCCAGCAGCTTCAACTGGACTAGAGAAAGGGTCAAGGAAGCGTAAAGAACCCAAACACTGTCCACAAACACATATCCGAATGACCAGCAGGAGCCTAAATCCCTGCCATACCAACATTTGCTCCAATCACCCTTGCTCCACGACCCAAGGTAACCAGTGTACTTGGCTAACCACACGAGCAATCTGTGCCTTTCAGCACACGAATGTGCCTGCTTTTCACTTCCTATTCTGTGGTGTAACGGGTGCCCCCTTGGAGAAGAGAGCTGTTCCCTGAGTCCCTAACGCACTACCTCTCTAGGATACACCTAATTTACATATTTGCCCCTGGGATTTGTAGCTTTTGTTAGCTGCTTGATAGGACAATGAGTCAAATCGCATCAGTCAACTCATAATCTGCCCAGCCCATGAATCCTTTGTTAGGTACTCTCCATCCCTGTCTTAGGGAAAAGATTTAAAGTCTTGCCAAAGTCACCAACCCATTCCTAAAATCATCTACCTGCAGACAAGATCCTGGAATCCCTGGCCAAGAGGGAGAGTCTTGCTTTAATGTTTATTTTTATTATTCTTTAATTATGTATATGTGTGTGTATAGGTGTGGGTGTGGGTGTGGGGGGGGTGTGGGTGTGAGAGAGAGAGGCATGTACAGGTGCCCACAGAATCCAGAGAAAGGAGGTGGATTTCCTAAAGCTGGAGTTACAGGCAGCTGGAAGTCACCAATGCTAACATGGGAGCCCAACTCAGGTCTTCTGCAAGAACCGTAAGAGCTCTTTTGTTTGTTTGTTTTTGTTGGTTTGTTTGTTTTTTTCGAGACAGGGTTTCTCTGTGTAGCCTTGGCTGTCCTGGAACTCACTCTGTAGACCAGGCTGGCCTCGAACTCAGAAATCCACCTGCCTCTGCCTCCCAAGTGCTGGGATTAAAGGCGTGCGCCACCACAGCCCGGCTCCGTAAAGAACTCTTAACTGAACAGTCTCTCCAGCCCCTAGAAGGGGTTCATAAGAATGACACAAAACCCTCCAAGACATGAGACCATAAGCTAGAAGATGCGATGTGTCTAGATCAAGAATGCGGGTCATCTTATCTACAATGAGCAATTCCTCAGATTCAGATTCACGGTGTCTCTTTGCTTCTGTCTTAAGAGTGTCACTCTCCCTATCTGGGAGGCTCCAAAGAAGTAAGCTGGGTGACAAAGGCCGGTGACTACAGTGACATTTTGCTGAAAGAGACTATACTCATTGATAATGAGAAAGTCTGCCACATTTTATATGCTTAAGAGAGACAGAGACAGAGAGACAGAGAAACATTATTTCCCAGGGAGGAAAATGAGGCCTAACAAATATATAAGTTCTTTGTTTGAACACACAAAGGTAGTGGGTAGGCAAAGCACTTAGGCATCCAGAGTCACCTGGTCCCTTTACAATCTCTTGTGCATCTCACCCCCTATGTCATCTTCATGGTTTGATGCCCTAGCTATAGTAACCACGCTTTGTGGGCAACACCTTCCTTCTTCCTATTTCATGTTCTCTTCCAGACTTCAGCCAACTTCTTTTGTTATATTCCTGTTACCATTAGGATTAACTTGCCTCTTCAAAACTAAAAGATAACCTTAAAGGTTTCATCTGATTCTCTAAGACAGACTCCAAAAACCCAGGCTTTGGATTGTCTATAGTTTTCACTCAAGAAACAAAACATCTCGGTGACTTTTAAGTTGTTTGAATTAACTTTGACTTAAAGAAATATTATGGTCAACACTGAATAACCCTAGGTCTTCTGTGTAATTGTATGAAAGAAAAGTGGGGGTTGGAAGATGACCCCAGAGACCATAGATGTGTAGACAGTTCTGGCTATGCCATCTTCAGTTATCTTTATCCCTCTCGATACTGGTGATTGAACCTAGGGCTTCCTCTACGCTAGTCAAGGACCCCGACACTAAACTACACACACAGCCCCATCAAAAAAAAAAATTTTAATTGCTATTTCCATTCAAACTATGAACATTTCTCATTAAAAGAGGCTTCGCTGCTCCTTAACCCTGCAGTATCCTTGGCCTAAAGCAAGTCATCAAACTTCACTGCACTTCTTCCCAAAGCATCGTTCGTTTTCTTTACAAAAACAAACCTTGCAGACCGACCACTCACTGGGAAATGAAGGAACATTATCAAGAGACAGGGTCACAGCTAGCATCCCCCACCACACACTCTTCTTCCTCGGGAGCCTGGATGTTCAGGTGTGAGCTGGCTTGGCACATGGCAGCAATTTTATTTTCTGGTGCCACCATCACTGCACTGGACACACACTAGATATGCACACAAGTCACTGTAGAATCAATCCTAAAATACACTTGCCGCAGTTTGTTCTTCTGTTCAGGAACCCCTAAATGGCACTAGCAGAGACAGACTCTAAGTGCTCAGTGATTGAGATCAAGCCTCTACCTCATGCCTAGAATCCCATGAAAGGTACTTACTGTGCTGGCTCATGCCATCCTTTCCAGAACACACAAGAGATGTCCTGTTTCCTTCCCACACGTATCTGTCAGAGCTCAGCCCTCTGAAGCCAGACTGATTGTGGGAACCTAGTCTCTAACATTAACCTGGGGCAGGTTGGTAGGCAAGTTTTCTACCACTGAGCCACATCCCCAACCAGCCCTGCTGGAGCTCTCTGAGCCTCCATTTGTTTTATTTATAAAATAGGGGGAAGAAATTTAACCTATAGAATTACTGTTAATGGTTCACACAGAATTATCTCATTTATTTTTATTTCATTATGACTGAATTTGGCTTTATTTAGGGAATACTTTATTATTTCTGTAACCAAACCCACTTAGATAAGACCTCACATATTTAATAATGTGTCACCACTTACAAATGAGGAAAAACATGTTTAATGTTTCTTAGACCAGCATGGCTGCTAATTTCTATATTATGCTAACTTCACAGAGTAACCCAGCTTTCTGAGGTGCCTTCCTTCATCTTATTCTGCCTAACATTCATTAATTCATTCATAACTATGGACATATTTATAACTGACTAGGAACATAGTTCAGTGGTAGAACACTTGCCTACCAAGTAAAGAACACCTGGGGGGAGGAAGTTGATCCTCAGTGTCACTACAAAACAAAACAAATATATGTGAATGTGTCCATATAATAAATAGATAATGATTCATACCTACCTGCTGGCTCTCCCTTTCCCTGCCACCTCTCAACTAGCTGTAAGTTCTTTGGGGAAAAGTTGGGATTTATTCACTTTGGTGATTCTCCCACATGATTTCTCAAATGTTTCTTGAAACATAAAATTCTATATAATCATTTCATTACCTCCGCTTCAAAAGGAAAAAAACGAGGAAAACCAGAGACCTGGCCAAGATCATATCAAGTAAAATGGAATCATGAAAACAAGTTGTTTTTTTCAAAACAATCACGTTTGTTTGCTTGCTTGCTTCCTTGCATGTTTTTAGAGACAGACTCTCAGTATGTAGCCCTGGCTATCCTGGAATCACTCTGTAAACCAGGCTGACCTCACACTCACAGAGACCCGCCTACTTCTGCCTCAAAATCAAGTGCTGAAAATCAAGGTGTGTCACTTTGCCCAGCTAACTTGCCACTCTCAACCAGATCCAATTACCCATCAGCACCAGGAACCAAGCATGCTCAACTACTCACTGCAGAGGCAGTCATGACAGAATGGTAGTTAACTTCAAACACTGACAGAATTATCTCAAAAAGGAAGTCTGCACCACATGGTCGACAATCATCACCTCTTGCTTATATTAGATAGCCAGCATAGATTCTTCCTCTATTCTAGCTATGCAAAGGAGGAGAAAAAGAAAGAAAGGAAAGAAGGAAGAAGGAAGGAAGGGAGGAAGGAAAGAAGGAAGAAAGGAAAGGAGGGGGAAGGAAGGGAGAGAGGTAGGAAGAGAGGGAGGGAGGAAGGAAGGAAGGAAGGAAGAAGAAGATAGAAATAGAAGAAGAAGAAAGGAAAATGAAAGCGGTCCAGTGTGTTGGTGCTCTTCATGGAAAGCACCCCAGTACCCCCCAACCCTCTCAATCAGCTGCTTCTCTCTCACCGATGATGGATAGGACAAACAATAGTAGAAATCTGAAAATGGACCAGAAGAGACCAAAATTCAACCTTTCAAGGATAATAATGAGAGTAAAGAAGATGCTGGACAAGGAGGAGGAGGGCAGCATGCAAACATCAAGAGGCACCTGCGTGTAATGTTAAGAGCGTCTATGTGAAGGGAAGTGATTCTCTGACAGGCGTTTCGTTTTCCTTACTACAACTAGAAAGGTATAGATTCCCTAATTTCTCACGTTCCTGTGTCCAATCATCAACCACAAAAATCCCTTTCCTAAGGGTCTAGAGTTAAGTTCTAATGCCAGAGGTGCCTAACTTTCACAGATGTTGATGTTAGCGGTGATTGATCAGGGCAGCAACCACACACTCTTAAAGAAGTGTGAAGTGATTACAGGGCACAGGAAGTGGTGACCATAAATAACCAACAAACCACCAACTCAATCAATAAAGCCAAGTGCCTATTGGGAAGGAGGGAGATGGAAATACAAGGGTCCTATAGTTATCCATCAGCTGTTTACAATCCATTGGCTTTGTTCTTCTTGTTCCTCCTCCTCCTCCTCCTCCTCCTTCTCCCTCTTCTTTAATTGTGTCTGACCATTTTGCCTGCATGTGTATGTGTGTACCATGCACTTGCATGTACCCTCTCAGACCAGAATAGGGTACTGTATACCTGGAAATTGCAGTCACACTGTGAGCTAACATGAATTGAAGTTGGGTCCTCTACAAGAACACACTAAGTACTCTTAATTGCTAAGTAATCCTTCCAGGTTGTCATTTAAAGAATCAAAAATAAGCACGAGACAGGTATTTCTCCAAGACTGGCTCGTGGTTTTGTCTCCTGTTTCTAGGATAAAGCAAGTTTTATATCTGTCACCCGCACACCCCCAGAGAAGAAAACAGACAGTGACTGTTCAGATATAAATATTGACATGGGCACAGATATATCAAAACAATGAGATAAGCATAGACTTGGAGAAAATATTTGCAAAAATGTATCTGATAACGCACTACCACCCAAAATCAATCTTACTAGTCAACAATAGGTCTGAGGAGATAGCTCCATCAATAACATTCTTGTTACACAAACACAGGACCTGGGTTTAGTGCCCAGCTCCACATAAAACACCCAGGAGCTGGAATGCTCCCATAATTACAACATTCCTGAGGCAGACACCAGGATAGTTTTCTGCTGAAAGAAGACATTCCCCAGCTTCTCCTGTGGACTACACAAGCCATTTTCACCCCGGAAGGAATCCTATCCCATCTTCCTCTGTGGGCATTTAGGCTATCGATGATGCCCCTGGCAAGGAAGAAACTTGGTCCAGCCTAAGGTCAGATCAAGCCTCCCTTTATTTACACTTACCATCATTCTATAGCTGCCTCTTAATAATGTAACATATGATTACATTATTATGTGCAATATACTTTGGTGTAACGTGGTAAAAGGACCAGGGTCTCAGAGTCTGCACCACATGTAAAGTGCCTCAAACCACAGAGAGGCATATAACAATCACTCTACCCTCAATGTCTCCAGAACTGATTTACAGGGATGCTGTGAAAAGAAGAACTTTGTTCCTAAGCCTACCATCTGATTGGCATGTGACTAGTTCAGTTGGCCCTAGCTCTGTACTCTGGCATTCAATTCTTCCTCCTAGCACAAGCTAATTCCAGGGTCTATACTCTAACCATCCACATTCCCTCATTAGAGGATGATGCCAGATAATCTGTCATCAAACTCAAAGCCTGGGAAAGTTATACAGAATATTCTAGAGGTAGGTTTTATATCTGTAGAGTCAACAAGTGATTCTATTAAGTGATAGTCCAAGCTTTTAGATCCTTCAGAAGGAGATGATTAGTGGTTCTCAACCTTCCTAATGCTGCGACCCTTTAATACAGTTCCTCATGTTGCAGTGACCCCCCCACCATAAAATTAATTTATTGCTACTTCATAACTGTTATTTTGCTAATGTTATGAATTGTAACATGAATATGTGCTATGCAGTCTCTGTGGCTTTGGGACCTGGAGGTTGAGAACCACTGACTTAGATGAAGGAGAGTCTCTCCAACCTGGGTTTGCCTGTAGTGCTTTGAGAATATAATCTAGTCTGTACCCAGACAGAGAGCTCCGGGGCCATAGCCCACCAACTGAAGTCTACAAGGAGTATACAGGCCTTGACAGTAGAGTTTGTAGATGTTTTCCAAGAAATTCCAAAAGTCAGTATCAGTTAAGGCTCACCTAATTTAGTTATCTTGCTTTACAACAAACCAACCTATTTTTTTAAATAAATCATGTTAAGAAATATGCTTATTGGAATTGACTGGAGCGAGTTGGGTCGACCGGAGCAAGCAGAGGTCCTAAAATTCAATTCCCAACAACCACATGAAGGCTCACAACCATCTGTACAGCTACAGTGTACTCATATATATAAAATAAATAAATAAATTTTTTTTAAAAAAAAAAAAAGAAATATGCTTATTGCTGTCAGTATGTGGTGACCTAGAGATCTATCCATCAGCAGACAGAGTAAAGAGCTGGCTTTAGCCCACTTTGTTAATTCAGTCTGTGATGTAAATTATTTATTACAGATCTGACATGACCAGCGGCTTTCATGTTTCATCCATTGGCTGAGTGTATGGAATAAGAAGGTAGAGATTTTTTTTTTTTTTTGGTTTTTTCGAGACAGGGTTTCTCTGTATAGCCCTGGCTGTCCTGGAACTCACTCTGGAGACCAGGCTGGCCTCGAACTCAGAAATCCGCCTGCCTCTGCCTCCCAAGTGCTGGGATTAAAGGCGGGCGCCACCACCGCCCGGCGAAGGTAGAGATTTTTAACAGCTCTAGTAACAGTTTTAGAAATCTTTGTAAAATTTGCACTTACCGACATGGCTGTCACAGACTAGGGTAGCTGAGGGTGTTCGGGGTTCTAAAGAAGTGCCTACTGCAGAGAAAGCAAGGTAGACACTCTCTTAGGAGGATGTTTAAAGTGGAAACTAAAAATCATTTCTTTGGGGGAAATACAACTTACAATTAAATTGTCTCTTGGAATATAGGTATAGCAATTTTATGTTAAGAAAAATATGTATTGTCATATTTTCAAATACTAGAGATGATCATTTAAGGGAACATTCCCAGTTTTTAAAATTTACCTTATCAAATGGTTTTTAACCAAATATCTTTTTTTTTACTTAAGATACTGTTTTTGTTCATTCAAAATAGCTGGTATTGTTAATATTTAAAGCACGAGTACAACGTTCATCACATATAAAAGCAAGGAGCACCGGGCGGTGGTGGCGCACGCCTTTAA
>NW_022196898.1:46111201-46136050 GCF_008632895.1 Mastomys coucha | reverse complement strand
AAAAAAAAAAAAAAAAAAAAAAAAAAAAAGCAAGGAGCATCTCTCAGACACATTCTGTTCAGATCCACTCCTTAGATGCTGACTCTAACTAACTCCTTTTACAGGGCTTCCAGGTGCACTCTATGCAGGAGTCTGATGTAACAACAGCTGACTACAGGGACCTTTTCCTCCTGCAGAACTCTGGTACACAGTCCAACCAGCTGTATAATTGCATTTAACGCCTGTTAATCTTGATGTAAATGCTTTCCTCGTGTCACCTTGTTTCTTAATGTCCCCCACAAAGTTGCACAGTTATTACCTTCTTGACTTATGTTCTGATCTTCGCCGACTATTAAGACCATGGCCCCTTGGGTGGACCCTCTTCTGAGAAACTCTTAAGTGTTGCTCCTCTTCACCCCTGTCAACCTTCAAGCAGTTACAGAGATACAGACATTCCCAAACCCCTAAAAAGCAGTTGTGGTGACCTCGACAAGGGGACTACAGGCAACGCACGTTATCCCTCTTCCCCACCGCTCTGTGCTTTGTTTGGGGGACTCACAACTGAAGCCTCCTTTCCATCCATTAACCTCGTGGTCTCACCAGCTCAGACCAGTTTAACGTCCTTGAGAACCCGCTGGACTGCTTGCCTGCTGCAGTGCTCCAAGATGAAAAAGAACTAGACCTGACTGCTGGGATGAGGTGTGCATCCTCTCCACAAACAATGCGGCTTCCACACCAACAAATCCTAACTGCTTTGAGATGAAGCCTAGAGATAGGGACCATGAGAAAGTCAACCCGAAGCCTCCTCCTAGGTTTGGGTTCCTGGTTCCCTACTACCCCAGCTCCTCCCCTGGGCCACATCTTTTCCTCTTATTACCCTCACCCGTGGGTTTTTGCCCTGTCTTTTAAATGGTTTACTTATGGAACCTCACTCACCCTATACCCAAACAAAATGTCCCAGGAGAGCTCTTCCAAAACTCACCTTACAACAGCTCCGTTTGCCCCTGAAACATCTGGAAAAAAAGATCTTTTAGACATTATGGAGAAACTTTGGCTAAGAAGGACTATCATTGCCTAGCAGTGGTGGCACACGCCTTTAATGCCAGCACTTGGGAGGCAGAGGCAGGTGGATTTCTGAGTTCAAGGCCAGCCTGGTCTACAGAGTGACAGCCAGGGATACACAGAGAAACCCTGTCTTGAAAAACCAAACAAGAAGAAGATGAAGAAGAAGAAGGCGAAGAAGGAGGAGGAGGAGGAAGAGGAGGAGGAGGAGGAGGAGGAGGAGGAGGACGAGGAGGAGGAGGAGAAGGAGGAGAGGAATAAGGAGAAAAGGAAGGATTATCATCTCTTTCACCCCATGCCAGATAAAATTCTTTATATTTCTCTTCGATTTGCTCCCGTTCCTTCCTTGGCTGCTCTGTCGCTCCCTGCTACTTCAGCTCCTCACTTCTGTGCAACAGTCCTGACAATGGGACCAGGCACAATCACCCGGAATCAACTCTAAGCCCACTTTCTCTCACTGGCCCACTCGGTCTTCTCCACTCCAGTCCTCCATATCACTCAACGGTCCTAGAAATTCTCTCAGTTTTAACTCTGCAACTAAACCAAATGCTTATGACTCTCTGATTATTTTCCAAGTCTCTACAGGAATGCAGGTCGGCAACAGCGCCATCCATTGCAGCTGATTAAGACTGCCCTCACACACGTTGCTATGTGACCAGACCCCTTCTTCAGTGAACCCAGAACTACCCGCTCCAACAAAGGACTACACTTCCCAGCTTCCCTTGTGGCTTCTCAAGTGTAATAAATGTATCATGCTGGTATAGGATGTTTAGAGTGGGGGAGGCTGTGAAAGAGTGGGGGCAGGAGGCACATGGAGAATCTGTACTGTCTGCTCAACTCTCCTGTAAACCTAAGACCTGAAATTCTCTCCTTTCCAGTTGCTGACTATTTTGTTTTTCCATGATACCTGGGAACCATGGTTAAAAAATAAAAGAATCACATTTTTCTCCTGTGCCTTTTTGGTAATCCCTCAGCAGTGATAAATCCTTAGGTTTTTAGGGTAAAAACCTAAAAAAAAAAAAACTCTAAAAATGTCTATTTTTTAAAAAAATTATGTATGGTTGCTATATGGTTATTTCCTAGCTCTGACAGTGTATAAGCATTTGTTCTTTCCAACACTTCCTTGTAAGAAGTTGGTAGTACCATCATACAAGGAAAGAATCAAAATGTAGTATTTAAAAACATTTTAGTAGATTTTTAAAAATATTTCAAATATTTGAAACATGTGTTTAATAAATATTTGATTGATACTATGTGTTAGACATGCCATAAGCTACCATTTTTCTAGGTTCTGGGTTTCTAGAGATCATGTCTAATGGATTTATGTTTCTATTCAGTTTTCAAAAGCACCTACCTACCATTCATTGTCAGAAATCTTAATGAATATCTGCTGAGGGATTACCAAAAAGGCCCAGAAGGAAAATGTGATTTTTTTTTTACCAAGATTCCCAAGAATGATAGAAAACAAAACAATAGTTGGAAAGGAGGCACTTTTCAGGTTTGTCCCTCTCCAAGCATCAAGCAAAGTGTGCTAGCCACATGACAGCACATGGCCCTGAATCCAAAGTGGGACATTTCTTAGAAATAAGCCCAGGAAGAATGGTTGCTGCCTTGTACTCTATGGTAGGATCCTAACCAAGGTATCAGAAGGCCTCCTTGAAGAGAAAACACCCCTCGCTTGTGAATGCACAGAACCTGGCCTGCTGTGTAGCTAGGCACAGGTACCCCATGAGCTGCCGGCCAGAAGGCAGTTTCTCGTAGCAGCTGACAGCCAAGTCCACCCAAGGAGGAGATACTGCTCCACCGTCCCTACTTGTTGAAGTAAAGCTCAAACACATCCACAAAGCCACTCTTCCCACTCTCACAGGGATGAATATTCTCAGAGGTGCTTCCTCGCCCCAGACTTTCTCTTTTCTATTTCCCGTCCTGCTGGCACCCAGGGAATCCCTATGGTTTTCTTAGCAGTACAGTCAAAAGGCCTTTCCTAGATCTCGTGAGGGTGGGCATTCCAGCTGAAGCAGGGCCCCACCCACACCACCTGAAATCATTAACTTCCACATCATTCATGTTGTTACACAAACACAGAAAACAGCATGCCACAATCTGCTCTGAATCCTCACAGCCAGAGCTGTCAGGCCCATTGCAAGAAACCTGAACAATAACCAAGAAAATCAACTTCTTTCTGGTTATCCTTCTACAACAGAGGCCAACTGTTGACATGAACATGCTTAATGCCTCCGTTTTTGCATTTTACCCATGCCTAATAATTCGTGATGACCAGAGTTCTAAAAATCCACAACATGCCATGCTGTGTTCTGAACACACAGTCCCTGTCGTGTGCTCAGTTAAGTTCTCATGAAGAAGTCAACAGAACCCTGGCATCTCGGGCAGTGCAAGAGCTGACATACAGGCTAAGGATGGCCTGGGACAATCAAGCCAACCTACCCAGAATATAAGAGACTTAGACTGGCCCGGACAGAAAACAAATTCAGACAGGCTGGAAGAAAATAAAAACAAAGAGGAATAATTCTGAGCACACTTCTGTGCCCAAAAGGCTCTACGGATTCTAAATTTGATCTTTCCAACTGATAGCCATAGGAAATTAAAAGCATGAAAAAAAAAAGTGGCTTGTTATTGTTTTGTTTTTAATAAAAAAAACTGTGCTTCTCGGAATGAGAACCAGTAGGATGATTTTAGAAACCCATCAATATTCCTGGCAGACAACCTGCAAATGTGGAGGACTGTGGAGGCAGAAAAGGCAGCCAGCCACCTGGCAATTCCCTCCCATGGAAAGCAGTTCTGAGAGCTGTGGTCAACAGAGCTACATTCCAGTGCATCTCCAGTTCAGAATCTGGGGCTCTCAGCAAGTTTCTTGACGTCTCTATGAACTCTGGTTTCCTCCTCATTTTTAGAATGGAGATAATGTTATCAGATGAAATAAGGCAACACAAGTAAACTGTCTACATTCTGTGTACATGCACGGGTACACACACACACAAGTGCAGATACACAGGTGCACATACACAGGTGCACACATACAGGTGCACATACATGGGTACACACACATGGGTGCACATACCCGGGTGCACACACATGGGTGCACATACACGGGTGCACACACCCAGGTGCACATACACGGGTGCACACACACAGGTGCACATATACAGGTGCGCACACAGGTGTATATGCTACACGTGACTATGGAGGCCATAGGACAGTCTTGGTTGTCATTACTCAGGTGCCGCACACCTTTTTATCATCCAGATCTCTCAGTAACCTGGAATTTATTAAGTATACTAGTCTGGCTGGCTTCACGGATTCTCTGTCTCTATCTCCCCAAGGCTGGGATTACATGCACATGCCACCATGCCTGGTTTGTTTGTTTGTTTGTTTGTTTGTTTTTAAAGATTCATTTATGTATATGAGTACACTGTCACTCTCTTCAGACACACCAGAAGAGGGCATCAGAACCCATTACAGATGGTTGTGAGCCACCATGTGGTTGCTGGGAATTGAACTCAGGACCTCTGGAAGAGCAGTCAGTGCTCTTAACCACTGAACCATCTCTCCAGCCCAGTTTTCTTTTTTTTAACATGCATTCTGGGGATCAAATTCATGTCCTTGTACCTGCAAACAAAGCACTGTACAAACTAAGGCATGCATTTCCCCAGGCCCAAATTTCCTAGTGTAATCACTGATGTATTCAATGGTGTATTCAGTAAGCAGTGACTGCTAGAAATCACATGAAAAGCATGTAAGAAAAATACTCAATTATTTGCCAATGAAAAAGATGCTAAATTGGAAAGAAATAAAGTTTGAGCACTTTTCTGTGATATATTTTGACCCTAACAGACAGCTTCAGCTGTAAGAGGGAACAGGCGTGTTCAGTGTCTGACTTGGTTGCAAAGAGCAGGACTTAAACACTCTAACAACTGAGAATAAAAATCACCTATGTACTTGCATTAGTCTATTCTATATGTTGCTAGAGTTTAAAAACACTTGGGTTGGCAAAGAAACTCAATAACATGGTGCTCATGAATATCTTCTACTAAACACTGGTGACAAACACTATTAGACCTTCTTAAACCAGGAGAAAGGAAAGGTTTTGGTATGTCATGAAACAGGTTTTATTTTCCCTGTCTCAATGAGTTGTCACAAGCCTATGGAAAAGACTCCGAAGCTTTACAATACAAACCAAGAGATAAAATAAGCTGTATGTGGGCCAGGGATGTAGCTCAGTTGGTGAAGTGCTTGCTAAGCTGGCACTACACCCAAGGTTGGATCTCCAGTAAGGCCTAAAATGAGGTGTCATGAAGCACATCTTTAATCCCGGCATTTAAGAGAGAGAGAAGCAAGAAGGATGGGAGCCATAGAGCCATTCAGCAATCCTTGGCTACACAATGAGTTGGAAGCTAGCCTGGGCTACATGAAACCTGATCTATAAGTAAAATCAAGATGTGCGTGGTACTTTGTTGCTTTCATTTATTTACAAACTTCAAATTAAACATCCTTTGTGCATCTGCTAGTTATAAAGCATCAGGCAGAAAAAGTCACTGTCCTCAAGGAGTTTATAATTTTAAGGGGAACAAGATGAACTAGCTCTCATAACGGACAGGGATAGGTGTCACCAAAATTCAAAATACCATGAGGAAAAGCTTGATACTAATTAGGAATTCTTTTTTTTTCTTTTTAAGAATTCTTTATTTATCTTACAAATATGAGCACACTGTCACTCTCTTCAGACACACCAGAAAAGGGCACTGAATCCCCTTACAGATGGTTGTGAGCCACCTTGTGGTTGCTGGGATTTGAACTCAGGACCTCTGGAAGAGCAGTCAGTGCTCGTAACCATTGAGTCATCTCCCCAGTCCCACTAGGAATTCTTGAAAGGTTCCTATGAAGGAGTTAGGGATAGGGACAACAATAAGAGGCAGCACAGAAATGCACTACAGGCATGTGGTTTGACCTGGGTAGCCAGCACTCAAGAATGCGTGTTGCATCTTGGGATAAAAGTTGCTTGGTGCAAGAACCAGTAAAGAACAGAGACACAGCAGAGAAGTGGGCAGGCACCAGCTATGTGCAGAACTCTAAATGTCAAATTAAGTTATTAACTTTTGCCAATTACATTAACCCCAAATAGCATATGGCATACTCAGAAACCCACCAAGGCACAGAGAAGAAAGGAAAAGCAATGACTTAGAGAGAATGTCTGAAATGGCACTCAGGGCACCTACACAGGGCTGCGACCTGGACTCCTTCATGCTGCTGTGGCTTTCTGTGTTGTCCCTTGGGAAGCCGACAAGCCCTCTGCTTGTCTTACTGTGTCCTCCTTGAAACCAACTTCTACAATTTCTCCTTCCTTGCCCAGGACACCAAAAAAATGAGGCAGACAAGTAATAAGTAGATTCTGGAGAAATCCAAAGGGCTCTTGGCAGGAGGAAATGGAAATGTTATGCAAATCCATCAGCCTCAGACACACAGCCTCCAGTGAGGTCACCGGGTCCCTTCAATTTAGCTGTGCCCTTTGAGTTTTCTGACTTCTTGTCACTCACTCCTTAATTCCAGTAGGTTTTGAATGCCATCATGGTTCTTCTCTTGAGTGACCTGGAAGGCAGCCTGACTTTCACTGTATGGTCTTGGTTCAATCTCAGCTCATGTCATTGTCTCTTGGGCTGTCAAATTTCTCCCCTAAAGATCCTACCTCTTACAAGCACTGCCAGTGTGTGCAACTGGGGACTTTTTCCAGTGCAGACACCCTTTCTTCATTTCATCCTAACACTTGCTGCCTTGACAATTCCAGTTAGTTCATTCTAACTTAACTCACATGTCTTATCTATCAATGCTAGTGAAAACTATTCCTCCTCCCCCCACCCGAGAGCCATTTATCCAGGGACCAGCACATCCTTTTCCCCCCATGAACCCCCCTTCCTACTCCAGAAGCCTTCCTTTGGTTTTAAAGTGTATTAAACATTAAGTAATCACCATGTTTCCTTAAGAGAAGGGATACCCACTTGGTATACACACGGAAGCGCAGAAAGGACTCAGAGGCAGGTGAATTCCCTTACAGGAGTCACACTCTGGCTGTGTTCAAACTTGTCCACTTGTCCACAACAGCTCACAAAGACCCCAAACTCGCTAGCTGTTGCCGCATTTACCACAACGGTCTCTTGGGAAGAGACCCACTGTATGGGAATGCTGACAGCCAACAGAGCCTGACTCAACATGCAGGATTACAGCACTAAATTAAATTATGCCTCATACTCATATGGAGGGGTAGCTGATTCACTGTCGGGGGGATGGGAGGAGGGTGTTGTTAAGAGAAAAAAGAAACGGTTAAATCATGGGAAGTCCCAAAGGAAGTCTTCAAGTCCCATTCTAGAGGCCTGCTATTGTGTGCTCTGGCTGTAAGGTACACCCAGGGCCCTGTCTCCTTCTTCCTCTTCACCATCCCTCATGCCAACATATGCCTCACCCCAGGCTACTTGAGCCTCAGTAAACCCTCTGGCTGCAGGTTCCAGCTCTGTCCACCTCCTGCCCATGACCAGCCGACGTGGATATTTGTGGCTGGGGATTCTAGCAAAACCAGACCACGACCCCTCCTGGGCCAGCTCAGCCTTCCATTCGCAAGTCCTCATTGTACCTTTCGCCCAGTCCGATAGCAGCCTCCAAGCTGTAATCCGAGTCAGGCAGACAAGATGGGAGGAGCAGGGAACAGATACACATTTCACAAGGGGCCAAAATGAACCTGCTGCCCTTCGCAAAGTCCTCGCCTTCATTCCCTTCGTCACAGTGGGGTTGGGGGCACTGACTTAGCAGGCAAAGAGAGCATGATCTAAGCCGGTGCACCGCTGCACACAAAGCCCATCATCACCTTCTGCTTGTCTTGCAAGCTCCTCCCTGGGCTTGGTCTCCCAGGGTCTCTGATGCCCCCTTCGGTGGTCTGTGGGACGGTCCGACTTGTTCTGGCAGCGCAGTCTTAGCCTGCTCCTCCCCGCCCCTCGCCACAGAGACCATAGGGAGTTCAACATGGCTATAGGACACGAGGGCTCCCCATGCGTCCTTGGTTTCTGAGCCCACTGGGTGGCGGACCACGGTCCAGTGTGCGAAGGACAGCTTTGCGCGGCAGCTCAGCCACAGCACACATCCCAGCCCCTAGATGATCAGCTCAGGTCCCCAGCTCCCCAGCCGCGAAGCCGGCGCGCCCAGCCGCAGCGGCGCTCCTACCTGTGATGCGCCGGGCAGCTCTGAGCGCACTGCCCAAGCCTGGCGCCCGGTGCGGCGGCGATGGGGCCGCGGGCTGGCACTCGGGCTGGCTGCCCACTGCCTCCTCGCTGGGGCTTCCTGTGGGGCTGGACAAAGGACATTTCCTGGGAGGAGCAGGGAATGTTCCCAGCATGCCTCGATTTGTAGTTCACCGAGACTTCCTGCCACCGCAGCAACAACGGGGGGCTCCGACTCGGACCCCAGGACTAGAGGAGAGGACACTGTCTGGCTGCAGTAGCTCGGGGTCCATGGCCGACCCGCCGCCGCTTGGTAGAGTCGCGGTCCTGCAGACGCGTGCTGCCCGCACACGCTTGCTGCCCTGTGCGCTCAGTACGAGCGGCCTTTTCTTTAGAAGTGAAGTTTGTGATATGTTCTGTTTAAGTTGGCTTTTTTCCCTCTTCTTCTTCTAATAGGTGGTCTTCCATAAGGTGAGGTTGGGGAGGGGGCACACACTCTAATACTCAGCCTAGCCTGGAATGCACCTAGACAACTCACCGCGATTCTTCCTCCTATGTATGCTTCAGGTGTATGCCAAACCGAGTTTGGTTTTTTTTTTGTTTTTTTTTTTTTGCTTGTTTCTGTTGTGTGCTAATCTACCCTAAAGCCCCCTGCGTGCGTGGCCAGTGCTCTGTCCCTCTACCAACCTTTTCACCTCCCAATGTCTCTAACCCAGTGTTTCTCAATCTGTGGGTCGCGACCCCTGGGGATCAAATGGTATTCTCATAGAGGTGGCCTAAGACCATCAGAAAACACAGATATTTACATTACAGTTCATAAACGGTAACAACAAAATTATAGTTATAAAGTAGCAATGAAAATAATGGTTGGGAATCACCACAACATGAAGAACTATATTAAAGAGTTGTAGCATTGAGAACCACCACTCTACGCAGTCAGGACTCTAACTGTGGCCTGTTTAAGAAAAACACTTGACTGCGCTTCTGGTACCCAGGCTCCTTAAGGATCTTGGCACTTTGTCCCTAAAAGCCATAAGGAGCTGATCATTCCTAGATCCTGGCCTGGCGACATCCCTTTTCTCCACAGTTGGCCTATTCCCAGGCTTCTTTTCAAGAAAAATAATTGAGAGATAGAAAATAAACGTCATGAGTTAGATCTATGAGAGTCAGTGTACCCTTGAATTAGGGCTGCTCTGGACTTTCTGTCTACCATATCCTCATTCACCTTTAGGATTCAGCTTCCTGGGCCCAACGTTGCACTCGATGGAATGTGTGTTGGGTGAGGAAGGACACTGCTACCAGAGAGAGACTCCACTTTCAGTCCAGTGAGGTCTGTGAGATTTCCCTAAGTTCCCATCAGTCTGTGGGGCTAAGACCCCTGTGGAAAGGTCAAGGCAGGGCAACATAAAAAGTAAATGACAAGCCAGATGGTGGCACACACCTTTAATTCCAGCACCCAGGAGGCAGAGGCAGGCGGATCTCTATGAGTTTAAGGCCCACCTGGCCTACACAGCAAGTTCTAGGATAGCCAGGGCTACACAGAAAACCTTTGTCTTGAAAAAACAAAAACAAAAACAAAAAGCAAACAAAAACTAAATGACTAAAATCTGAGTTTCCCAAAGCATAGCGGGAAGGGTATGATGAGCCAATCAAGGAAAGAACAAGTCCTAAGATTCTCTAGAATACTTGAAAAATAATATGACAAGATCCCTGTGTAGTGGCACCACCCAGAAGACTGGGATAGGAGAGTGTGGAATTCAAAGTTAATGTGGGCTACCTAGCAAGACCCTGGCAGTAGGTAATACGTGCATACCTACACAATCAGAAGGTCACAATGTGAGTTTCCATTTGTCAACTCACATTTCCAGTGTGCAGAAGTAGGGACCTTTGAGAGAGGGCCTTAGTCTGTGTTTAAGAACAGATTAACTAAGAATGATGTCATCATTCTTCTCGAGACCTTTCGTCACGGGATAAATGGCTGGTTTAATTCAAGCTGCAGAACTGATGAAGAGCAAGTCGATAGTATTGTGTATTTCCCAGAAGTCCTTGTTGATCTTTTGGCTGTCCATCTGAATTAGTTGCACAAAGTACTTCCCCTTCACATTTGTAGCCTTAGAGCACTCAGGTAAATAGCTCCCCACTTCCCCTAGATAGAACTCACGGGTGTTAGTGGAATCACGTAGCCCCGTAGTGCTCAGTTTGAGAAGGTGTTAGGCTTGCCTGTGGCACTGAACATTGTCTCCTCTCCCCCCAATGAAGCAATCTGCTCCTCTTCCTCTAACGTGACTTTTTTCTATGTTTATTATTTTTGTTGATGGTATGGAAATGTATCACGTTACCTCTACCACCCCGTATCAAACCTGCCCTTTTAGTTTTCGTTTGTTTGCTTGTTTGTTTGTTTCCAATGTAGTTAATTCATTACTTTGGCAAGGTGGTATTTTCTTTAACATATTCTTGCCTTTATAGCTTTCAACAGTGACCTCACTGTTGTCACTAAGTCCTATGAAACCTGTAATGGCCACTGTATGTGGTCAGTGCGTTTGAGGGCCTAGGGAAAGATACTAGCCATAAGAGTAGAGCTTGGCTTCCAGACTAACAAGCATCTCTGAGGCCTTCCACAGGTTACAAATTGAGTAATTAGAGGTATGTTACCCTCGAGAACCCGCATCCCCATTGACAAGATATAGCTCACACAATCACTACACAGAAGCCACATCCATCGATGTGAGAAACTGTAAAGGAATTTGTGTTCTCAGATGTTTCTGGTCTTCCCAAAAGCCCTTTTGTACCTCCAAGGCAGTGGTTCTCAACCTTCCTAATGCTGAGACCCTTCAATATAGTTCTCATGCTGTGGTGACCACCCCCCAACCACAATTGTTTTCATTGCTACTTCATAACTGTAATTTTGCTACTGTTATGAATTGTAATGTAAATATCTGCCTTTTCCGATGGTCTTAGGTGACCCCCTGTGAAAGGATCATTTGATCCACAAGGTTTTGGTCTTTTGACCTTTTGAACCTTTTGTCATTTGAACCACAGGTTGAGAACCCCTGCTCTAAGGAGTGGGAATAAGAATGAGAAGAAAACAGGCAATGGGAGGCACAGTTAAGGTGTGAACTTTGGCTCCGATGGACGATGACCTCACTGAGAATGGTGGTGTTCATGGAGTTTTCTTTTTTTTTTTTTTTTTTTTTTTTTTTTACTTTCGAGATGCTTTGGGGATATTGGGATTTTGGCTGGGAAAGAGAGGCAGATGATAAAGCCAGAGGGGGAGAGAAAGGATGAGGGATTAGCATCCAACAAATACTTGTTGAACTAACAAATTCCTGAAACGTAGGCTGACTGGTGATGTTGACCGTGAGATGATCAAAGTGCACATTCCCACTGAGACACACAGTCTGAGACCAGACAGAAACGGCATTCCTTTCTCCGCGCTCACACTCCCTCCCCTGCCTTTCACATCCCCAGGGGAAGACAATGATGAATGAGGGAAAGGAGGGACTTAAGCCACCCTGATACTGGAGGGCAAGCTCTCTCTGACTTAAGGAAAGATGTTAAAAGTAGACAGCAACTTTAGAGCAGCAGAATCTTCCAGGATTTTTATTTTACTTATGTTTAAATAAATATTTTACCCTCCCTTTGCCTTGGATTATTCTTTCCAGTTCTGGGCATTGAAGCAGGGGGTGGGGGAGTGGATCTCTTAAATACTAGGCAAGGATAACTGAGTCACATCCAAACACCCTCTTGTTCTTTCTTAATTCAAGGCTGTGTCTCTCGATAAGTTGCCCAGGATGGCCTTGAATGTTTACGCTCCTCCTGCCTCAGCCTCCAGAGAGGCTGGGATAATCAGCCTGTGCAGCGGGGCCCTGCTGATTTTGTTACTTCTCTACCCTGAAGTACAATAAATAGCTATTCTCATCCTCACCTTCCGAAGAGGAGGGATGAGCTTTGAAAGATTGGCCAGCAACAGTTTTAGATCAAATAGCTCTTGTGTTTTGTGTTAATCTCACTTTCGTTATAGTTACTTTAGGTGAACGGGAAGTAGGATTTACTTCTGGGGAAGGTTATTACAGATAGGGTTGCTATAGATGCCTTTTCAAATGCAGGGTTTAACACTTGATCAGAGGATGACAACTGGGGGTATAATTGATCCTGTAGCCACTGGGGAGAAGCTACTTGTCAACCACCATATTATCAAGTCTATCTTTATTAAACTTGGTAAAGTCCAGTTTCTTTGAGATGTGGATCTTCTGGTGGTGGCCAAAGAATCTGAATGCAGCTCGTGCACAGGGCTTTGTTATGTGTTCTTTGTTTTGCAGCCTGGTGGTGACAGTCATAATGACATGGCCAGTCATGAACCTTGGCCACTGTCCTGGGGCTTCACAAAGGCACCTGTCATACTTGTCTGACATCCAGCCTGGGACCAGCCTGAGATCAGAGACTCATACGTCTCCTTTAAAGGGTGGTCTGCAGGACTGTTGAGGGCAGACATCCATATTCCGGCAACAGGTTGTAAACATGATCACGAGACTGCTTGGGTAGCCATTGCACCGAGAACACCAGGAGTAAAGAAGCCAGGGACCAGTTTTAGATGCTTTCAGTATAAAGAAGACACATGTTGTTTTTCTTAATCTAGTAAGCAATCACACACACACACCCATTAATTGGATAGCAGCACCTTTGAGAAAGAACCCCCAAGTCCTTGCGGTTTAGAAAGAGACAGACACCACCCACTTCCCCGCTTCCATGTCAATGGGAGGATGTGATCAAGACATACCGATTGTGATGCTATACTAGGGACAAAATGATAAAAAAGAAGCCAAGCTGAGCAAAGGGAGGAAAACCCAAGAAAGTCTTTAAGATATTGTTGGATTGAGGCTGGAGTTTACATATCCCTAGGCGTTTAGGTTCCCTGAGTCAAAACATTCTTGGGGGGGGGGGGGTGCTGGAGCTATTTTCAAGGGAAGTTCTGTGCCTCAGAGTGCTATAGAGCTGGGTGTGAGAGGCTGTAGCGAAGCAATTGGCTGGGGTGTGGATGGCTGCGAATAGGAAGGACCCCACCCGCCAGTGCCACTGTCAGGAATTGGGACTCCTTGTATCATGACGGCCGAGGGGCTGAGCTAGGAGTGTCAAGTCAGCATGTGAAGGGTGAGTGGAAGAGGTCTTAACAGACTGATGTTGGAATTTTAGAGGAGTTGTTCACTGTTTTTCAGAGAATCTAAAGAGAGGGGCATGTGAGGCAGGCTGCAGTATTAACAGAGAGGAAGGTATGACAGACAGGCTCCAAGGTGTTCTTCCTACCTGTCCCCAGAACACCTAGGAGGGACTGCCAAACACATCAATCCAAGCCAGGCTGAAAAGCAGACATTCCCTGTCCCCGGCAAGGTGACAGGCAAGATAGGAAAGAGATCCTGGAAAGACTGATGCCTGGGTCTAGATCAGCTTCCTCCTGTGTGCCATCCATGTTTAAGGAAAGGAGGAGGTAAGCCCCTTTTAAGTAGGATGACCACAATTTGTCATGTAAATAGGGCAATTCTGAGTGTGAAGGGGGGGAGTGCTATTAATAATTAGACCTAGTTGATGTCACTAAAGGAGGTTACTCTAATTAAAAGAGCTATCACTAGGACACGGTCCTACGTCAAAAAGCCAACCCTTAGTCCTCCTCACCACCAGACAATTATGTCTGCTTGCCCCTCTCGGAGGCCAAAATGGCAGCTAGTCAGCTGAGGACTGGAAAGTGGCCCAGCCCTGAGCCTTTCCTTAGGAGACAGTCAAGACTAAGGGTTAGGGTGTAGAGGAGTTCTGTACTCTGAAATGCAAGGGGTAAGCCATGTGCCTCAAGAAGGGGGCTGTCCGAAGTTCCCATCACAGTTCAGTCAAGGAATGTGCTAAGAAGCCTTGCCTTGCTTTGTCTTGCCTTAAAAAGGATGACTGGGTAAACTAGAAATTAGCACGAAACCTCTCTCTTTGAGGTAGAGAAGTTTTGCTTGTATGTAGAGGGGGTGGTGTGGAGGATTGAGCCAGGGTCTTACACATGATAGGCAAGTACTCTACCAAGCTACCCTTTTCTGGTAGGTTTTATTTTGAAACAGGATCTCATTGTATATCCCGCATCTGAACTTGTAGTCACCCCTCCTTCCCATCCTCCCTAGCAGATAGAGTTATAGGTGGGAGTCACCAGACTCCCTGTTAGTTTTCTTGTTGTGTAGCATTTTGTTTTGTAAGGGTTTTTTTTTTACTGTTAATTTGTTCTCTCTCTCTCTCTCTCTCTCTCTCTCTCTCTCTCTCTCTCTCTCTCTCTCTCTCTCTCTCTCTCTCTCTCTCTCTGTGTGTGTGTGTGTGTGTGTGTGTGTGTATCTAAGTGTGCACTTGCCCCACATGTATGCAGGAGCCTGTGACTGATTGAAGAGGGTGTTAGACCTAAAACTGCAGTTACAGATGTTTGTGAGCCTCTGCGTGTGTGCTAGGAACTGAACCCTGGCCCTCTGCAAGAGCAAGAAGTGTTTCTCACCACAGAGCCTTCTCTCCAGCTGTGTGTGTGTGTGTGTGTGTGTGTGTGTGTGTGTGTGTGTGTGTGTGGTGTATGTTGGAAATGCTAATCAAAAATATAACACAAGGGGTAGAAAGATGAATAAGTGGTTAAGAGCACTGGCTGCTCTGGCAGAGGACTTGAGTTCAGTCCGCAGCAGCCACACCCTGCCTGTAACTCCAGTTCCAAGGAATCTGACAACTTCTCCTGGCCTGCAGGCACCTAGGCACACACATGATACACATGCATAAATAGAAGCAAAACATTCATACACACAAAATTAATAAATCACTTTTTCAAAAAAAAAGACTACTTGTACTCTTATTAAAAAAAAAAAAAGAAGGTAACACATATCTGAATGTGAAGTTCTAGCCTGTGTGCAGACTCAAGACAAGAAAGGAAAAGAGGAGACAAGATGGAAATTTCTTTAGTTCAACACATCTATTCCAGTCTGCCCCCCCTTTTAGTCATGTGTTAAATCAATGTCCCTCCTCTGCCATTTTGTTTTTATCTATTATCAACAGAAACTGTTCCAAGTGACCTCAGAGAGTTTGAATTTTGTTTGTGTGTGCATCTGACAATATTCCTCAGAAAAAGAGGAAGGAAAGAATAGACAGTACAGAAAAGTGGGTTTACAGGAACAACAACCGTCAACCAGGAATTTTTCCTTGGAAGACACACAACTCTTCCATAGTTACCATCAAAGGGTTCAAGCTGACCACCATACGGGACTGAAATGGTGTGGGATGAAGTCAGTCAGTGTCTTGCTGTGGGGTGAGCACAGATGTATTTCCAATATTCTATTGGTTCATTTGCTTGAAGAAAGAATGGTCTTTTTTTTTTCTTTTTTTCTTTTTTTTAACATAGGCCCTCCAGGTTAATTAAGCATTCCAACAACTGAGCTACAATCCCCATTCCCTGAAAAAATGATCTTTAAACCTTAAAGTTCCTGTTAGCTTGACTGATTTGTTCTTAGGTAACATTGTAACTCAGGCTTTGTTTTTTTTTTTTTCCTCCAGGCATTTCTCCCTTAAGTCCTGAGAGTTGCAAGCATTCCTTAACACACTGGGACCTTTCTCCCTCTTCTGCCTGGAGTCAGCATCCCAACTGCAGGCTAGCCTTTCTGTGGGCAGCTCCTTCTCATCCTAGCCTGTCTGTCTAGAGAATGTGCCTCAGTGGTAGGGGACGGAGTGACTAAGCTCAGCATCACCTCTGAGATCTTTCAAAACTTTAAGGCAGCTGCCCTCACTCTGAAAGCTCTTTGTTTTCTTCATATTTGAAATGACTTAAACTTTACCTACCAGCTATTCTGACGCAATGAAATTAGTGACAACATCTTACACATAGTTCTTTCCAAGAGTTTAATATAGTAGTCAGCTTTTGCAATATAAACTCCCTAGAACACTGGTTGACTCCTAACAACTATTTCATTTCATAAGCAGTTACGAGGATCATGGATGTTCCTCTGTGGGCAACTTGTTTTGCATATGCTTTTCCAAGGTAAGCTTATTATGGAAGTGTATGGTATAAAGGTGGATAGTTCATTAATAAGTTTGTATTTTGAAGTATGTCTTGTTCCCCAGAGGAGACTTTGGGGAAATGGAAGTGAAAGTATTTCCCATGTGGTCAAAGGAATTGGGTGGGGGTGGCCATGAGGAATGTTATCACTGGGATGTGCCTGGCTGACTGACGGCTAGCCCTAAAATAGCATCCTGCCTACATTGTTTCCCATAGCAAATGCCCAACACTGGGGGGGTTTCATCTAGGCTGGGATCTCTGATCCTCAGGGCCAGGAAGAGGAGGAAGCTGTGAGTTAGAGGGAAACCCAGACTCAGAGATTCCACTCACCTCAACACTAAGTGCATTTCGATTTCTGAGTCTTAAAAAACAAACTTGTATCTGATTTAATGAAAGAACATGAAGTACTCGGCCACAAAGAAGTGACTCAGGGTAAGAATGTCCCATGTCATTGCTTTCCAGCGTGGTGTGGGAAATCGATGACATCACAGCAAGACAAGACTGTCGAGATAGTAAGAATAGAAGTGAAGAGCCCCAGCTGTTGTTTGCAGAAGCCATAATCATCTGCATGGAATTCACTGTAAGCTAAATGCCCTCTCCTCTTATTTAATATGTTCAAACAATTTTTTTTTTAAGTAAGGAGAGATGGGCTTTGAGAAGTTGTGTTTACCCAACAGTGGAAATTCTTGCCTTGTTCAGTCTCCAGTGCCTACTGTGGCTCACCAGTAGGCACTGGAGACTGAACAAGGCAAGAATTTCCACTGTTGAGAACAGCAGTTCCCAACCTGTGGGTCACAGTCCCTTTGAAGGTCAAACAACCCTTTCACAGGGATCATGTATCAGAAATCCTGCGAATCAGATATTCACCATACAATTTTTGACAACAGCAGAATTAGAGTTATGAAGCAACAACAAAAATAATCTTATGGTGGGGATCACAACAACATGAGAAGCTATGTTAAAAGGTTGAAGCATTAGGGAGGTTGAGAACCACCGGTCTAGGAACATTCAGAATGGGAGTGTAAAGGGGAGGTCCAGGAAATCCCATCCACCCATCCTGTCATCCATCCATCCATCCAACAACCAGACACTCACTGTATTAGAGTATGTCTGCTCTCTTTTCTTTACAGTGCTTCATTCTGGGTCCCTCAGTATAAAAGGCAGGGACCTGAGAACAGCCAGGCAAGAACAATAATCTCATGCTGAGCAGACAGCTGGGCAGAGAAGACATTAGGAGTTTTCAGAGTTGCTTGCTCTGGTGTTGACATTGAGCTACACGGTGAAAATAGGCTTTCTGGACATTTCAAATAATGGCCAGACCCTGAGATTTGTAAGACAGAGGTGAGGCAAAATGGTTGTCCATACAGACTGGCTTGGGAGCAGATGAGTGTTGACTCAGAAGGATGTTTTATGTTAAGGAAAAAATATGAATAATTGACACAGCAGTGAGGAAATAAGGCCCTGTCTAGGGGGAAGGGAGGACACCTATGCTACCAGACAGACTGGAGGGCAAATAATCAAATAAGTAGGTTGAATGGGTTCATGGAGTTAGACCACTTTGTTTTCAGTTTCTTTCCTTGTGTCTATATTCAGTGGTAATAATGATCACTTCTGTCAACAGGCCAGTTTTCTGTAGTCCACCTGGGGCTTTTTTGTTTTTTGGGGTTTTTTTTTTTTTTGGTTTGGGGGTTTTTTGTTTTGATTTGTTTTGTTTCATTTTGTTTGTAGCTTAGACTCTGTTATTTTTTTCCTCTTTTTGTGGTGGTTAAGTTCATAATAATATAAATGATAACAAGGATATTAAACCCTAAGTGAAGTTCCATGGTTTCAGAAAACCAATCTAACTATACAGGAGTTCACTGAGATGCATCAAGTTTAAAATTGGGCAAGGGTTTCCGTGGTTTCTTTAATCTCTCTGTGTGATTTTTTTTTTTTAAGATTTATTTTATTTAATGTATATGAGTACACTGTTGCTGTCTTCAGACACACCAGAAGAGGGCATCAGATCCCATTACAGATGGTTGGGAGCCACCATGTGGTTGCTGGGAATTGAACTCAGGACTTCTGGAAGAGCAGTCAGTGCTCTTACCCACTGAACTATCTCACCAGCCCAGTTTACACCTACCTGACACAGCTTTTTCAGTGGTGTCACTAAAATTTGATCCTATTCCAAATAAAGTCGCATTAATATCTAGTTGCCTTGGCTACACCTCATCCCTGCCCTCTGCCACTCATCTCTTTTGAGTAAACATTTTTTAACCTTATTTTATTGCTAGCTATGACTTTTGCAAAGGTGAAAAGATAAATCCATTCATACACTAAATGTTTGCAAGCATTTGTAGTTCTATAAATATGCCAGTGAACAAAACACAGATCTTATTCTCAAAGAGCTTGTGGGCTCAGGCTGACCACGGTGTTTAACATAGCAGAAGTCAAATATGTTTGATGGTGCTGTGTACTGTGTGCCAGGCCATATGAACCCTTCAGTTATTTATTGTCCCCAGCCACCCTATGTAGTAGTTCCTATTGTTATCTTCCTTCCCTGGGTCACTTTGCAGATGGCTTGAACACAGTACTATATGGTGAGCCCTTCCCCCTAACAGCAGTCCACTGTGATGAATGACCTAGCATAGACATTTTCCACAGAGCAATGTCCAAGGTGCTGTGGTACCTGAGGTGTAGGGGGCAGGAAGTACATTCTGAAAAAGTTCTAAACTAAGCCTAGAAGGCTGTTAGCTAGCTAGGTACAGAGGAAGGGAATGAGATGTACTGACAACATTGGCATTTTGGTTTCTTTGAAAAACATAGAATATTGTAAGAATATGTTTTTTGTTTTAATCCCAGGTGTGGGGACGAGGGCCTGCTTCACAGCGGGTGACTGTGATTTGTCTCATGCTCTAGCAGACGTGTGATTTGCAGGCTGCAGATAGTTTCTACGATTGTGTGATGTTTGAAATTCTGGGGACTTTTCAGAGAGCATATAAATGCTAGGGCCCCAACAGGTTTGGGTTGATGGTTAGTTGCTGTTTGTTTCCGTTGGTGGCTGTTTGTTAAGTAACCATGCACAAAGAAGAAAAGAGAAGGGAGAAGAAGAAATTAGATAGCCTGACTTCAAAGATCAAACTTTTCCTAAGGAATTCGACACACCTAACCAGAAGTAGTCTAACGATAACATCACCACCACCACCCTTCCCTCTATCTTTTTTTTTCTTCCATATCTAGTGTTAGGGGGTTGAAAGGGTGGAAGAGGTGGAGAAGAGAAGAAGAAAAAAGAACCCACAAAGTAGCAAATGGCAGCTGCAGTGAGGTGACTCTGGGCCAAAGGAATCTTATGGGCAATGATCCTGAGCCCAGACGCAGATTGGCTTACACTGCGAAGCATCCTGGAAGACAAATGAGGCCAACATGCAGGGGTGAGTTGAGGAGGGAGCAGAGTATAAGTGAAACTGAAGGGGTGGGGTTGTGGTCTGTCTGTCTCCCTTCCTTCCTTTCTTTCATTGTTGTTGGCTTTTTGAGATATACTGTTACTAAGTAGCACAAACTCATGATCTTCCCAAGGGGATGAGCATTTGAGGCCAGTCTAGGATAAGTAGCAAGAATCTATCTTTAAAAACAGCTTTTTTTTTTTTTTTATGTGTATGAGTGTGTGGCTACTGTTGAACTCAGGACCTCTGCCGGCACCACTCGCTCCTGCCCCGCTCGCTCGGGTCTTCAGATGTACCAGAAGAGGGCGTCCGATCTCATTATGGGTGGTTGTGAGCCACCATGTGGTTGCTGGAATCCAAACTCAGGACCTTTGGAAGAGCAGTCAGTGTTCTTACCTGCTGAGCCAACTCAGCAGTCCTAAAAACAGCTTTTCTAAGATATATCTAAATTAACTCATAAGCTTAACAATAACCAAGTCATTTATTTTTTGGGGGGAAGTGGGGGGGGTGGGTTTCAAGACAGAGTTTCTCTGTATAGCTCTGGCTGTCCTGGAACTTACTCTGTAGAGTAAGACCAGGCTGGCCTCGAACTCAGAAATCTGCCTGCCTCTGCCTCCCAAGTGCTAGGATTAAAGGCGTGAGACACCACCCGCCCGGCTGAATAAGTCATTCTTAGACTTATTTATTTCCTTTTATTTTTTTATGTGTATAAATGACTGTTTTGCCTACACGCATCTCTGTGTACCATGTGCATGCCTGTGCCTACAGAGGTCAGAGGAGGGTGTTGGATCCCCTGTAGCTGGAGTTACTGACTGTTGTAAACGCCTTAATTGTTGGTGCTAAAAACTGAGCCCACATCCTCAGCAAGAGAGAGCACTAAATGCTCTTAACTACTCAGCCGTCTCTCCAGACTCTAGATTCAGTTTTAAGAGAAAATGTTACCATAAATGGAAAAGCATCTAATATTTATTTGAATTCAGGATTTCCAAGAGTTTATCTTCATCCGTTGCTTTGTTTGATTTCTTCTTTTTTTTTTTTTCAAGTGCAAACATCTTAAGATGTAAAACAGCCTGCTGGTTTGGTTTGGTTTTGTTTGAGACATCATCTCACACAGCCCAGGCTACCCTAGAGCTCTATTGTATAGCCTAGGCTTGTCTTGATCGTCCTGCTTCCACTTCCCAAGTATTTGACAAGTGTTTGCTGGGTGAATATGAGTGACTAACACTTTTTAACTTCAAGTGCATGAGAAACTGAAACAAAGACAATAGGAAGGAAGTAAAATACTGTGCCATCCTTAGTGGCAAAGCTCATCTGAGGGCTTAAAGGGGACTCTGTTTTTATCGATGGAAGCGATCAACGGTAGCCCCAGACCTTCATGTTTACTAATAATGGTGTGAAGAGCCGTTCACTCACCCACTCTGGCTCTGGTTCCTGAGGCATTTGTCAGTGGCTCAGTCTTCTTTCTTTAACTGTATGGAGGCTTCATGTTTTCTGCCGCCTCTACTTCCATATTCTTTTTTTTTTTTCATATATATTTCACACCACTGTGGATGCCTGTAGTTTGCACAGTCTGTGCCACGTGATGCCGTGTTTTATTTTATCCTCTTTCCGTTGGTTTATGAGATATCTTGTACAATTTGCTGCTTTCTTCTCCCCAGCTGGACTCAAAGCTCTCTTATACAGGGACCATTTTTAATTTCATTTCTGATTGACACATCATAATTGTACATGTTTGCAGGATACTGTGTGACGGTGCAGCACATGCATAAAATATCTATATGAACAAATCAATTGTAATTGGCTTTCCCATCTCCTGCGACAGTTTTTCTTCCTTTGTAATTGAAGAGTTCAATCCCCAATCTTGGAACTCGTGTATGGTAATATACAATAAATTGTTGAAAAATTGGGGCTGGAGAGAGGGCTCAGCGGATAAGAGGACCGACTGTTCTTCCGAAGGTCCTGAGTTCAAATCTCAGCAACCACATGGTAACTCACAACCATACGTCAAGAGATCCGACGCCCTCTTCTGGTGCGTCTGAAGACAGCTACAGTGTACTTACAATAAATAAATCTAAATAAATAAATAATAAATAAATCTTAAAAAAAAATGTTGAAAAGTCAGACATGTTTCCGAAGCCTTCGAAGTCCTCTCTCTTAGTTCCTTACAGAATACATAATAAAATGACTTATGAAGTCAGATATGTAACCTCAGTCCTTAACAAACAAAGGCAAGAAATCAGAAGTCCAGGGTCATCAGTCAGCTATACAGCAAGTTTGAGGCCAGCCTCACCACTATCTCACTGCCCAAAGTAAACAAACTCGGTAGATAGATAGATAGATAGATAGATAGATAGATAGATAGATAGATAGCACAAATAAATAAATAGATAGCACAAACCAGAATTGCCTTGCTCACTCCTCCTATGGGAGCATACTACTTTGGCACCTATTATCCTATCTCCTACTAACTGCTTCCAGTCTCCATCCCTTTGGGTACCAAATGACCCTTTCATAATGGGCACATATCAGGCATCCTGCATATCACATGGTTGCATGTCAATTCATCACAGCAGCAAAATTACACTTAAAAGTAGCAATAAAATTAATGCTATGGTTGGGGGTCACCACAACATTGGGAACTGTATTGAAGGGTCACAGCATCAGGAAGGTTGAGAACCACTGGACTAGGGACAACTGGCCACTCTTCATCTATGAACCCAACTGTTTCAACTTCCATGTGAGTGGGAACGTGTGGTACAGGGATCTTGCCCCGGGCTTGTCCTCTGCCTGCCTTCTCCACTCTGCTTGGTAACTGAGCAGTTTCTAAGTCCCTGGAAGAATGTGTTCCTGGACTGGTGAGATGGCCCAATGGATAAAGGACACTTGTTGCCAAGCCTGATAAACTCAGTTCAGTTCCTCGGCCCCACGTGGCGGAAGGAGAAATGGACTTAATGAGCTGTCGTTTGACTTTGTGCTTACATAAAACAAATGTTGGTGTGTGTGTGTGTGTGTGTGTGTGTGTGTGTGTGTGTGTGTATTAAAACGGGGGCTGGGCCCTCCCCTTTCTTATCTGTGAGTCTCAGAGGCCTTTGGTACTTGGCCTCTGGGAACTTCCTCCCCCTCCTTCAACAATGCTCTTCTTGGCCCTGATCTCCAACACAGCCTCACCCGGTCGACACAGTCCTCTTGTCACTACCCCAGCTGCCCTCAGTTCCTGACTGTTCTCAAGCAGAAATCCTTTCTTATCCACGGCTTCAGCAACATCAGCTTCCTTACTCTATAAATTGTGCTTGCCTTCCCGACTCCAGGGATCACTCTGGCTTTGTTTCTGTCGGCAGCTTCCAGACACACATTAGCCATCGCCAGTGTGTTCTTTAGCAGCTGTTTTTATTACTAACGTTGTTTGTTAGTTACACAGTTAACTGAGGCCAGCTAGACCTGTTCAGTGGGCACTCCTGCCTCAGGAGTTGGGTCAGTCCTTGGGTCACACCAGGATGTTTTCCATCGACATTTCTTTTGTTGTTGTTGTTGTTGTTGTTGTGAGGTGTTATTCATGCTCATTGTTAAATAAACCAGTTTAATGATTTCAAAAGATCAACTGAAAAAGGTACCAGTCAACCTGTGTACCTATTAAATATACATAGAAGTTATTTTATCTGTGGAGGATGTTTTTGGTTTTGAGAGAAGAGTATCAAGTGAGTCAAGAGGCGGGAGGTTCATAATCTGCCTTTAACCATACCTGTTGTAATGGTTGGGTCACCTCCATGTGAAGAGACTACAAATTGGGAAAAAGTTTATGCCAAGCTAGGATCTCATCACAGGGTGAGAACACTACAAAGAATGAAGTTTTGAGTGAATTTCTCGACAACTAGTTGGTTGAACTTAGTAGAGAGAAATGAAGGCTGGGGTTCTGCTGATCAGACGATCTAACACCCGAGGTCAGCTCCTGTGGCTTCTCTGGCTGCACGCTGTTATAGAAACCCTCATTCCTCATCCTGTACTGTACTTCGTTTTTGAGCCTGGAACTCAAGTGTATGCAGCCCTGGCAACAGGACTCGGGATTATGGGAATGTATCATGGTCACTGACCTTCAGTGAATCCCAGTGATGAACAGCAAACTCTTCTGCTAAAGGCCACATAGTAAATATTTTAGACTGTGTGCTCATACAGTCTTTGCCAGCTTCTCCATTCTGATGGTTGTAGGGCAGAAGTAGAGAAGACAGTAAGAAAATGAATCAACATGATTATGTCCCAATAAAGCTTTATTTACAAAAGCAATCGACTAGGACCAGGACCCTGACACCACAGTTTTCCGCCCCACCCCCAGATTGAAGTGTTGGGAGTCCTTGGATTTCAGTGTCTGGTTTAACTGTGTCTAAGTGTGTGATAAGTTGGGGGTTTTTTGTTTTGTTTTGTTATTTTTTATTTGATTGATTAATTGATTGATTGAGTCTTTGAAAACTAAAAGAGCAAGAGAGCCAGGCTCACATGGTGCCTCTGGAGTAGCTACATGGTGGCAGGAGGAGATGCTATCAACTAAGCTTACTCAAGAAACCCTGGGGCACTTCTCTAGCGGACCTGGGTGTGTAATAATTCCTAACTCTGTCTCCAGCTTGGAATCCCATATCTACCTACCATAAGAAGAATCTGGAAAGAGTCGGGAGAAACTGAGATGCCTGGCTTTGAGTTTCCCTTGTCTCCATTAAAGTGCAGGTGCTGTGGGCAAGGCATTCATTATCGACTTTCCTGGTTGTAGTCACAATGTCTGATGGCGTGGCTGGGCAAGGGGGTTGATGCACCAGCATAGCTGGGTGGGGTCCAAACCCACCTTCCCTTAATGTCTAGCCTGGTGTCTGTCTAGGAACAGGGCTTTGAGGAAAATAGCATTAAATAACTCTGGAGGGCTTCATATGTTCCATAGCCTCAGCTAAAAGTTAAAGTTAAATAAATCAATAAAGCGCCATAGAGGCAGAGGCAGAGGCAAAGGAGGCAGAGGCAGAGGAGGCAGAGGCAGAGGAGGCAGAGGCAGAGGCAAAGGAGGCAGAGGCAGAGGAGGCAGAGGTAAAGGCAGAGGAGGCAGAGGCAGAGGAAGCAGAGGCAGAGACAGAGGAGGCAG
>NW_022196898.1:46096246-46111191 GCF_008632895.1 Mastomys coucha | reverse complement strand
GAGGAGGCAGAGGCAGAGACAGAGGCAGAGGCAGAGGAGGCAGAGGCAGAGGAATTTCTGTGATTTCAAGCCTAACCTAGCCTATGTAATGAGTCCCAGGCCAAACAGAGCTACATATTGAGACCCTGTCTCAAAAGAAAAAATAGTTTTAAATAGGCATGGCAGCATCTTAATGATTTTGCTAACATATATAAATTATACACAAAATTTATTTCATTATGGCATTTTCATATACTCAAACATTTTATTATATCCACTCCCATTTAAACTCTCTTGACCTCCCACTAATTTACTGCCTAGTTTGCCCTCACCACCATCAAATCCAGCAGTTCCTACTGTTTCCTTGCCAGGAAACTTGGTAAGGTAGAGTGGGGTCTGAGTCCCTGGAAACTCACTAGGCACCTCCCTGTTCCCTGCCAAATTCCTGGTCTGCAAACAAGCCACACTTCCCACATAAGGAAACATGACCTTTGGCCACATAGGCCCAGAACCTAGTTCCCCATGCTGAGGAAGTACCTAGAGGCCCTGAGGGCTTAGCCAATAAGCTCCCCTTCTGAGGACATTCCTCTCTGCAAAAAGTATTTAATCTCTAGTCTACCCTGAGAAGTTAGAGTGCATCCATTTTCCATGACGAACAACCAATAAGCTGCTTGGAACCAAGGACTGTCTCTTCCATCAAAACTGTCATGGGGGAGCATGGAGAAAGCCTTTGCCGACAGAGCTGCTTCCGGCAAAGTCTCCCATAGAAGGCCTCTCTGCCTTTTCAGACAACCACTGATACCTTTGCCAGTGAGCTAAACTGGAGCTCCAATATCCTTGGACCCAAGTTTGTCGCTGTAGAGCCCCAACTGCCTTGTTGAGGGCCCATGGACTCCTGACCCTTCATTCCTGACTCCTCTATGCAGCATTCTAGCAGCGACTAGATGACCAGGGGACAGGGAAGCCCAACTTTGGCCTGTGTTCTCCCAGCCCCCGGAGCGATGCTTGGCGCTTCCCTGAGGCCCAGCACCCAATGGAGGCTTGGGATAAGTTCAATCAAGCTCCCTGTGTTTCGCCTCCCCAGTGGCCATGCCCAGCAGGAAGGCAGAATGCAGTCCCGCACCTGCTTTCTCTTCTGTGAGGGCAATGGAGCCAGGGAGGGTTGGTAACCTAAGGTAATCGTCACCACAGAGAGGTCTGACACACCTTCATGCTCACATGATCCATCATCAGCTAACAGTGAGAAAAAGAAGGGAAACTTTGGCACTGTTACAGACCGCAAGCTATGCAGTCAAAAGCAGAAGCCTGAGGCCTATTTCATTGTGTCTGACCCATCCGTTTTCTTCATCCGCATCCATGCTGCTTTCGCAGCACATCCAGGTGTGTGAGCGCTGCTCTTTGATCCTGAAGTGGTGTGGAAGGGCGATTGGGGAGGAGTGCCCACCAGTCTCATCAACTGGCTGTTACACAACCCAGTGCAGGTGCCAAAACCTACTGGTGTACAATATGGGTGTGCACAGTCCTCGCTGGCGGGGAATTCACAGCTGATGTGAAATATCAGAAAATATGTAGCAAGTAAGACATGCACGTTAGAAGAGCCAAAGCAGTATGCAACTGATGGCACTTTGTACTAGGCAAGGAAAGAATACTGGGAGCGCCCCAGGGTCCCTGCGGAGAAGACAGGTTCTGAAGACTGGATGGGGTATTTATCTTCCGGTAGTGGAATCATGAGATGGGTGTTTGGAGATAGAGAAAGAACCAGATTGACCGTAGCAAGCTGGGTTGGTGAATCAGGAAAGGCAAGCCAAAGTCAGATGGTGCGGATCTTAAAGACAATGCATGGCCATTTGATTTCATTGCAATAACTAAGGACAGCAGAGCCAATCCCAGGCCGGTGTAGGGCCTTGACAACTCTGGGGGCTATTGTGTAAGCTAAGCAGGAAGAGACCCAAGGGCTTTGGAAAGGAGAGGATACTTCAAACCCAATCCCGGCTCTGCCATTTACTAACTGTGTGACTTTGGGCTGCTTGCTTAATTTCTGTTTCAGTTTCTTTGTGAGTAAAATGTGAGCAGCACCCATGTTGGGTCCGGGGCAGCTGATGTGCCAGCCTTGTTTGGATGGCCCAGGTGGTGGGTAGTTTCCTTCTGTAGGTCACAGTTGGCTGCCAGTGCAAGGGAGGGGCGAGGTGCATCAGCGATGTGTGAGCAAGCGAGCATAGGTGTGTTCTAATAAAACAGATCAGATAGCTGAATTTCATATTTGAGTCATAGTTTGTCAACCTCTGTTATAAAAGATTAAGTGGGCCCTTTTCTGAAGAGAAATGGAGGAGGAGTGGATGGGGGCAGGGAAGGGAGGTGGGGGACAGGATTGGGGGAGGGGGGAGGGGTCGCTATAGTCAGGATATAAAAAAAAGAAATAAAGAATTAAGGAAAGCAAGAAAATAAGTAAATATCTTAAATAAATTAAAAATTAAATGAAATAATATTTACAAAGCAGTTTCTACAAAACAGAATTGTAGATGGATCTGCCCCTTCTTCCTGTCCAGTCCTCCTTCTACTTCATGACTTTGTACTGGGGTTGGGGATGGGGAGCTATGACCCAATGAGTTTGATGAGTTTAGTTAGGATTAACAGGAGCATGAGTGAGAAATTTGCTGGTTCCTGGGCCCCTTACCAGTGGCTACACCACTGAAGAAAATGTCTCTCCTCCCAGCAACCATTAACCATCGATATTATATAAATGCTCAGGGAGGGGCAGGTTCTGGCGCTCCCCTCCCCACTCTGTGATAGATGTGGGTAGGTCTAGCCTCCACACAGATACTCGGAGCTTTGAGTTTAATAGTGCGACAGCCTGGAAGACAGCATTCCACAACGCCCCTCGCCCTCTACTCGTTACTATTCCCTGTGCGCCTTCTTTCTAGATGCTCCATGAGCCTTGGAGCGGGTGACATGATGTCCCTCTCAGGCCTGACGTTCAACAGCCTTTTAGTCTCAGCACCTTGACCAGATAAAAGTCTCTGCAGGAACTACTGCCCACTGTAAATTGAGGCTTCTCTGGCTCAGCACTAACCTATGGGGAGGAAAATAGTTATTTAGAAGGTAATATGATTTAGCAGGACCTTCACCATTAAGGCCTATAACATCCCCAGGCTCCGGCTTTCAACCATATTTACAGTGCTGCAACTTTGTGCCAACTCTTTTCACCTCTCTGAATGGCATGTGCCCCATCACCACACTGCTGTAATTGATACTGATGTATATATGCTTTATCACTCCTTTTTCTGTTACGCTGGCTATCGCGATATCCCCTTAAGATAGATTTCAGAACCAAGAGTTTGGGCATTTCTTGAAGGTGCCATTTACTAGCAACATAAGGAAAAGAAACATTCCTTGGTTACAGTCACAAACAAGAAGCAGGTCCAGGTCTGGGTTGAGAAAAAAAGGAGGCTGTATCAGTCATCCAGTCTCTTTCCCTCGAGGCTTGGGGGAGCAGGGGATAGGGGAAGATGTACTAGAATCCCCCACCCCAGCCCCCTGCTGGCTATGGGTCTGAACTGTGTAAGGGAATTGTAGTGACAGGGCGCCCCCTACCGAAGATAGCCGGTAATTATCAGTTCTAGCTGTAGAATTATATTACTATATTCAGAAATCTAGCTTCAGCTAGATGTGGTTGCTCACACCTGTCATCCCAGCTACCTGGGAAGCTTTGGAAGAAATATCTCGGATTGGAGGCCAGCCTGGACTACATAGCAAGACTCCATCTCAAAGAAGTAAGCACAGGTCTCAGTTTATTTGAGAACATTTAACCCAGCAGTCTTTGAGTAGACTCTCTCTCTCTCACTTCTGCTCTTTCTGGATGCTCCGTTTGTTCAGACAGGGCCCCCACTATGTATTTCAGGCTGGCCTCGGACTTGTGACTCTCCAGCACCAGCTTTCTAACTCCTGGGGTACAGACATGCACCACCCCATATATCACCACCATACCGATCTTATTCTCGGTGAAAACACCTTCACTTCAAACTGTTCTTCACCTGAGCCCATCTAAGAACCACTTCCGCATATCGGCACAGTAGCCAGCATATGTATCGTCGAAGACAAATGGGCTGACCAGGATTTATCTCGTTGTTCTTTAGCTTTGCTCACGTGACAAGTCTCCCAGGTAACTGGTTTTTTTTAATCAGCTCAACCTTTTGTGTATTTTGTCCTCTGGGCCATTAGGATAAGAACTCTCTTTCCTTGTCTGATTTTACTCTAAATGCACTGAGCCTTCCATCTAGCCTGGGAATCATTCCTAATAAATACCCAGGATCCTCCGGCTGCATCAGTGTCTACTTCCTCCTTTGATGAACATATGAGGTGACCATCATCACACTGCTGACTTCCTCAGGAACCTGACTTTTACACCAAGTGAGCTGATCTGGAAAGTCAACAGATGGAAATTGGTGGGAGGTGTTAGTCGGTTTCTCGATACCTGGCCAAGAAAGACTAGGTCTGAAAGAGTTAGCTAACTGTCAAGTGTGGCCTAAATTTGCTTGTTTTTAGACAGGAGCTTGCTGTGTAGCCCCTTCTGGGATAGTAATGGCTATGAAGCCCATATTGGTCCTGAACTTACAGCAATCCTCCTGTCTCAGTCTCTTGAACACTATATCTGGCAATGTTTGCTTATCTTGAATGCTCAGTTTCTCACTGTTCTTGTCAGGCTCCAGCCAGGGGACTTACTTGCATGTAGACCTGATCAGTCAGTATTTTCCTCTGAAGGCTCTGTGTACGCTGTGGGCATACTGGCCTCCAAATGCCTTGGAAGATTTGTAAGACTAAGCAAGTGCTTGGTTATGTCTAATGGGCCCCTATTCCGAGACCCAAAAGCTGGGTTGTGAGACTGACAAATCTCCCTGATTTGCCCAAGACCAAGGGGATCTAAAGGGGCAGAACCTTGATTCTAAAATGACCAAGGTCTTGGGTAAACTGGGAGGAGTTGACTGCTTCACTGGTTGGAAAGGTCAAGAGCTTTGTAATCAGAGTCCAGAAGCATGTAGAGCCATCTAGTGGAGAAACCTGGGAGAGACAGGATAAGAGAGACTCCACTCGCCTCTTCAGAGAGGGCCAGGAATAAATAACTGTGCACCGGTAGTATCAATTGAGCGATCGAGTCTGGAGTTCAGAGGTTCAGGGGCCTCTCGCCTGAGTCTAGTGGTTAAAGATTTGACACTCTCAGAGGATCGGAGATTCCAACACAACACCCATCATTTATCCCTTCCTCTTTATACATTCCACCGTCACACTCAGAACACTTATGAGACTTAGACAAGTGAGGGTGTGGCGAAAGGTTTGAATTGTATCTAAGGGCTCATATGGTACATCTGCCAGCACCCTTCCTGAGATATCTGGATGCCACCACCAAGGCTCATGGAAGATCAAGAGTTCAGAGAAGAACAGCAGAAGCAAGCCAGTAACTAGGGGTGATAAACATACCAGCGGGCAGAGAAGGAGAGTCGCAGCAGCATCTCTGGTTAGCTATGAAGCTATGGTGCAACTTCTAGGAATCTCAGAGGAAAACCACTGAAAGAACTAAAGTTATATATCTCAGGAAATTTCCTGAACTACTTAGAGAAGTAAGCACTACAGGAAAGTAGCAATGGGCTGTAATGGGCGTGAAGGCAGGAGAGGGGGGTTATTATTATAAACATAACCTTGGGCTATCATTACACAAAACTGTCTAGCAAAGCTTGAGACATGCAAACTATCATCACACCAAGCTATTATGAAAACAGAGTTGCTATCAAGTACACATACTTGAAATAAAATGCCCTGACATGGGTCAAGACTCAGTGGGATTTCCAATAAAATATCTGGGTAACCTCAAACCCAAATTAAGAAATAGAACTTCAGCATTATCCCAGAGAGCCACCCACCACGGCTCACCATCTTCTTCCTTGAGACTCACCATAGGTTGGCCTTACCTGTTCTTGAACTTCAGGTAAACGGCAACCCAGGTAAATCTTTATCTTCTTCTTTGACTCAACTCTGTGTATGAGAACTATCCATGACATGGCATCAAACTGTGGTTTATATTTTCAGCACTGAACAGGATCCAGTCAGAAACACACACAATGGATTCATCTGTTCTCTTTCAGGTGGTCATCTGTGTTATTTCCAGTTTGGACCTCCAAGGCAAAACACCGCCACGGGACTTCCCACTACCATGGATTTTTGTAAAATTCAGTACATTTCTGCTGCATGCCGGTCTGCATGTGCTGCAAGCACCTGTGCAGAGGTCAGAGAATGACATAGGGGAGCCAGTTCTTCCCTTTCTTCACATGGGACCTGGGGACTGAACTCGGTTGGCCTTGGCTGCTGAGCTTCCTCACCAGTCTCCCAAAGTTAAGTTTCGTTCTCAGATCTAGCAGATTTTTCTGGATCCTAACTATTAATTTTTTTTTCCTTGAATGTCACCAATGGAAGTCCTCAAGATGAAGACCTCAATGCTGTTACAACTTGACTCTTAAAAGTCCATGAAGTGGTGTTGAGTTGAAATCCTTGTCCCCTTTTGGCTGTGTTACTGGGAAATGGTGAAAACTTTAGGAGATAGAACCTCTCTCTCTCTCTCTCTCTCTCTCTCTCTCTCTCTCTCTCTCTCTCACACACACACACACACACACACACACACACACACACACACACACACTCTGTGTATGCCACCTAGTGCCAATAAAGTAAGTGTGTTCCCACCATAGTTACCTGTCTCTCTACAGAACCATCAGACCCAAGTAACGGTGGACTGAATGGAAGAATCAAAGCCAGTCTTTCCTCCATCCAGTTGATTGTCTTAGGGTTCTGTCACAGCCGCAGAAGACTAGCTAACAGGAATGAATGGCTTCTCTCTTTCTGGAGAACTTAACTGTGTTTGTAAGAGATCTGGCTTGTAGATAGTTCGTTTCCATTGAGTGTAATGGGCATGTGTTTGTGATTCCAGCACTTGCAAGACTGAGGCAGGAGGCAGGAGAATTGCTATGAGTTTGAGGCCTACGTTTGGCTACATGGTGAGTGACAGGCCAGCCTGAGCTACAGAAAGAGAGAGAGAGGAGAGAAAGTTAACCAGATGATAGATGGCTAGGGGATTAAAAGTGCTTGCCACACAAGCCTGGCTACCTAAGTTCAATCCCTGGAACCCAAGTGAGGGTGGAAGGAGAGAACTGATTCCACCAAGTTATCCTCCAACCTACACACACACACACACACACACACACACACACACACACACACACACACATACATGCTGTGACGCATGTGCTCATACACACATCATACACAAACAATGACAGTAATAAATAAGATTTTTTCTTTAATTCAGAAACAGAAAAGAAGAAAATAAAACATTTATATGAGAACATTTCCTAAGTCAAGCAAGGTGGTGCACACTTGTGATCCCAGCACTTGGGAAGTGGGGGCAGGAGGGCCAGGAGGGAGTTCAAGGTCATCTTCCTCTACTGAGAGAGTTCAAGGCCAGCCTGGGCCACATGCTGTGTAAGTCAGTCCAATAATCGACCTGCCTCATCAAGATGCACTTGGATGCACTTGGTCTGCTCTTGCTACCCTGTCTCGTGTTTGTTTACATCTCTCCAGGAAATGTAATACTCCCCTTGGCTCCTGAGTACAGATGAGTTCAGGAGAAGTTCCATTGTCCCTGCTCAGCAGTCTGAGGGTGGTACATTCACGGAAGAGGGGGTTAATCCCAACATGGCTGACTTCACCACATGGTATGCCATCGCAAACCTCCAAAGTATAACTCCAGGTAGTAGTTGTGCTTTGCCTGCCATGGCTGAGAAGCCAGTTAAGGCTATGTTACCTGCCCAGAAAGAATGTGTCCCTATAAGGAAGGGATTGCCGCAGACTATCACAAATACATGACATCCTCCACGTTAGCCTCTGATTTGACAGGTAAATTGAATACAAAAGAGGGAGAGACCAAAGTACTGACTTCCTATTCCTTGGGGGGGGGGGGGACAAGGAATGGTCATGTGACTCCCAGTCTAAATGAATCAAAACAATTCTGACTACAATAAACTGGCTGAGGCAATGCAGCCAAGAGTGGTAGTTGTAACAGTATTTTTCCTAGGGCGACATAAAGAAACATCAATTCACCCAGACAGCGTGGACAGACCAGATAAATAATGCCTCAAAACGAGCTGCACCATCCAAAAACCAACCACTAAAGTAAGTGATGGCATCCCTGGAGCCCCCTGCTCAACATGCAGGCAGTCACTGAAGATTCCCTTTCCTCTTCCTCATAAGTGTTTATTGCTTATAAAACCTGGGAGATGAAGCCCAAGAGTCTCCCTCCTCCCTCAGGAAAGGACATTTTAGTTCCAAATAAGAAGAGGAAGAGGAAGATGAGGAGGGAGAGGAAGACGGGGAGGGGGAGGGAGAGGGAGAAGAAGAGGGAGGAGAAGAAGAAGGAGAAGGAGAAGAAGACAAGATCACATACTGGCCATTTATCAGATACCAGTGGATAATAAGTATACATATAATGGCCACAAATCTGATTACCTGAGTTGGATCCCTGGATCCCATAGTGAAAGGTGGAAGGAGAGAACGGATCCTGAGAGTTGCCCCCTGGTCACATGTGCACTGTATATGCATGCATACTCACACATATCTCACACACCCTAATAAATAATAGTAGTAGTAGTAGTAGTAGTAGTAGTAGTAGTAGTAGTAGTAGTAGTAAATTTTAAAACTCACATCCCAAAAGGGAGGAGCAGGAAAACAACAAAGAAGGACAGGATCAAACAAAGCCTGAAACCCAGCAGGGTGAACACCACATTGTGAAGTTGGGTACCCGGTATCCAGGTCACATGAGGTCATCATACCCCCTCCAAGGGGCTTCCATGGTCCCTGCAGACCTCCACCCACAGTTCACACGGCCAAGTCCTGACAGCTGCCACTGCTTGTCTTCAGGTTTCCTCAGCCAGCATCCTGTCTTCCTAGCATATTAGGATCATGGCCTCTCCATTATGTAAGGGAAAATAGATAGATTTAATCAAATTACACAGTGTCTGAGCAGACCAGGAAAGTGCAGCTGGAGGAGGAGAGATGTGTGTCTTTGAAGGATGCCATGGTGGTAATGAACTGGAACCAGTCATCCATCCACACAGGAATTTCCTCCGGAGGGCACACCTCACTTTGTGCATTTCATTCTATTACACGTGCCACTCACAATCGGCAAATGAGTGTGCAGCATGGGAACCAGGAGGGATTTGTGCTTCTGTCTTGTATATCTCAGTGTGGCCCGGAAAGTGAACAATTAAAACAACCGATAGAAATAAAAAGTACACATGAAACAGAAGTCATTGGGCTGAGTGTCAGTTCTTCCACAGGGTGGTTCACAACACTCTGGACCTCCAGTTCCCGGGGTTCTGACACCCTCTTCTTATACATAAAATAAAATAAATAAATATTTTCTCATGAATGAAGTTACTCATTTATTCACTTTACATCCCAATCACAGACCCTCTCTCCCCCCAGTCCTCTCGTCACGCGGCCTCTCCCATCATTGCCCTCCCCTTCTCCTCTGAGAAGTGGGGAAGTCCACCCTGGCACATTAAGTCTGGAAGGACTAGGCACATCCTCTCTCACTTAGGCAAGACAACACAGTCCAGTTAAAGGAGCAGGATCCACAGGTAGGCAACAGAGTTGAGGACAGCCCTGCTCCAGTGTTGGGGGTCCTGCATGAAGACCAAGCCACTCATTCCTAATATATGAGTGGGAGGCCTAGGTCCAGCCCGTGTATGCTCTTTGGTTGGTGGTTCCGTCTCTGGGAGCCCCCAAGGGTCCAGGTTAATTGACTCTGCTGGTCTTCCTGTGTAGTCCCTATCCCTCTGGGCTCCTCAGTCCTTCCCCCAACTCTTCCACAAGACGCCCGAACTCCCTCTCATATCTGTCTGTGGGTCTCTGCATCTGTTTCTGTCAGCTGCTGGGTGGAGCCTCTGAGAAGACAGTTGTGTTAGGCTGCTGTCTGCAAGCAGACATAACAGAGTATCATTAATAGTGTCCAGGATTGGTCATGTCCCTTGCCCATGGGATAGGTCTCAAGTTGGGCCCGTCATTGGTTGGCCATTCCCTCTGTCTCTGCTCCTTCTCTGTCCTTGCGTTTCTTATAGGCAGGACATATTTTGAGTTGAAGGTTTTGTGGTTGGGTTGATGTTCTTATCCCTCCACTGGGAGTCCTGCTTGGCTCAGAATGTGGCCTCTTCAGGCTCCATATCCCCCCCTGCTAGGAGTCTCAGCTACAGTCACCCTCGTAGACTCCTCTGAGCCTCCCCCATCCCAGGTCTCTGGCACATTTTAGAGTTGTGTCCTCCAGCCATTCTCATTGATTTCTCTTCACTCCCCCGGCCCTCTTTCCCCATCTCTCCTTACACCTGGCCCTATACCCCTGCCTCGTGAAAGTAGAAAATATCACCCTGAGCGAGAGAGGTAACCCAGACCCAAAAGGATATCCATGGTATGTACTCATTTTTAAGTGGATATTGGTCATTAAGTACAGGAAAACCATGCTACAATCTACAGAGCCAAAGAAGCTAAATAACAAGGGCAGCCCAGAGGAGGATGCTTGGATATCACTCAGAAGGGGAAATAAAACAGTCATCAGAGATGGATGGAGGGAGGGAAGAAATAAATCTTTTTAAAAAAAAAAAAAAAATTCTATTGACTTTTCCTTGAGCGCCACCTGGTGGACACAGTTCTAATTTCCAGTCGAATGACAAACTGGCCTTAGAGTCCTCTCCTGGAGGACCAGATTTTGTTTCAGTTCTCCATCACTTTGCACAGCTAGCACATGATAGACACCAGAAATCCTGTTGAAAGTGTAAACACTGATGTAATATGAGTTGGATGGGAGTATGGAAGTCCACTGTAAACGGCTACCAAGGAGGGGTAGAAGGGTGGGTGGGTGGGAGGGTGGGTAGGAGGGTGGGGAGGTGGGGTGAAAAGCTGAGAACCAGACTTCTAGGCCTCTCTAACTGCCAAGGCCAGTGCAGTGCTGGAGCTGAGTGGGGAAATCCATTCCAGGCTCCAAAGCACCTGAAACCAGTTCCGAGAATTCGTGCAGGGAGCCCAACAGACTTTTCTCTGAACCTAATTAAAGTCTAATAAAGGAACAGACACAGGCCCTCTCCCTAGAAGGAACATACAGTGACTTAACTTATCCATGCCACTTTAACATTGACCCCCAGCTCCACAGTCCCAAGCTCCCCAGAGAGCAGACCTCAGGACACCAGCCAACACTTTCCCTTCTATTGCAAAGAGCCTTCACTGAGAGGCCCAGTAGCTACTCACAGATTTAGAAATAGAATTCTTAGCCAGGCACAGTGCTATATGCGAGTAAACCCAGAATTCAGGACACAGGAGCAGAAGGATTATTAGAAGTTCAATGCCACCCTAGGCTACCAAGGGAGACTGTGATTCAAATATGAAACATACACTGCCTGTGATGGTCCATGCTTTTAATCCCAGCACTCAGGTGGATCTGTGAGTTCCAGGTCAGCCTGGTCTATATAGTGAATTCTAGGACAGCCAGGCCGATATAATGAGACCTGTTTCAAACAGAAAGGAAAGAAGGGAGGGAGAGAAGGAAGGAGGGAGGGAGAGAGAGAAGGAGAGAGAGAAGGAATAAAAAAATTAATGGGTCGCAAAACAGTTCAGTGGGTAGAGGCCCTTGCTATCAAGCCTGAAGACCTGAGTTCAGTCCTCAGGACTCACATGGTAGAGAGAAAGCCAACACCTTCAGGTTGTCCTCTGACCTCCACATGTGCACTGTAAATAAATCTACTAAAATATGAAAGAAGGGTCAGAGGAGTAGGCCTGAGGATATGGCTTCATTGGTAAGAGTTTTGTTTACCGTGCATGAAGCCCTGGGTTTGATCCTTACCACTGGCTAGGTTCAGTCCCCAACATTATATATACTGAGTGTGGTGGTACATGCCTGTACTCACAGGACTTAGGACATGGAGGCTGAAAGTTCTTAGGTTCAAGGTCAGCCTTAGCCACACTGTAGGCTCAAAGCCAACCTAGAATCTGTAATCCCCATCTCAAAATAATAAAGGAGAAAACTAGGAATATGGCTCAGTTAGTAAAGTAATTTAGAACATGAATTTGATCTAGAACTCATGTTTTAAAACAAAAACAAGCTGGGTATGTTGGCACATATATGCTATACCAGCACTGGCTTACACATGCATTCATGTATATACACACAAAAAATATATATCTTGGGCTGGAGAAATGGCTCAGTGGTTAAGAGCACTGACTGCTCTTCCAAAGGTCCTGAGTTCAACTCCTAGCAACCACATGGTAGCTCATAACTATCTGTAAAGGGATCTTGATGCCCTCTTCTGGTGTGCCTGAAGACAGCTTCAGTGTACTCATATACATAAAATAAATAAATCTTTTTAGAAAAAGAAAGAAAAATATATCTTTATTATTATACACTATTCCTTTTGTTGTTGTTGTTTTTTGGTTTTTGGTTTTTGGTTTTTGGTTTTTGATTTTTGGTTTCAAGACAGGGTTTCTCTGTGTAGCCCTGGCTGTCCTGGAACTCACTCTGTAGACCAGGCTGGCCTAGAACTCAGAAATCCTCCTGCTTCTGCCTCCCAAGTGCTGGGATTAAAGGCATGTGCCACCACTGCCCGGCCACTATTCTTTAATTTTACAATTTGGCTCCAATAATCTTTGAAATGCATGAACAGCACAGGAACCCTCTGTGTTCCTGGCCAAAAGTTAATGAGCCTTCACTGACGATCTCTGCTCTCTCCACTCTCAACCACACACTGTAGCTCTGATCTCTGCCTACACGTATGTATGCATGGCTACTTTTTAAATAAGGTCAGCTGATAATCACGGGTCAATGAGGACCAGAGGGCAGGGGAGTTTTTTCTTTGAAGTTTCAGGACAATCAACTCTTCAGAGAAAGACCAAAGTATTTCTTCTCTGAAGATGAATGATTTCCAGAGCTCTAAAGTGGTGCCCTCCCTTCCCTGCCCCAAAATAGCCAACACAGCTCACCTGTGCTTCCCTCGGCAGACAGCACTTGAACCACACCAAGCCTCTGCAATCTGAGTTTCACAACAGTGAAGCGTTTTTTTTTCTAAATGTGCAGATTTCATTTGTGCTGTTCAACTGATTCTAATCAGGCAACGTGGGCTGAAACAGCAATTCTTTAGCTAGTTGGGCTGTGAAGACAGGTTTGAAAAAAATAGGTTTGATGTTGACAAACAGATTCGATTATATTACAAAGGTACAAAATACAGGCAGTGTATGTAATGCACCAGGGTCTACATTCAAACCTGATATACACATGCATACACACACACATACACACACACATACATATACACACCACACACACACACACACACACACATATACACACACACCACACATACATACACACACATATACACACACACCACACATACATACACACACCACACACACGCACACACCACACATACACACACATATGCACACATACACATACCACACACATATACATACACATACACACACATACACACACACCACCCATACACACATACACCACACATACACACATACACACCATACACACACACACATATACACACACCACACATACACACACATATGCACACATACACATACCACACACATATACATACACATACACACACATACACATACACACACATACACATACACACACATACACACACACCACCCATACACACATACACCACACATACACACATACACACCACACACACACCTTTGATCTCTTGACTTAGCTATGCTGACAGTCTTGGGAAATTTTCTAAAGTCATTGGCCACAAGCCCCTAGGAAAATCTGATGCCTCCTTAAGAAAATGGCCATGAGCTCAGCGCTTCCCAAAGCAGACCTGGATAACTTAACTTTTCTTGATGTTGTGTCAAATGCTTGACAAGAGACAATTTAAGGAAGGAACCAAGAAGAGATGCAGTCGACCACAGCAGGGAAAGCATGCCTCTCTGAGCAGTTAGCAGTTGGGGGGAGGGGCTCCCCAGACCCTGCCCTTCATTGAGGAGCTATGGTGGCTAATGGCTGCCGGAGAGGGGGAGACATTTTCTTCAGTGTGTAGCTTCTGGTAAGTTGTCCATATCCAGCATACTCATATGAGCAACCTAAATTAAACTCATAGACCTAACCTGCTGCAAGGAAAGGAGAGAGGAGACTGGGTGGGAGGAAGCAGAGAGTGGGAGAGGAGACAGGAGAAGGTAGTGAGGGTGAACAGTATCAGGGTGTACACATACAAGTATGAAAATATAATGTTGAAACCAATAATTATGCAAAAGTTATATGTGGCAATAAAAAAAAATCCTGGGTCAGGGTCTCATGTACTTCAGACTGGCTTCCAGCTTGGAATATTGACAAGGCTGAACTTGAATTCTTGGTCCTCGAAAGCGCTGGAATTTCAGGCATGAGACATCATGCCTACCAACCTTAATTTTCTTTCTTTATTCATCCATCGTTTTTTGGTGGTGGTTGTTTTTTGTCTTGCTTTTATTTCTTTCTCTTTTTTTGTTTTTTTGTTTGTTTGTTTGTTGTTTGTTTTTTGTTTTTCAAGACAGGGTTTCTCTGTATAGCCCTGGCTGGCCTGAACTCACTCTGTAGACCAGGCTGGCCTCGAACTCAGAAATCCTCCTGCCTCTGCCTCCCAGGTGCTGGGATTAAAGGCGTGCACCACCACTGCCCAGCTGTTTTGCTTTTCTTAGAGGTAGAGTCTCACCTTCTGTAGCTCAGGCTGACCTCAAGGTCATGATCCTCCTGCCTGAGCCTCTCAAGTGCTGGCATTAACAGGGTCCTGGGTTTAAGTGGGAAAAGGAGATGCATCAGGGTATGGAGAGACGGGAATAAATGGAAAGGAAAGGAAAGGAAAGGGAAGGGAAGGGAA
>NW_022196898.1:46094585-46095764 GCF_008632895.1 Mastomys coucha | reverse complement strand
GAAGGGAAGGGAAGGGAAGGGGAGGGAAGGGGAGGGAAGGGAAGGGGAGGGAAGGGAAGGGAAGGGAAACAGATTGGACCTGCAAGGAACAGCAGAAGCACACACTTCAAGACACGGGTCTTTGCTTTTGGGTGAAGCTCTCATTGAGCATGCAGATCTGGATGTTCTAGCTCTCACCTGCTTGCTCCCATGGGGCATGAACAATGCAGATCGTCCTGTTCTGCACACAGCTGCACAAATTGGCTTCCTCTCTGCTTGTCAGAATAAAATATCAACCCTGATTTAAAGGAATAAGAAGGTAACTAATGTTGAGCTTAGCACAAGTGAGCATGACCCCAGAACTCCTATCTGAGTTGCCCTGATGGCGTCTCCACTGAGGAAGAGACCATGAGAATTTTGATAGTCACGGAACACAAGACATTATGAATCAAGGAACTACACATAATCTTATGCTATTTCTACTGTGTTCTTAGCTTTGGGGCTGGTAGAGACAAAATTAAGATGTCGGGCTTAATTATAACAACTATGAGTTTTATCTACTGGGAAAATGTTAGCTTAGATACAGTCTGATAGTCAACAGCCATTAAAGAAGCCTGAAATAGCTTAACAGCCGCCTCTCTCCATAATCACAGACGTGGCCCAGCAGCCTGCAAACTCTTCCAAGAAGTGTATTCCATGCCTTTGCAAATGATTAGGGATGGCCCACCTTTCCTTGGCCTCTATGGGTCTGAATTAAATCAATGCAGGAAGGAGGATCGAGGAGCAAGGATGCCAGAGTGGTCAGAGCTCTCCGAGCCTCTCCCTGCAGTCTCCCTCTAGGCTTAGGTGGTCCACGCTGGGGATACCAGGCAAGAGCTTTCCACTGAGCTACACTCTCGGCTCTTCTGCTTTTGTTTTGCTGTTGTTTTTGTTTTGTGTAGACTCTCATTCTGTGCATGGTGAGTGCAAGGGGCGCTGGTACTCACTATGTAGCTCTGACTGGCCTCTGATTCTAGGAACGTTCCTGCCTCAGCTTCTGGAGTGCTAGCTGAGAGCCACTGAGTCCAGTTCAACCCCCATTGTGATTTTAATGTCAATGGTTAATGTAGACACAGTGGATGGGAATTGGCAGAGGAGGAGTCCAGTGTTCACCCTCGCTATCTTCTTCTCTCTCTCTCTCTCTCTCTCTCTCTCTCTCTC
>NW_022196898.1:46092363-46093375 GCF_008632895.1 Mastomys coucha | reverse complement strand
GGCTGTCCTGGAACTCACTCTGTAGACCAGGCTGGCCTCGAACTCAGAAATCCGCCTGCCTCTGCCAGGGTGCACCACCACCGCCTGGCAATGATCTTTGAACGTGTCTTAGTTTGAGCTTCTGTTGCTGCACTAGAACAGCATGACCAAAGAGCAAGTTGGAGAAGAAAGGACTCATTTGGCTTATACTTCCACATGGTAGTCCATCACTGAAGGAAGCCAGGACAGAAACTCACACAGGCAGAAACCTGGAGGCAGGAGCAGATGCAGAAGGCCATGGAGGGGTGCTGCTTACTGCCTTGCTCCTCATGGTTTGCACAGCCTGCTTTCTAATAGAACCCAGGACCACCAGGGTAGGGAGGACATCACCCATAATGGGCTGAGCCCTCCACCGTTAGTAACTAATTATGAAAACATTCTACAGCTTGCCTGCAACCCAATCTTATGGAGGCATTTCCTCAGCTGAGGCTCCCTCCTCTCAGAGGGCTTTAGCTTGTGTCAAGTTGACACCAAACTGTCCAGCTTGACAAACAAGCACATCACTGTTAAGCCAAAACCTTCTCTTTTTGGTTCATCCCCCAAGATCACACATTAATAAAGATATCACAATATAAAACATTTTACTTAATAAAACTTAAAAAGACCTATGGCCTTACAAATTCAAAAACTTTAAAAGTTATTTCTTTAAAAATCTCTAGTCTCGCCGGGCGGTGGTGGCACACGCCTTTAATCCCAGCACTTGGGAGGCAGAGGCAGGTGAATTTCTGAGTTCGAAGCCAGCCTGGTCTACAGAGTGAGTTCCAGGACAGCCAGGGCTATGCAGAGAAACCCTGTCTCGAAAAAAAAAACAAAAACAAAACAAAACAAAACAAAACAAAATTATCTAGTCTCTTTTAAAATTAAGCATCTATAAAACTCCAAAATCAATCTCTCTCTCTCTGTCACTGTCTGTCTGTCTCTGTCTCTGTCTCTGTCTGTCTCTGTCTCTGTCTCTGTCTCTGTCTCTGTCTCT
>NW_022196898.1:46091113-46092348 GCF_008632895.1 Mastomys coucha | reverse complement strand
TTGTGGGCTCCTGTAAAATAAAAAATAAATACGTTTTTACTTCAAGAGAAAAGAACCAGGTCACAGTCTCCCTCTAAGCAGGGCAAACCCAAGCCCCAACAGTGTAAATAACTCAATGTCCAATGTCTGGGATTCACCCCTGATTCTAGGCTCCTCCAAGGGACTTGGGTCACTTTTCTGGTTCTACTGTCTGCAGCACACACAGCTTGTCTTCTAAGCTCAGTCAGGCTCCACTCCATTGCTAATGCTGTTCTTGGTGACTGTCCCAAGCTACCGGCACCTCCAATACGCTGGGGCCTTTTGTCACAACTGGTCTGCACTTTCACCAATATGATATTTTTGGTACTCTTCATGGTACCAAGAGCCAACTTTCCTACCCGCCCTCCTTTAATCCTGGGCCATCGACTGCCACTAAAGCTAAACCATCACCAAGGGCCTCTCCTGGCCTCACACAGGGTCAGGCTTCAGCTTATCTTCATGACCTACTAATGCCTTCAAAACCAGTATCAGCTGAGTGACTCTTACACTGCCAAGTTCAGCTGCCAGCTTGAGGTGCAGCATTGGCCACCTCAGGAAGCTGGCTTCTCTGTGCTGACTCTCAGGAAGCACTTCCCAGAAGGGTTTGCCTCACTGATGGCGATCTCTTAGTCACCACCGAGTTCTCAGCTCCAGCAAACCAGCATCAATTTCCCCAGTAACCCAGTGGTTCCACTTTGGTGGTTCTGTTCTCTTGTTAATCATAGCAGATTCTTCGGTTGCATCTGACCAGACACCGTAGCTTCTTCACACAAACAGCCTGGCAGAGTCTTTGCTTCTCTCTGAAACTCCACAAGCCGGGTTCCATCCTTTGTAGTCTTTCAACATTCTTATCTTTCAAGCTCCTACGGTACAGCGCATTAAACACTGGACACATAATGACTTTTCTAGCCCAAAGTTCCCGAGTCCTTCCACTATCCTCACAAAAACACATGGTCAGGCGTGCCACAGCAATGCCCCACTCTTGGTACCAATTTGTCTTAGGGTCACTATTGCTGTGATGAAACACCACGACCAAAAGCAGCAAAGGAAGGAAAGGGTTTATTTCACTCGCAGTTCCATAGAACAGTTCATCAAAAGCTGTGAGGGCAGGAGCCTGGAGGCAGGAGCTGATGCAGAGGCCATGAAGGGGTGCTGCTTGCTGGTCTTCTCTTCATCGCTTTCTCAGTCTGCTTTCTTATAGAACCCAGGACTGCAAG
>NW_022196898.1:46061356-46088392 GCF_008632895.1 Mastomys coucha | reverse complement strand
GAGGAGGAGGAGGAGGAGGAGGAGGTGGAAGAGTTAGAGGAAAGCGTGATACTGGAATGTGGCCAGTAGCACACTAGATCTTACATGATTGAGTTCTCAATGAGAATAGGTAGGGCATGTTCATGAACACTGATGCTACTGCCAATTAGAATGTACAGGAACCCACAAAAGTCTACTTAGTGAAGGAGGGTGGGGGTCACTGTAACCCCAGGACCAAGCTACAGGATGCACTGTGGGGGGCTTCTCTCTTTGACCTAGGACCAGGTTGTAAGGTCATAGGCACATCAATGAAGCCTCTCCTAACAGGCCAGAGATCTGCACCTGGGCTGCCAAGCCAGAGATCTCCACCTGGGCTGCCAAGCCCAGTCCAAGGGCTCGCAGACAACAGGAATCTCTTGTTTCATTGTTTGAGACAAAGTCTCTGATAGCTGCCATGGACCACCTCAGCCGGGTATGGGGGTCTCTGGGATGTGGGTTCTATATTACATCTCCTAGAAACTGTATCCAGTGAAACAATCACAAATACCAACAAAAATCATTTGGCACAGTAAAGCACAAAAAAATGCTTCTTAGAAACTGTATCCAGTGAAACAATCACAAACAGGACAGGTAACATCATTATTAATATAAATCAAAATATAACAGTTCTAAAAGGATTTATTCAGTGGGGGCAGTTGTCCAAGGCTAGTGGCATATTTCCAAGAGCAGGTTAATAAATCTTTATGGTCAGTGCTCTTAACCGCTGAGCCAACTCTCCAGCCCCATATGGTCAACTATTATTTAACATCTAATGCTTGATTTTTTTATACATCTTCAACGCATAAGTCTAAACTTTTATTTTTTTAATTAAGGTTTTCTGTGCCATATACCAAAACCCACCTCCAATGACACACGTGTAGCCATATGAAATTTTATGGTTGGAAATTTTTTTTTTTTTTTTTTGGTTTTTCGAGACAGGGTTTCTCTGTGTAGCCCTGGCTGTCCTGGAACTCACTCTGTAGACCAGGCTGGCCTCGAACTCAGAAATCCGCCTGCCTCTGCCTCCCAAGTGCTGGGATTAAAGGCGTGCGCCACCACCGCCCGGCGGTTGGAAATGTTTTTAATCTATCATAATAGTTTTGTAAATGATTTAAAAAGTATATCATTGGTTTCCCTGGGCATAAGGTCATGTTAGTGACCCCATCTCAAGGGCTGGTTTCTTACCCATTATTCTCATTTAAGATCTTGGCCTAGGCTACCAGGAACATGTAAATAAGAAATGAATAAAGAATACGAGAAAACAAAACAGATAAAGTGCCATGAGAACTACAGCTCAATATTTTTTTCTCTGGCGAAGAGTTCCACAACCGGTTCCAGGAGGCCTCCCCCTTTTGAAGTTAACTGCCTCAGTCTGTGGAACTTGTCACACAGATCCTACTGGAGGTGGTATGGCAGGTAGCCTAGGCTAGCCTGGAATCAATTTTGATTCAGCACTGATCTCTCTGTGTCTCCATCCCAAGTGCTGAGATCACTGAAAGTCTCTATTCCAGCATTCTCCACGGTGTCTCAAAAGATACATGCCAACTTGCCAGCTAACTGGTTTCGAGTGAAAGGGTGCAGGGTACACTAATCCCCACAATGTCTTATCTCATCCCCACAGCAGACACTTGCCTACTGTCAGGCTCACAGTACAGGGAAGACAGCAAAAGCCTAGAGAGGTACTTTTAGAGTCTGTTTCAAACCCAGCTGGATCATTTATATTCTACCCGACAAACTAGCTGCTTTATTTCTCACAATGCAGGTTTGAGGCTCACAGCTGGGCTCCAAATAGAAAATTAAGTCCGCTGCTCTCCTCCGGTTCCTATTAACCCTGCCACAGTTAGAGAGCCATGGGCAGCTGAGCTGGCCAGCTATAGCTGCTGAAGTGTCTCTTTTCCCAAGGGGCTGGGCCAGAGAAGGGAAAGGAATGGATCTAGAGGAAAGGGCAGAACCACTTCCCCAGTTCCTCCAAGAAGGCCAGGGTTCCTGTTCTGTGGATGGAGGTAACAGCACAGGGGGAGGAACTGTCAGCTCATAGTTCTGAAAGAGATACTCGTACTTGCATTTGATATTGAGATTGTGAGGAATAGTAGTAAGGGATGTTATTTATGTAGTATAATCAAGGCTCAACTTACCCAACAGATTTAATCCTCTCTAAAAAGAAAAAAAATTAATCATCTAACTTCTAAAAAATAAAACCACTGCCCACCCTTGTACTTTGTTTATAAATGACAAGACTTCTTTCCCACTCCTAACTGGGGCTAACCTGGAACTCCTGGGTTCAAGTGGTTCTCCAGCCTCATCCATGGCCTTTACTATATCTAGATTTAATCTTAAAGTGTTTTGGGGGCTAAGGAATAAGCAGCTCTCTGGCCTTACTCATTCTAATTATGCTCAACTAGGAGTTATACATACCCAGCCAATGAATGGTCCTTAAGAGGAAAGAAGTTACTATGAGATTTAGTTCCCTCGCGGAGACAGCGTATTTCTGTTTATTTCAGATATGAAACAGCCAGTCAGCATAAATTGTGCGTGTTAAAGCTCACCCGGTGCAGGTGAGGGCGTCTTCACTGCTGGAGAAATTCGTCTGGGTAGGATTTAAAAAAAAAAAAAGTGTGGGAGGCTCTGCCTGGGGAGGCGGAGTCAGCAGAGTTTAAGCATTTCTGACCAATCAAAAGGAGACTGTTGGCGCGAGGAGGGGGCCGGATAAAGGGGGAGCGGGAGATCGAGAACCCTGCCCAGTCACCGGAGCCAGCCCTGCCTGCAGTTTCTTGAACTAACTGCTTCTGCCCACCCAGAGCAACTGATTCTAAGGCCTGGCTCTAGCAATGGCCTTCGCAAATCTGCGCAAAGTACTCATCAGTGACAGCCTGGACCCATGCTGCCGGAAGATCCTGCAAGATGGAGGGCTGCAGGTGGTGGAGAAGCAGAACTTGAGCAAGGAGGAGCTGATAGCTGAACTCCAGGTAAGGCGAGCCGGACACAAGCGAAGTCACCCGGCATCTTTATGGCCAAACCGGCTGACCGCAGCGGTGCCAGTGCTGTCCTCCCCTATCTTTATCAGTTGGTCCCGGGCCTTCCGAGATTGGGGACCAGCATTGGGAGGGAGGAAAGGCGGAGAGGAACGAATAGCCTGGAGCTGCAGAATGCAAACTTTTTCTGCTCTTTGCTACCGCGTGTTTCTTGCCGGCGCTGTAAAGTGCAGCTGCTCCATCTGGTCCTGCAGGATGCCAAAACCTCTCCGGAATGTCAGAATCTCTCCGGAGCTTTCGCTCCTGGCGACCCAGGCTGCGAGCTCCCGGCTCCGGGTGCTACACGCGGAGACGAGTGCACCGGGGACCCATCCCTGCCCAGTGCAGACTCCTGGGGTGGGGGCAGGGGGTGCTGGCTCTGCCCCTGGCATTTGTGGCAGAGGACTCGCACCGCCTTTTGTCTGATGCAAGACCTTGGCGCTCTTTCCCGGGCCCTGGGCCTCCGGGGAGCGCTCGCGGGATTCGGGGCGGGCCGGGGGTGCAGCCGGAGCCCCGCGCCGCCCACGCGGCCCGCCGCCTAGAGCTAACCTCCACCATCGGCTTCATCTCTGATCAGGCCCGACTTCACTACATCAGAATCCGGCCCCGAGCGCAATAGGGACAGGTTACTTCTATGAAGTCTTCGGAGCAAACCTCTAACCGTTTTAAAACTTAAAATTCTTTCACTTATTTGAAAAGCTTTTGTAAATCGGGGGACTTTGTTCAGACCTAAGGGGCTGCTTTGTGAATACTTCAGTTCCTCCCCTTCCTGCAGATCTAATCCATCCAGGTATGCTGTCTCCGTCCAAGCTGTCCTGTTCCACCCCCAAAGTTCCACGTGCTCGGTTTAGGGCCAGCTGCCAGGAAGAATGTGCCGCTCCTCCTGCCCAGGCTGAGGCCTCAAACCGCAGAGACACCAGGCCGGGTTGTTCTGGCAGCCCTGGAAACTCTCTAAGCTCGCTTGTCTGTTTCTCCCAAGACCCCGCCCCGCCCCCAATCCCTTTCCTGTACGGAGCTCATATCCACGTGTCCAGCAGCCCTTAGTCTCAGACTTTTTCTAGTCCCGGTCTTTAAGAACCTTGGAAGAGCTAGGTGGAGATGGCACATGCCTTTAATTCCAGCACTCAGGAGGCAGAGGCAAGGCAGGTGGATCTCCGTGAGTTCTAGGACCACCAGGACTACACAGAGACTCTCTGACTCGAAAAGAAAAAGGAAAGTGAAAAAGAGCTGGCTGACTCATGCCTAGCACCGAGGAGGCTGAGTCAGAAGTATCTCTGTGACCAGCCAGAACTCCAGAATGTGACCCTATCTATAAAGCATGACAAGAAAAGGAAAGAAGGGGGGTGGGGGGGTTGTAGGTTTCTTGGGGAACAAGGCCCAGGTCAGGTGACAGTTCCGAGACAACAAACAGTGGAACCTGTGGGAATGGAAAGTCCAGAGAAGGAATTGTTGTCGTGGTCTTTATTGGTGGCTCAGGCCCTGACTCTTAGAGTAGATAGTACCAGTGGAACCATTGCATCCGTCTCATGTCCTGTGACAGTGGCCTTGGTTCTAAAATCTAAGCAGTGGGCTGAGCAGGACGGTTGTAAGAGTGGCTTTCAGGCCACCAGTGGCAGCAGGCTTTGCTGCTTTCTAGGGACAGTGACAAATGTTATATCCAATAAAGGGGTGGGAGTAGGGGGTGTGAGGAGGGTGAGGAGCAGGCCAGGCCTGAAGGGTAGGGATGGGAGTCCAGTGTTAGACATGCAGGGCACTTTCAAGCGGTAGAGACACTTGGCAGGAAAGAGGAGGAAGGTGCCGCTGACGTGGCTGGCTGGTCCCTTGGGAAGCTCTCAGCCTTCACTGTGCCTTGGCAAAATACCCAGTTCAGAATGCCAATTAGCTAATCTTGGGTAACCCGTAGAAGGACCCACATTTCCACCCTCTCTCTTTGCCAGAGTAGTCTGGCAAAGTGTCTCCTACCAGGCCCCATTTTAGTCTTTGCAGTAAGAAGCAAGGGTTCCCCTTGCTGGAACTGGCCTCTGCTACTTCATATTCTGGGCAGGCTGCTTGCCCTACGCCCAAGGAGATGTTACCATTCATTCTCTCCCCTAGTGATAGACCAATCATCAAGTCACAGCACACTGGGGCATGAGAGTTATGATCGGTGTTAGGGAAAACAGTAGGGACACAATAATATTGGTAGAGTCTTATTTCATGTGTGGGGTTTCAGTTCCCTGTGTTGGAGTGGGTGTGAGGGCTCTTGAACGTGTGAATGTTTGAGTACAAAGGCACAAATTAGAGCAAGTTAAGAGGGCTTCTTTTTCTTTTATCACAACCATTATTATTTAAGTCAAGGACTTTGTCCAAGTGAGCACACATACACACACACACACACACACACACACTCATACACACCACAGCATGCTCTGGATGTGATGACACAGCCCAGGTAATCCTACTACTTGGGAAGCTGGAACATCAAGATTGCCACACTGCAAGATCATTTCAAAAAACCAAAGAAAGAGGGAGGGGGAGGCAGGCAGGCAGAGGGTGTTGCCTCCGTGCCTTTTATCCCAGCACTCAGAAGGCAGAGGCAGGTAGACAGACCCCTATGAGTCCCAGGCCAGCCAGGGCATACCCTACAACAGGGGACTCACTAGAGCTTCCCTAACGTGCCCTATACACTAAGTGTTAGCAATAATAGAATTAGCCACAAGGCCAAGGCTAGCATATCCTCTTGGGAAAGGAAGCATGTGTGAACTTGAAGAACAAGAGTGGGGATAGGTTTCCAGTGAGCTAGCACAGTTTTTCTGGAACAGCCATAAATCAAGCAGGTCAGTGGCCTGCTGCTTCCTAGCTCTGAAGCCTAGGAGTGGGAATGGCAAAGTTTGTAGGCAAATGTGGAGAGTATGCGTTCCAGATGAAATTCTAGGCAAAGACCATGGAGGTATTTGTATCAAGGTGCTTGTATTCCCACTTGGTGAGCGCAAGAGAAGAAAGCAGGTGCTGGGGTGGGTGGTGGGGTAATGGTAGGATTTGATTTTGAGAGCCTAGAATGTAATTCTGCCTCTTCCCCAGGGTTGGAGCACAGGGATAGAGTCCTGGGATTACAGGTATGCATCATGCATGACAGAGAGCGTTCTAATCCCAGTACTATATTAGGGATTTTGTTAGGTGTGAACATTGGGTTCAGTGGTTTGTGCAAGTAGAGCAGGGGAGGAACACCCTGGAGGAGTCTTTGAGGGATGAGCTATGGTCCTAGGGAAGGGGCGAATGGTGTTTAGGAATGCAGGGGTCTGGAGGGCTCAGCACAGAGTGGGGGTGGCTGGTGACCTCAATAAGTTTGTAGTGAATAAGCTGAGGAAGTGGCATATAGTTGATGTTGTATGTTGTTTGTTGCTTTGGAAGCCAGCAAATTCTGACCGGTGTTGGCTCTAATGTAGGTCCTGGGCCCTTAGGACATAACCAGCTTTGGAAGTATGTCTGTGTCAGTCTTACTGGATACGGTAAAGGTTCATCAGTGTCAAAAGCTGCCTGGGACTGGTGGGTGGAAAGTATAGTTCCAGGGTGAGGGTCCTCAAAGCAGACTCAGCCAGGGAAAAAGCAGCACTGTTATTGCCGTTGTGCTTAGGGGCTGTCTAGGGGCTGTCTGAGAAGCAGGCAGTTGAAGTCCCTGTGCTCTCTGCAGCTGCTGTTTCCTGTGGGGAATCCCCCAGAGCAGTATGATTGGGCAAGTTACCTGAACAGGGCAGGACCTGGGCTTAGGATCAGAGAAGAGAGGAAATGGATCCCCTCTCCCTATCTCCCTGTGTGTGAGAGATTGGGGGTGCAGGGGAGAGGCAGGGTACAACCTTCAGAGGTCAGTTTTTCCTTCCTCTGAGGGATCCTTGGGTACAGGATCTCAGGATTGTGCAACAAATGTTTTTTTTGTTGCTATTGTTTTCCAGCTGAGCCATCTCACCCGCTTGAATCTGTGGCAATCCTCAGACTCCTCCCACAAGCAAGGCTTATAGCAGTGAGCCCCTACATCCAGGTGACCCCACTCTCTCCCCTTACATTCATGGGTTGAAGGTCCTGGCACAGGTCTGTGCATTACTGGCCGATATGTTCATGCTTGCTTTATTTAGTTCTTTTTCTTTAAAAGATTTTTGAGAAAAGTGCTCATTTTTGGCAATGTATGGGATTTTCTTCCCAGATCAAGACCATCTACCTTACCAGCCTGGCAGTGGTGGCGCATGCCTTTAATCCCAGCACTTGGGAAGCAGAGGCAGGCGGATTACTGAGTTTGAGGTCAGCCTGGTCTACAGAGTGAGTTCCAGGACAGCTAGGGCTACACAGAGAAACCCTGTCTCGGAAAAAAAAAAAAAAAAAAAAAAAAAGACCATCTTCCTTTAATTCCTTTTATAAGACATTTTTTAATATAGAGGTTTAAATTTAGAATATAGCCATTTTCTTAGGATTTCTGGGATGTGTATCTTTGTTATAAAAGCCTTTGTCATTCTAAGATCTTAAGAAAACCCAGTATACGTTTCCCCCCCCACCTCAGGTGCTTTAAATTTCTTTAGTTCACCTCTTGGTCCAAGCTGGTACTAGCTGTACCACTAGGGAAAGTGTTGGCAGATGTTGGTATATCTGTCACTGAACTTTAAGATCTGGGTGGTTTCTTGGTCATCAGACCTGCCAGTGACCTAGCCAGAAGGAAAAGAAGAACAGGGAGGTAGGGCGGGGTAGTGAAGGTTAACAGAGCTGACTTTGGCTTGGGGGGGAAAGGGAACGTGGTTGGGTATGTGATTCTCATTTGCAAAACAAGGCTTGAGATATTTATGAATTATTTATTTATTTATTTATTTATTTATTTATTTATTTATTTTTTGGAGTCTCCTACTCTGTTCTGTCAACAACAGCCACCTTCAGGGGGCCTGCCGGAGCTCTCCCTGCAGGCACAGCCCCACCCAGGAGGATGCCTCAAGCCTGAACTGCTCCAGAGAACTGATTCTAGAACCATTCTTGTTGGTTTTTCTCATTTCTTTTTCCCTTCCTTCCTTTCTCTTTTTCACCCCCCCACCCCATTTTTTTTTTAAGGCAAGGTCTCTTGTGCCCTGGCCTGACCTTGAATTCTGTCATTGCTGTAGATTCTACAACTGCTCCTGAGCAAATCCATCGTCCACTCCAGTATTTAAGCCACCCCTCCCCCAGCCTAAATTCTCTTTGGGTAACCCGTGTTTCATTCACCTCTCTTTTTCCAGCAGAGATAAAATAGCTCTGTTCTCTCAGCTTGTAACTACTCCACACTCCTTCCTCCATCCCAGGTGGCGTGGGCCTCACCCCAGGGCCCAGACTCTTAGGCTCACAGCTCTTCCCTCTCCCTTCCTGTGGGGTCTCAAGAACCATTTTCCTATCAGCAGGCATTGCCTTCCATTTTGCTTACTTATTCAGCCAGCCAGCATTTACAGCTATCTTCCTTCCATGTGCCTGGGGAGGGGCTCAAGGAGTGAAATTAGGTCCCGCCTCTGCTCTTCGGCAGGTCAGTGTCCAATGGAGGAAGTGATGTGGAACAGGGCCAAGTGCCAGACCTGCCTATCCCGTTTCCTTCTCACATACCTGAGGCTGGAACCTGAATCTCTCTGTGATAAGGGATGCAGCTTAGGGGATGCAGGCCAGACCGATGATGAGTAGACAGAAGTTGCTGTTCCTTCTTTGGAATTTACCCATGAGGCAAGGAATGTTAGTGTGTACAGAGTTGACTAGGGCATGTGTCTAGTCACACTGAGGTACTGTCAGGATGGGTTATCCTCTGGCTCTAGGTCCTTATTGGAGCACTATCTATGGGAAGATTAATCATATGCCTAGAGCCAGCAAGCTGATGCTATAGCTAGAGTGTACTGACAGGTACTCATGTCTTACAACTGCTCTCAAATGTCCACATTACCCTAAAGTGTGTGAAGAAGCCAGACCTGGAACTGGTGAGATGGCTCACTGAGTAAGAGCACCGAATTCAAGCGGGTAAGTCCTGACCTGAATTCAAATCCCAGCAACCACATGGTGGCTCACAACCACCCGTAATGAGATCTGACGCTCTCTTCTGGTACATCTGAAGACAGCTACAGTATACTTATTTATAAGAGTAATAAATTAATCTTTGGGCCGGAGCGAGCAGAGACTGAGCAAGCGGGGCCGACCCAGAATGAGCAGAGGTCCTAAAAGTCAATTCCCAACAACCAGATGAAGGCTCACAACTATCTGTACAACTACAGTGTGTACTCATATACAAATCTTAAAAAAAAAAAAAAGGAAGCCAGACCTGCCTGTGAGGGGGCATTCATGACCACTAGGAACGCACCAGGGGCCTCAGGTATCTTACAGAACAACTCTGTGAACCCAGGATTGTCTTCCTCTGCCCAGGACTGTGAAGGCCTTATTGTCCGGTCGGCTACTAAGGTCACTGCTGATGTCATCAATGCAGCAGAGAAGCTCCAAGTGGTGGGTAGGGCTGGTACAGGCGTGGACAATGTGGATCTGGAGGCTGCCACGAGGAAGGGCATCCTCGTCATGAAGTAAGTTGTACAAGCTGAGGGTGGGTGTGGAGACCGATACAAAGAGGGGAAGAGATGCTTGAAATGAGAGCCTGTCTGAGCTAGGAATGGGGTCCCTGTGATGGTGACAGAGTTCAGCAGTGTGGTTGTGCCAAGGCTGTGAAGGCGAGGCTGAAGCTGCCTGCAATCTCAGGGTTGTGGAGCTCACCCTCTTGTAGTGCTTGCACATCTGCAGCGCAGTGTAGGAACCAGAGGAGTGTAGGTGAGGTTTCCCTGGTTTCCTGCTCCAGCATGGCTCTTTTGTTCTTTTTTGCTAGCTCAGTAGTCTTGCACCCTGTACAGATGCACACGCTTTCTTGATGGAGTGACCTCCCGTTTTGTCTCTTTCCTTCATTTCCCTGAACCAGTCTGAAGTGAAGATCCCAGTTTCTCTTCTAGCACTCTGGGCCTGCCAGAGGAGAGGGGTCCCTATCGGCACTGTGTTTATAGAATCCCAGGGGCAAAGATCATGACCAGCAGGCTACTGCCTGAGTTAGAAGCCTGGTAATATAGTCGTTGCCAGTCCACTTTGCTGACTCTGAGTCCTGACCTGCCTCACCTCCCCCCAGGAGGGTAGGGGTTAATTGACAGAATGACTGACAGAGGTCAGTACCTGATGGTGGAAACGTTAAAGGATAACCCACCCTACCTACTCTGTGGTCCTGACACAGGCCGCCAGCCCCACTTCTGTCCACACCCTGGCTACTTGCTGAGGGAAGAGCTGGAAGCTCTGTTGTCCTGTACAGAGACAAGCTCTTACAGTCCTTTTGGCTTTCAGAGAGTCTCATAACTCTGTAACCTTCATTTCTACAGATGAGCATACCCTGTAGAAGAAACAGAAGGTTTAAATAAATGTGTGGTAGGCTTTGGAATTGTCATCATTATTCTCCGTTCCATCAGAGCCAGGCCAGAAATTCCCTGGTTTTTTTGTTTTTTGTTTTTTTGGGGTTTTTTGGTTGTTGCTTGCTTTGTTCGTTTGGTTTGTTGTGTTTTGAGGAAAGGGGGGCTTTTTCTCAGTTTGAAATTTGTTGAGTTAAAAGAAGAAACCAAACAGGTAGAGATAAAAACAAGAGCTTCATCCTTTTTTTTTTTTTTTTTTTTTTTGGAGACAGGGTTTCTCTGTGTAGCCCTGGCTGTCCTGGAACTCACTCTGTAGACCAGGCTGGCCTCGAACTCAGAAATCCGCCTGCCTCTGCCTCCCAAGTGCTGGGATTAAAGGCGTGCGCCACCACCGCCTGGCAGGAGCTTCATTCTTAATATGGCCCAGGTGAGGGGACCCCAGGAGGCTTACCCCGCAGCAGGCTCACCTGAGTGTGGTAGACTTTGCTCAGAGGCTCGGGCAAGGAAGAGTCACAGGAGATTGTAGATGGACAGGCCCTGAAATGAAAGAGAACTGGGCCAAACTACCCTTCCATCTTTCCATCAGGTATTGCCCTGCCTTGTGTTTGCCTGAGGGGGGGCCTCTGCCTCAGAACAGGAGGCCAAGGCAGCCTGGTTCTTAGAGCAGCAGAGCAGCAGAGAGGCCAGAATGGGAGCTCGGGGCCTGAAGTGTAGAACACTGGGTTTGCCTGGGCCCACTGACATCTCTTCTTTTGGGTCTCTAGCACCCCCAACGGAAACAGCCTCAGTGCTGCGGAACTCACCTGTGGGATGATCATGTGCCTGGCCAGGTAAGTCAGACCCAGCCGCATTCCGGTAGGTCGATAATTACCACCTGACAAGCCAACAGACCTAGGAAAGAGGTACAGGTGTCTCAGTCTGGAGTTCTGCAGGGTGCCGACGCAATGTACCTTCTCTGGTTGCTTGGAAGTTTGCATGGGAGGATGGATGGTGTCTTAGTTAGGGTTTTCCTACTGTGAACAGACACCATGACCAAGGCAAGTCTTATAAAAAGACATCACTGAATTGGAACTGGCTTACAGGTTCAGAGATTCAGTCCACTATCATTAAGGTGGGAGCATGGCAGCATCTAGGCAGGCATGGTGCAGGAGAAGCTGAGAGTTCTACATCTTCATGTGAAGGCTGCTAGTGGAAGACTGACTTCTAGGCAGCTAGAATGATGGTCCTAAGCCCACAGTGACACACCTACTCCAAGGCCACACCTTCTAATAGTGTCACTCCCTGGGCCAAGCATATACAAACCATCACATTCTACTCCCTGGCCCGTATAAGCTTGTTCAAACACATGAGTCTATGGGGACCCTATCTAGCCATATAGCATAATAAAAAAGTACATTTAGTCCAACTTCCAAAGTCTCCATAGTCTATAGCAATCTCAACAATGTTAAAAATCCAAAGAACAGGAAACCAGCTGGGCAAACTCCAAACTCTGCATCTCCATGTCTGATGTCAAAGCGGTCTTCAGATCTCCAACTCCTTTTTCATCTTTGTTGACTGCAACAACCTTCTTTTCCTAGGCTGGCTCCATTCCCTATGAGCAGCTTTCCTCAGCAGATAGCCCATGGCTCTGGCATCTCGAACATCTTGGGGTCTCCAAGGCAACTTCAATGTTACAGCTTCTTGTTTCAGTTTCTGGGATCCGTACTGATCTTTTGGGCTCCTCCAAAAGGCTTAGATCACTTCTCCAGCTCTGCCTTCTGTAGCTCAGGTTAACCCATTCTACTGCTGCTGCTGTTCTTGGTGATCATCCCATGGTACTGGCATCTCCAATTCCCTGGAGTTTTCTGCTGCAAATAGGCTTCATCAATAGTCTCTCATAAGCTCTCTTAATGGTACCAAGCCTCAAATCCTTTGTATGACCTCTTTAGTCCTGGGCCATCAACAATAACTGAGGCTACACCTTCACCAATGGCCTTCCATGGCTTCTCACAGTGCCAAGCCTTAGTTGCTCTTTATGACCCCTTCATGCTTTCAAAACCAGTACCACCTTGGTGATTCTTACACATTACCAAGTACAGTGGCAGCAACAAAGTCTTTCCTATTCCTACTAGGATAGCCCAGTAAGCCCCACTTAAAGCATTCCATGGCTTTCCAAATCTAAAGTCCCCAAATCCACATTCTTCCAAACAGAAGCATGGTCAGACCTATCACAGCAGTGCCCCAGTCCCTAGTACCAACTTCTGTCTTAGTTTGGGTTGTACTGCTGTGAACAGACACCATGACCAAGGCAAGTCTTAAAAAGCACAACATTTATTTGGGGCCAGCTTATAGGTTCAGAGGTTCAGTCCATTATCATCAAGGTGGGAACATGGCAGCATCTAGTCTGGCATGGTACAGGCAGAGCTGAGAGTTCATCTTCATCTGAAGGCTGCTGGTGGAAGACTGACTTCTAGGCAACTAGGTTGAGGGTCTTAAGCCCATGCCCACAGGGACACCTCTACTCCAACAAGACCACACCTCCTAATGGGGCCATGCATATATGAACCATCACAGATGGTAACAGCAAGCTCATAGAGAATGCACACACTCTCCTACACTCTCTCCTCACACTCACATGTGCTGTGCCTTCTCTAGTCCCTAAACCTCTGAGGATGCTCTCTGTGCTCTACAACCTTAAGTACCATGTGTGTCCAGGTTCCTCTGCTAACGTGTTAAGCATTGAGATTTTCTGTGTTAACCCTTGACTCTGGTTGGGGCGGCTGAGCCATGGTCTCCAGCATCCAGCTGACCCCACCCTTCTAGGCTAGTGGTTCTCAACCTGTGGGTGGTGACCCCTTTGACAAATCTCTATCTCCAAAAAAATATTTGCAGTACAATGCAGAACAGTAACACAATTACAGTTATGAAGTAGCAAGAAAAATGTTATGGTTAGAGGAGGTCACCACAACAGGAGGAACTGTACTGAGGGGGTCGCAGCATTAGGAAGGTTGAGAACCCCTCTCTAGGCCTGTATTGTAATGCATGGACTAAACACACTTATCATCCATGTGCCTACCTGTGGACTCCTATCTCAGGGAGCTCTTCTGGAGCAGGGTTCTGGGATGCGTGAGCACATAATACATACTGTGAATACATCCTAACTAGTCAGACAGTTGTATGGCAGATAGGAGACACTTAGTAGGCATTTGTGTGTGTGTGTGTCTGTGACACAGGCTTTCTAGTAAAAAGAGGGGCTGAAGCTGTTCTGAATCCCTTCTGAAGACCCAGACAGCCAGCACGCTTGCCTGGGGCCTGAAACCTGCTGTGATTTAAAAGTTACCTCTTTTCTATCTTTCTCCCTCCTGCTGGGAGAGTTAACCTTTGTTCTGCCTTCTCCCAAGATTCCTGCCTAGCACTGCAAACATTGCACTGGTCTTGGAAGGGAGGGGAGGAGAGAAAACCCAGCACATGCAGCAGAAGAGCCGCAGCTTGCAGGTTCCCCAAGGTCTCCCAGCATGTCTGGGCCATGCCTGTCCTGAGAGGACTGTACAAGCCCCAGCGGGCCCTAGTGTAACTTGTGCTGTTAAATTCAGTGATACGTTTGCCTGTCAGAGTAAACGAAGTCTCCCTCAACACAGCTTTCTGATTCCCCCATCCCTGAGGGTGAAGAGAAAGTTTGAGAACGAGGAAGTTTCCCTCCAATGCCAGGGTCAACTTATCCAAAGGAGCAGGCAGAGTACTGTAATTTGAAGAGGGTTCCCCCCTCTCCCAGGATCCCTTGCTGATACCCCCTCATCCAAGATGGGCGTAAACCACGACGCGTGTCCCTTATGAGGAAGGAAGTACCTGACTCAGAACGCCAGTGGGTGTTCTGCTTTTCAGGCAGCAATCCAGGCCTGAGTGCCTACAGTGTGCATGAATGAGAGAGCTCCTTCCTTCAGATGAGTGGTGTGGGCCCGAGCACTTCTCAGAGTCCTGCATAGAGACGGTGCACAATACGAACCATTCTTCAGCTCTTCATTGTTCCTAGAGGTGGTCATGGGGCCATGTCCCACAGTCTGTGTTTTACCCACAGTCTGTGTTTAAGTCCTAGCTTTGCCCTAACTGCCTTTGTTTTCTGTTTGATCCAGAAAGCAAACCATGACAACTCAGACTTGCACGGGAGTCAATAGAAAGATGGTCTGTGGTGTGATGGCGAGTGCGGGTCAGAAATACTTAGGACAGGGGGTAGATGTGTCGGAAGTATTAGGATCATTCAGGACTGAGTAGAAAGGTCTGGGCTGTGTTGGTATGGTACCCACCTGCCTCAGATTAGCTCTCTTGGGGTTTAAGAAGGAAGGTTAATCACCTGACCCTTGATAACAAGAGAAGCCATCAGGAGTGGTCCAGAAGAGGAACCAAAACAGGAGTCTTGGAGGCATCTGTCCCTGTAAGCTTTGGAAGGCTAGCACTGCTTATAGGAGAAACCTTTCCAAACTGACTCACTCTTCTTGGTACCTTGGTGGTGGAGCACGTAAGATTCTTGCCCCAGCTAGAGACAGATGTCCTATGGTTCCCAAGTCTACCAATGTTCTCACTGTCCCAGCCTTCCCTTACCCACGATGGCCCTGCACCTGAGTTCCTGCACCCACATTGTGTGGTTCCCAGGAAAATGATGGGGATAGGTGGCGGCTACACTGAGCTATCCATGTACCTTTTGCCCCTGGGCCGTAGGGTGACCCACTGAACCTGACGTGTTCTTGCAGGCAGATTCCCCAGGCGACAGCTTCGATGAAAGATGGCAAATGGGACCGGAAGAAGGTGAGCTGTCGCTTTACCTCACCCATGCAGGCTCAAGGTCCAACCCCCCACTCTTGGTCCTGACTTGGTCGTCTTTGCCTTTTGCCTTTCCGCTTGCAGTTCATGGGGACTGAACTGAATGGGAAGACACTGGGAATTCTTGGCCTAGGCAGAATCGGAAGAGAGGTGGCCACCCGAATGCAGTCTTTTGGAATGAAGGTAAGAGGTTTCCAGACACCCTGGGCATGTTCTTTCTGAAGTAGTATTGGAAGAGATGGCTAAGCGTGGAAGAGACTGAAGGCTTTGTTGTATGTGGCTCTCTAGAGCTTCTTATTAAATAGGCAGTAAAGTCGGAGAGAAAAGGAACTTTGATCTCTCCATGAGGACATTGGAACTCAAAAGCTGAGAATACTTGATGCAGGTCCCTCAACTCGAGGGTGTCAATAGCCCTGAGTCTCAATGGGCCAGCAAATGTTCTTCCATGACACACATCCTTTCTTGTGGTGTTACAAGGGCCTTCTAGTTATTCTGTGTCTCCTCTCTCTGATAATTTAAAAACAAACAGATGTATAGCCAAGAAATGCTTTTTCTGTCTTTCCTATTTCTCTCACTATCCCAGCAAGGTTTAAAGGTGCTGATAGATGGGCATAGTGTCACATGTTTGTTATCTCAGTATTTGGGAGACTTTGGCAGGTGGTTCATGAGTTCAAATCCAGCCTGGGTTACATAACAAGAGCCTTTCTTTAAAATGCATGCTTGTTTACATGCCCTGATATGAGAAATTACTAGACAGCTTCATATCTGTCTCAGAAGTCACTTCAACCCTCTCTTTTCCAACTCTGGGATCCAGGGATCTCCTGGCTGGATGACAAATGAATGTGACTAATGCTTGTCTGCCATGAGAGCTGAAGGCAGCTGAGTGGATAGCAGTGGGCATTCCATATTTAATGTGATTGTTAAGGGAATTACAGGGATTATGGTCACACAGCAGCCAGAAGGCTTTAGTTAAACATAATAAGCAAATTGTTTTGACACTAATCAGATCATCCCATGACGCATTCTGACCTAAAAGCTCAAGCAATCCTAAATACATGAAACCAATTCAGCTAAGCATTTCGCTGACGTGCAGTGGCTTGGGACAGACAGTAAGGCTCTCAGTCACCCCATGGTTCCCGTTGTCCTTGTAGCATCAATACCCAGACTCCTCTAGCTTTTGAACATTAACACTGGGAGGCCATGGTAGTTACTGAATCCACCCAAAGAGCCCCGTTTTGTTTCCAGAGTAATGGTGGTGAGAGGGAAGCCTGCCCAGCCACCCGATGCTGCCCAGCTGCTCCCAAACCTATGTGCGGCCTTGAGCATCAATGTGAAGAAGTGATAGACACTCCTCAGACCTGTGTTTGTGTCAGAGAGCTATCTAGAGCCTGTTCATCTCAGGGCTGGTCTGTAGCTTTTGAGAGTGTCATACGCAATATGCTTGAATGTGTTTAGGATAAAATTTAACAATGTAGTTCGGGCTAGCCTCAAACTTATAATCCCCCTGCCTCAGCCTCCCGAGTCCTGGGATGATAGGAATGCACAGCATAGGTAGCCATGTTTAACTTCTACCAAGGTTCTGGGGGTATTGTTACCTTTACTTGGGGCTGCTTTTGGTCACTCCTACCTGCCTTGGTTTTGAAACATTCTTTGTGAACTCCTAAAATGTGGCTTGTAATGTCCTCCCCTGCCAAGCCTCTTCAGTGATCGCCCGCTCAGCCGACCACCCTGCAATGTTCCCAGGTTTTAGTGAATGTCATCTCAGGATACAAAAGAGATTCTCCGCCATCCAAGCTCCTATCTGTGTCCTTGAAGACACAGATAACAAGACAGCAAGATAACACAGTTCTAAGTATCTAGATTAGGAAACAATGGTCAGATTAAGAAGTTATATTACATTTTTGTGGCTTTACGCAAGCAAGCACATAAAGTTTGTGAGACTTGGTTCTCTCCTTCCATTGTATGGGTCCCGGGGATCCAACTCAGGTTGTCTACCTTGGTCGTAAGTGCCTGTGCCTGCTGAGCCACCTCACTAGCCCTATGATTAATTTCTTATTAAAGCTCATTTTCAAACTAGTGTTGTTCCCTATAGAAATAATAATTAATCTGGTCGAACATGGAGACTTAAACACACCTCTTTACCTTTAGACTTTATAAATGTGGGAGTTTTGATTGCTTTAGAATGCTGGGTCTTGGAACCCAAAGCCTTGCATGAGCTGATGGGTCAATAGACCGCTGAACTACATCATCAGCCCCTCTCACTGTTTTGTCTTGAGACAGGGTCTGGCTGAATTACCCAGGGTAGCCTTGAACTTAGGACTCCTTGTCTGCTAACTGCTGAGATTCAGATGTGTTCCAGGATGCCCACCTTAAAGTGATGTTTTAACTATGTAGTAAATTATTGTGTCTTCTGAATCAGCCCCCCCCACCACACACACACACACACAAGCCTCCTCTTAGTAGCACTGCTTTGGCATACATCCCCCGTCAGACTGCATTCTCTGCATGTGCGTGGAATGTGCACTATGCCCAGAGAAGCTTGTAGGCCCCATGTAGGACACAGTGTTGCATATGGTGTTACAGTAAAAATATAACTGGACCTACTATGTTTTTAAACTTGTGTGTGGAATGCTGTGGTATGGATTACTGTTTTTTTATTGGCCATTCCACCAGTGATAGACACTGAGGTTTCAGCCAAGGCCTTTCTGTAATTCCCACAGGGATGGACTGCATCCCGTGGGCTTGCTAGCCCTGTTAGAGAGATTGGTGTAAGGTCCAGGTGGGGCCTTTTCAGGATGGAGGAAAGCTGTTCATGATGACTCAGAGCTCTGTCCTGCCCACCATCCAACAACCTGTACCGTACGTTGTTTGTGGATGCCTGAAAGCAAGGAGAGGGAGTTAGAATTAAGCCGGGGTGGAGCATGTCTGTCATTCAGGAAACTGAGGAAGGGTCAAGAATTCAAGGTTAGCCTGGTCTGCATACTGGGATCCTGCCTCAAGTATAAAGAATTAAGGCCTAGAGGGCATGGAAAAGCTGGGATAGCTGGGCATCCTGACAAGAAGTTTAGTTAGAATATATCCTACTGTCTGTATGGGGGCAGGGGAGTCTCCAAAAGGCTACTAGACAGGTTTGGGCTTTGGGGTTGGCGGCGGGGGTGGGGGGAGATTCTTTGCAAAACCAATGAATTGTGGCTTATAGTGTTGTGTCTGGAAAAGGCAATATGACATTAGCAGCATTGAAGAGGCATTGATTCCACTCTGCTGTTAACTGGAACTTTTCCTCACTGTGTGGCTAAATAACAGACCGTAGTTATTGACACAACTTGTTCATGCTGGCATATCCCTAAGGATGTGCGATCCGGTCCAAGCCAGCTTGGAACTTGGAACTGAGTACTTCCTTGCCAGTAACCCCATGGGGAGCCCATCAGCATCTCTTAGTTATGTCTTTGTGGCCAGTGTTGTGATAAATCTTGACCTCAGCATCTGTGGCCCCAGCTGTCACTGGTCTTTCCTGGCCAGCCTGTTTCCTAAGGTCTGCCGTGTCAGTTGCCATGGTCACGGGAAACTGAGGCTCAGCAAGGTCATGGACAGGCTTAAGACAATAAGACCAGAAGTCATAGTTCTTACTTCACTAGGGTTGTCCTGGCTTCCAGGGTCACGCTGTTTCCACACACGGCCCACTTTAAATCCCTAGGAGACCACGGCTCAGCTGCGCAAATGATAGACACTCTCTAGCTAAGGTAGCTCTCATCCCAGAAAAAAATTACTGCCATTTTATTTCAAAATTTTTACATTTTTTAAAAATTGTGTGTGCATATGAATGTGTATGTGTCATGGTGTATGTAGAAGTTAGAGGGCAGCCTGAGGGAGTTGGTTCTGTCTCTCCACCATGTGGGTGCTGGAGATCAAACACTGGTGGTCTGCCTTGGCAGGGAACGGCCTTTGCCACCACACCATTTCACTGCCAGCACCTAGAATTGTTAACTGTCCTGGAACAGTGACCTTCATACCCAGCCCCAGGTTCAGCAAAGGTGAAATGGGATAGACACAGGCAGGAGGAGTGAGGAGGGGGCCGGGAAGAGCTGTGGGGGCGCTGAAGGAGGAGGGGTTGGGGAGAGATGGAGGTGGACTTTGGGCCTTCACCTAAGCAACTTTGAGGTGACGTTTTGTTAAGTTTCTGTGTAAAATCCATTGAGGTGGCAGAAAGAGTTCCAATGCTCAAACACAGCTATGAGGAAGGAGAAAGACATGTTCTGACCAGCTCTGCCTTGGAGCCCCTTAAACTTCAAGGTTTCATTTCTCCATCCCCTGTGGAGCCAGCAGAGCCCTGGAGCTAGAAGAGGAGCCTCCCAGCTCTGCCCTCTGTCACACCAGCAAGGTGGCACTGGGACCCTTGAGGAAACATGTCTTAGTTAAAACACCATGGCCAATAACAACTTGAGGGGCGGGCATTTCATTTAACAGGGAAGTCGGGGCAGGAACCTAGAAGCAGGATCCCAAGGCAGGAACTAAGGCAACCCAGGAGTACAGCTCAGGCTTGCTCAGACTACTTTCTTACACCACCCAGGACCACGTGCACAGAGGTGGCATAACCACAGCGAACTGGCCTCTCCCCTAGTGCCATTAATTAAGACAATATCCCACAGTCTTCCCTAAGACTAATCTTATGGAGGGATTTTTGTCAGTTAAGATCACCTCTTCCCAGATGTCTCTAGGTTTGTATCGAGTTGACAAAAACAAACAAACAAACAAAAAAACCAATCAGCATGCTCCCCAGCTTCTGTACAGGACAGCCACGCCTTTTCTGGACATGTAGGAACCTGGCAGGCCTATCAGCCTGATGTTCTTCCATCTGCTTTTGTCAGCACAGTCCCCTAGTGTGAGAACTCTGGGTCATTTCAGCTCCTTTATGCCCTAGTTATCACTAGTGAAAAACAGGAGCCAGGCTTCTCCCAACCAGACCTGTTCCTGGCAGTTGCCCTCAGGTAAGTGAGGAAGAAACTCTTATCTCTCTGTGACAAAGAAGCTGAGCCCCTGCTCTCTGGCCTCTCCTTTCCCAGCCTCCTCCCCTCACCCCAGGTTCCTGCTGACACAGCAGAGACAGTGGGTCTGGCTGTGAGCCCGGAGCTCCGAAACCCTGCCTTGGTCCCTGAGCGTGGAACGGAGCACTGGGAGCTGATCAGTCACACGGGGCTTTGTGGTCTCTGGTGTTCTTTTCTACTCCTCACTGCATATGAGAAGACAAATTCATCTGGATTAGAGATGAACGGGGCCATTGTTCTGGTCTTCGTTGGCACCAGCACACAAAGACAAATTGTGAGGATGAGGCCCAGAATTCTCTCTCTCCCCCTGGGCGTTTCCTTCTCCTCGATACAGAAATGAGCAGGCTCCATCAGTGGATGATAATAATGTCTGATTAGGCCCTCCAAACCCACAAGCTCTTCATGCTCTGTGCTGTGGTCTTTACGGGGCCATGAGAGGCAGTGCCGGTTTTTTTTTTTTTTTCTTGCCTTCGCTGGTGGCTTGGATGGGAGAAGAGAGCTCCTTAGTTTTACTTATGAACAAGGCTAATGATGCAAAATGTGGCTCCAAAGTGTTGATTAACTTATCCAAACCATTAGCGTTCTTCCTTTCCCAGAAGCTCTATGTGTAAAAAAGAAGTCTTTCTATTATTGTAAGGTAGGGTTTGTAGTCCCTAATTTTAAGTGATTCATGCACCATGTAGTAGAGGACTACAAGTCCTGCCTCCCAGCCCTAGGCTCCCAGAAAGAAGACTCAGACTCAAATTATATTTTACAACTACCTTAGCCATATAACTAGGCTCTACTCTGACTAGATTGATCATAACTAAAGATACCCATTTATTTTAACCTACATTTTGCCATGTGGCTGGTTACCTGTGTTCAGGTACTGTCTTAGTCAGGGTTTCTATTGCTGCACAAGCATCATGACCAAGAAGCAAGTTGTGGAGGAAAGGGTTTATCCACACTGCTGTCAGGAAGCAGGAGCTAATGCAGAGGACATGGAGGGATGTTCCTTACTGGCTTGCTTGAGTTCCAGTCCTGACTTCTTGATGAATAGTTGAGTTCTCTTCCCCTGCCACAGCAATTTGGAAGTAAGCTAAATAAACCCTTTCCTCCCCAACTTGCTTCTTGGTCATGATGCTTGTGCAGCAATAGAAACCCTGACTAAGACAAATTGGTACCAGCATAGTGGGGTATTCCTATGACAACCTGACCATGTTTTGGGGAGGACTTTGGAAGGACTTTGGAACTTTGAGCTAGAAGAGCCACTGGTTGTTAAGAACTCTGTGGGATGTTCTGTAGGAGCTTGGAAGATCATGTTGAGAACAGTGCAGAAGATGGAGGCCTGGCTTGTAAAATTTCAGAGGGAAGATTAAAGACTCTTATCAGGGCCATGTTATTTTGATTGTGAAGATTCTGTGTTTTTGGTTACCTGGGGCTGAAGTATCAGCTGTGATTAACAAGATACCAGAACTACTAAAGCGAAAACTTTGCATTGCTGGGACTATTGATGCTGGTTAGCTGGAGCTAAGAAATTATCAGTGATTAAGAAGAGACCAGCATCACTCAGATGACATCTTCTGGGAAGTGTTTTCTGAGAGCACAAAGAGGCTGTGTTCCAGAGATAGCCAAGGTTGTACCTTGTGCTGCAGCAGGACTTGGTAATAAGTAAGAGTCACCCAGGTGGTACTGATTTGAAGACATGAAAGGGTCATAAAGAACAGCTGAGGCTCCGCACAGTGAGCAGGCTTTCCCTGGCTGTCAGAGGTCTGGGACCGACGTGCCTTCACCCAACTTCTAGTACCAATTTGTCTTAGTCAGGGTTTCTATTCCTGCACAAACGCCATGACCAAGAAGCAAGTTGGGGAGGAAAGTGTTTATTCAGCTTACTTCCACATTGTTGTTTATCACCAAAGGAACTCAGGACTGGAACTCAAGCAAGCCAGTAAGGAACATCCCTCCATGGCTTCTGCATCAGCTCCTGCTTCCTGATCTGCTTGAGTTCCATCGGTGATAAACAACAATGTGGAAGTAAGCTGAATAAACCCTTTCCTCCCCAACTTGCTTCTTGGTCATGACATTTGTGCAGGAACAGAAACCCTGACTAAGACAGGTACCGTGTATCCATTGGGCTTCCGTATCCCCCAACCCCCACCCCTGCTTACTTCTTCTCTCCCAGAATTCTTTCTCCTCTTGATGGCCCACCTCTATTTCTTGCCATAAGCTTTTTTGACAGGTGAGGCATCCATACAATATATAAGATGATCTCTCTACATAGAAGCACAGGAAGGGGATGGGTACCACTCTTCTCTGCAGAAGTAGCAACTGCTCAAAGATGGGGCCTCATTCCCTCCCTGTTCTTACTTACACCCAAGTCCTCTAGGAACATCCTTAAAGGATTAAGGGAAGTTTCTTTTCTCTCAGAATATATTTACGTTAGTGAATGCTAGAGGAGTGGGTGGCGGTCATCTCTCCCATAGCTCTTTGTGTCAGGGTCCTCACCCATCTAGAGGAGCCTAACACTCCCGACAGCTAGCAGCATCTGAGAAAGGACTCCTGGCTCCAGCCACATCTCTTAGTTGCAGCATGCACACCTGCCCCAATGGATTGACTATACCCCTTCCTTCCCAAGGACATCAGGGCCTTTGTGACTTGTGGTTCCTGAGCCCCTTCCCCCATAGTTAGAATCTCAGACAAAAGCCGAGCTTGGTAGGGAGGCCTTCTGGGTTGATCAGGCAAGGGTACTTAGGTCTTTGCTATTATAAACCCCACCTGCCTGCTTTCTGAATCTGCCTGGCTGCTTATGGGGGATAATATAACTGAGGTCATAGCTCTTTCTGAGACTTCAATGATTCTTCCTTGAAATTGTCTCTGATACTGGGTTTCATCTCATTCAACTCCGTTCTCTCATGAGGTATGTGTGTGGGGAGGGGGAGCGGTACATGTGGGTGTGTGTGTAGCATGGATTCTCCATCCCCTCCCTTGGCCCAGAGTCAGGAGGAGCCGATTGTCTCTGTTGGACAATGCTTATCCCACCTTTCTGCCTTCCTGGGAGGAGTATGGGCACTAGAAGACCAGGCCCCGAGGCCAGAGTGTGACGCCAGCAAGTGACGACTGCCTTGGTTTCTCTCCACTAACACAGGGAAATATTATCAGGTATGAGGCAGAGGAGAGCCTCACGGCCAGGCCTGGTAGCACAAGTCTATAATCCTAGCACTTCAAAGGCTGAGGCAGGAAGATTTCAACTGTAAGGCAAGCCTAGACTTTAAAAACAACAAGGACAACAGCAAAGCACCGGGCACAGTAAATGTTACATAGTATTGCTGTTACCAGCTTGCCTTAGTCAGCTGTGGAGCATCTGAACTTTGCCCCACCCGATTTCCATTTCTCATCTCTGACAGGTGGTGTCACTGAACCAGTTTCATGAGACTGACATGCCACATTAAAAAATTTGCCATTGGTCACTGGATCTTTAGTGTGAGTTGAGACTTTAAGCTCTGCATATTGTGTAATCTAGGATATTTCAAAACTAGGGGCATTTTAAGTCTCACTAAACCAAATTCAGAGAGAAGGGTCTTCCACCTGGTAACGTCAGCCCTACCTAGTACCTCACCCTTCTTTCTAATGGCATCTCTTAGTTTCTCATTTGATCCCATGGATGCTGCCCTCTCTAGAGTCAGTCCTAGGCCTTACAGCTACTACCAGCCTGTCTTCTGTTTCCCGGGGCATCATGTGTCTTAGTCAGGGTTTATATTCCTGCACAAACATCATGACCATGAAGCAAGTTGGGGAGAAAAGGATTTATTTGGCTTACTTTCACATTGCTGTTTATCACAAAGGAAGTCAGGACTGGAACTCAAGCAGGTCAGGAAGCAGGAGCTGATGCAGAGGCCATGGAGAGATGTTCCTTACTGGCTTGCTTCCCCTGGCTTGCTCAGCCTGCTCTCTTATAGAACCCAAAACTTCCAGCCCAGGGATGGCACCACCCACAAGGGGCCCTACCCCCTTGATTACTAATTGAGAAAATGCCCCACAGCTGGATCTCATGGAGGCACTTCCCTAACTGAAACTCCCTTCTCTGTGATAACTCCAACCTGTGTCAAGTTGTCACACAAAACCAGCCAGTACATCACGGGAGTGCCCTCCCTCACCAGCTCTTCTGTCTCAGGGCTTCTGAGATCCACTTGGTCCAGCCCACATGAGCTTCTCCTGTATTTGCTTGGGGCTCTGGAGCTTGGTGACAGGCAGCCTCCTCCCCTTTGCTCTGGCTGTGCTCCCTCCTGGTTCTGCAAGCCTCCTTCCACTGGCCTAGGGGAGTACAGTACTGGCCTTCTACAGCCCTCTGGGGAGTAGACCAAGCACACTGTACTGTTCTGAGAACTACACTAGGGGATTCTGTTAAGCTTCGTGTGGTGTCAGTTACTCATGGTGCAATTACCGATAATGACAATATTGGTATTAAGATGCCTCTTCCTTCTCTCACCTCTGACCAGACTATAGGCTATGACCCCATCATTTCTCCTGAAGTCGCGGCCTCCTTTGGTGTTCAGCAACTGCCACTGGAGGAGATCTGGCCTCTCTGTGATTTCATAACTGTCCATACCCCACTCCTGCCCTCCACCACAGGTAGGCTTTCAGTGTGGATTTTCTGCAGACACCATCCAGCAAGTATAGAGAGGGAACTTCCTGGGAGCCTACTGAACATGATGACACTTTGTCACAAGTCCTTGCCTCAGATGGAGGAGGGATGAGCTCGCTGGAAAAGCCCAGGTGTCTAAATAGACTGACATAGTAGGACTGGCAACCCAGGTAGCGGCTTCATGGGCCCCCCCGCAGGGCATTTGATTGTAGGCCCCACTCGAAGCACCATCATCTCCTAAACTTCTTGACTCTAACTCACATCCAGTACAACAAAGACTATTATCCCAGAGCATCTAGGAAGACAGAAGTGAGAACAAGCAGAAAGGGGCCTCTGGGGAGATGTGACTCTGGGGACCTGTGCTAAGTGAAGGGGTCAGGAGCCATCATAAAAGGCAATGTCTCCTCTTTCTTCCAGGCTTGCTGAATGACAGCACCTTTGCCCAATGCAAGAAAGGCGTGCGAGTGGTGAACTGTGCTCGAGGAGGCATTGTGGATGAAGGTGCCCTGCTTCGAGCCCTGCAGTCTGGTCAGTGTGCTGGGGCTGCACTGGATGTGTTTACAGAAGTAAGTATTTGCAGCCTCTGTCGGGTCAGAGGGGAAAGGTGAGGGAGGAGCAGAGAGGCTTCCGGCAAGACAGTGCGCCATCTTTAAGGACAGGAGCTCACTGCCTCTGGCATGGAGAAAACTGTGCTGACAAGATCATAGCTGTGGCTTTGAAGAGGCCTTTCCACTGTGCTGTCCTCTGCAAAACTGGGGTTCTAAATAGGATCCATTCCTGGTTAAACTGTTTAATAGTACCCCTACCTGGTCAGGCTGTTGCCGTATTGATGACTTGGGGAAGAAAGAGAGAGTTAGTGTTTCACTCCTGATACTTGACTTAAATCAGCCATATGGCCAAGGAGATGGATGGCCTGCCTGGTACCCATTAGCTTTCCTCTTTTCCTCTTCCCTTCCCAGGGAGGCTCAGAAGCCCAGGACTGATGACAGTATTCTTCCTAAGTCCCCAGAGTGTACTCTTCTCCCAGCTTGTTCAAAGGTTCAGCCTCAGCATACAGAGTGCTGAGTATACATTTCACCAGGCCTGTTGGCCCTTTCCTCAGAGATGTTATCTCGGCATCCAGGTTCCTGGGTGTGGTCCCAGGGAAAAGAGCGTGGACCTTGGTTTGAATGCGGGTTCTAGCAGTGGCAAGTCACTGGCCTCCTCTAAAGCCCCACAGCACTGGGATATTCCCAGCCAAGGGTGCACAGTGTTTTGGTTTGTGTTTCTGGTTCTCTCAACTCTGTCACAAGCTCCACTGTGTGTAGGACCAACTTCCTAATAATGCATTTTCTGCCATCAGTATCTTTGCATTGTCTGCTGGGATCCTCATGTTTGCAATTCTCAAAGTTCAGTGGGAATGAACAACAGCAGAGGGTGGGTGTATAGCCAGTTCATAACCAACTTAGAGATATCTCTCTGGGCAGGAGCCACCACGGGACCGGGCCTTAGTGGACCACGAGAATGTCATCAGTTGTCCCCACCTGGGTGCCAGCACCAAGGAGGCCCAGAGCCGCTGTGGGGAGGAAATCGCAGTCCAGTTTGTGGACATGGTGAAGGGGAAATCTCTAACAGGGGTCGTAAGTATCTCAACATGAGACTGGGGCCTGGAGTCTGGGAAGAGAGAAAAGACACAGACAAAGCATCTGGGGTGGACAGGTTCAGTCCTGGGAACTGAAGAGTTGGAACCTGTACTTGTGTAGGGCGCTTGGGATAGATGGACCGAGCAGCCCTTCAGTAGTCTTGATAGCTAAGACCTTGGAGCTGAGAGTCTGGTTTTGAGCTGTTACATTGTAGCCTTGCTGGGAGTCTGGCTCTGAGCTGTTCCAGTGTAGCCTTGCTGGGAATCTGGCTCTGATCTGTTCTAGTGTAGCCTTGCTGGGAGTCTGGCTCTGAGCTGTTCTAGTGTAGCCTTGCTGGGAGTCTGGCTCTGAGCTGTTCCAGTGTAGCCTTGCTGGGAGTCTGGCTCTGAGCTGTTCCAGTGTAGCCTTGCTGGGAGTCTGGCTCTGATCTGTTCTAGTGTAGCCTTGCTGGGAGTCTGGCTCTGATCTGTTCCAGTGTAGCCTTGCTGGGAGTCTGGCTCTGAGCTGTTCCAGTGTAGCCTTGCTGGGAGTCTG
>NW_022196898.1:46044268-46061278 GCF_008632895.1 Mastomys coucha | reverse complement strand
GCTCTGAGCTGTTCCAGTGTAGCCTTGCTGGGAGTCTGGCTCTGAGCTGTTCTAGTGTAGCCTTGCTGCAGAGATTGTGACCCTTCCTGGGCTCAGCCACCAGAAAGAAAAGGCTCCTTTGTTGTCCACATGCTTTGGGAATGGGGAGGTGTTGCTAGGGTGATAGAGTGAGGCCGTGTGTGTGTGTGTGTGTGTGTGTGTGTGTGTGTGTGTGTGTGTAGGGGTGGGGGAGGCGGGTGTGTACTAGACATTCTTTGCATCATGTCCTCAGTCAGAACTCACCCCACTTTCTCGGTGAACCTTCCCCTGTTAGTTGCCCCCTTACTTAGTCTGGGGAATACCAGATTCCCTCACATTCCGGCCCCAGTCCTTCCTAGGGGCTTGCTACCTCCTTCAATGCTTTCTGAACCCTTGCAGCTCTGCCTCAGTTTTTTGCTACCCATGATTGTGTTGATTACTTTTGGTTTGGTTTGGTTTGGGTTTTTTTGTTTGTTTGTTCTGAGGCAGGGTCTCACTATGTAGCCCTGGCGTCAGACCCAAATCCCTCTACCTCCAGAGTGCTGGGATTAAAGGTGTGCCCTGTCACACTCACTGTCCACATCTTATACAATATGATGGGTCTATTATCTTGTTAAAGCTGAATTGTAAGTTCACTGAAGTCAGAAAAGCCGTCTTTTAAGTTTCTCTGCAGCCTATGTGAATGACCACCAAGCAAGTACTCTGCAAAATTCAGTGGATCCGACTCACAGCTTGGAAATAGTCACTGGTCGGGTTCAGTCAGCCCTCCTTCTTCCATTTAGATAGCTCAGTTCTCTGTCTTAGGACAGTTAGGATACCTTTTGGTCTGTGGTAATGAGGGGCCTCTTTGAGGGCCACATGTGGTATGAGAGCCTGCAGAGCCTGTGGTGACCGTATGGCATTGACCTGTCTGTCCTCTCTCTCCTCTGCACACTGTGTTGGCTCCTTGAGACCAGACCACATTTTCCTGTTCATCTGTCCTCCCAGTGAGTTTTTGGGCAGGAGACCTTGATGGGACTCCTAGCTGAGTTGTCCAACCAGAGAATGGAAGCCTAAATGAAACAGCCCCTCTCCTGTATCGGTAATGAACCCTGATAATGAACGTCCCCCATTTTGGGTAACCTGATAGAGCTTTTTCAAAGGCAGGCTTCTACACCCTCCCTGGGAAACCTGTGAGGTAGCCACCTGCCCTGGGGTGATGGTGAGATTCCCATGACTTCTTCACGAAAACTCGGTAGAGTGCAAAGACAGAGTGTTACCATCTTACATAAAATATGAAATTTCTAGGTCACAATAAACGTTAGCAAATCGAGCGAACCACCCCAAGCTACTAATAGCCTTTGGAAAGAGATGTTTTTGTTACAGGAGGACATCTCTCCCTAATCATTCTTGCATCTTCTCCAGTTCTCTGAGCAAGAGCATTAGGACAAGGCTGGTTTCCAGAGGCACAGGACTCTGCCAGGGCATCTTCCGATTTATTTCCAAGATGGACTACTGTGCATCCTTTTATTTCATGGACCCACAGTCAGCTAGCGCATCCCCAGACTGGGCTGTGTGGGCCCCACATACTGGACAAAAGTGAGATGTGCTGCAGTTTCTAAGCTAAGCACATCTGCTCTGAGTCCACCTCCTAGTCCTCTGCTTTTCCTTCCTTTGTCTCCTGTAGCTTTTAAAAGTAGCACTAAAGGCTTGTCTAGTGATATCTGAAAGCAATAATAGAAGCATTGGGTTTTTTTTTAAAAAAATTTATTTAATTTTATGTATTTGAGTACACTGTAGCTGTACAGATGGTTGTAAGCCATCATGTGGTGGCTGGGAATTGAATTCAGGACCTCTGCTCACTCTGGTCAACCCTGCTCTCTCCGGTCAGCCCCCATTGCTCTGGCCCAAAGATTTACTTATTATACATAAGTACATTGTAGCTGTCTTCAGACATGCCAGAAGAGGGCGTCAGTTCTCATTCCGGATGGTTGTGAGCCACCATGTGGTTGCTGGGATTTCATTCCGGATGGTTGTGAGCCACCATGTGGTTGCTGGGATTTGAACTCAGGACCTCTGAAAGAGCAGTCAGTGCTCTTACCCGCTGAGCCATCTCACCAGCCCCAGCATTGTTGTTTTTTTGTTTTGTTTCTCTCATCGCATAGCAGCTTATTTGAATTTCTTCATCAAGCCCAAGTTCTTGTTTGTTTGCCATTGGGGCAGGGGTTGGGCTTGTATTTAGAGACAGGGTTTTACTCTGATTCTACAGCTGGCCTGAGACACAGACAGAACCTCCTGCCTTGGCCTCCTTACTGCTCGAAATCACATGCAGGAGCCACCATACCCAGATTTAAAACCCAGGTTCCTAAGTAAATCCTTTTTGGATGGATTCTTTCTAAGTAGCCTCAAAGAAATTGTTAACACCTGACTTGGAGCCAGAGCATCTGCAAACACAAAAAGGAGTAAGAATTTTACCTCAGAACAAAGAAGCTCTGTTATTAGAGGTCCCCGGAAGGGGGAGGGAGGTATGTGCCTTGAGACTCTATACTTGGGATATACAGGGCCATTCTTCTTGGCCCTGGATACTCAATTTCCCAGCATGCCTCAGCATCTTGGCATTGGTGGATGTTTGAAGCATAATATAGTATATTCAGGCCTGCCTGGATGGGTTTATAAGTCATGGTAACTTGAGCATAGTGTTCAGTGACAAATGTGAACAGTCATTTAAAATAGTTGAAATAGAAAGTAAAATGAGCCAGATGTGGTGGCTCACTCTCACTCTTATAATCCTAGCACTCAGGAGTTAGGTAAAGCTAGTTTTGCTAGGCTAGACTATGGAGTGAGACCCACTCCCCACCCCCGCCCCGTCTCAAAACCAAATCAGAAAAAGCCAAATTAGATCACCATCCCCGAGAAGTGCCACTCTGCCTCCCCGCCTTCTGTGACTCCCATGTTTTACTATGCTGTCCAGACCCCTCTCTATCACACGAGAAGCCAACCTCCCCGAGGGGGTACCAGTACCAATGCTGCTCAGTGAAGGAAGCCAGGCTTCTTACGCCTGTTCTGGCCGTGTAGCATGGTTGAAGCTTTCTGCATCCCCATTGGGCTGTGCAGTACTTCTCACCTACAGGGACAAGGCCCTGTTCCCTGCCTGATGGTTGGTGGACATCATCATCCACCACCTTAGTTGCCTCTTCATGCCGAGCTGATTCTTGGCCACACAACACTGTTTCAGTTGTTCATTCGAGCAGGTGTGCCCTGATTTACTCCTCCTCTTTCTGCAGGTAAACGCTCAGGCCCTTACTAGTGCCTTCTCTCCACACACCAAACCTTGGATTGGTCTGGCAGAAGCATTGGGCACGTTGATGCATGCCTGGGCTGGCTCCCCGAAAGGGACCATCCAGGTGGTTACACAAGGTGAGCCTAGGTCTGGTCAGGTCCACAGGATGAGCCAGAGGCACTGCCTAGAGACAGGGAAGTGGGATGTGGACTTATCTCTGCTGGGTGTATCCAATGCTCACTGCAAATCTAGTGGCAGATTCAGGGGGCTTGGGTCCTGCTCTGGGTGTAGCTCACCCACTATGGAGGTGGACAAAGGAAGTGTATAAGTGGAATACAAGTTCCCTGGGAAAACTTATTTAATTGTCAGAGATAACATTTATGCAATGTTTTTAGCATACACATATTTCCCATGCAAGAGATGGAATATGTAGAGAGAATCTAAATTAGCCAGCAAAATTGTTTGGGTCTGATTCTGACCTGTAGTTACATGCAACTCTGCTTTCTTGGTATTGGGTCTACAATTCTGCAGATGGGGTCAGGTGGTCCCTTCATCCTATACAGAGCTATCTCTCCACCCCCTACTCCCAACCCCACCCCCCATCGCCTGTTTGGCATCCGACACATGGGGAGAAAATGTGAAGTTGGACAGGACAGGTAAAGCCCAAACACTGGCATTACCAGAGACAGGCAGAGCCAGGGGCTGCCATGTCCACTGGCCTGAGTATCCAGGCCCTGAGGAAGCATGCCAGGGGGGCTGTGGGCATGCAGTTACTTCAGTGGAAACCTATCTGCGTGTTTGCAGGGGTCTTGAGTTCCGGCCACTCGTGGCATCACACAGTTTCCCAAGTATCTTCCAGGAAGACAGGCAGGCCATGGTGGCCAGTTGAGTTGGTCTGCGTTTTGGAGGGGAGTTTCTCCAATTGGTTAAAGCTTCCTAGGTTTCTGGGCCTGGACCCAGATCTGTCCCAGCTGGCTCTCAGCACTTGAAAGCAGCCACAGTGCCCAGTGCAGCGTGCAGTTGGGGTTCCCAGGGCAACAAGGGCCTAGTCACTGAGAGTTAAGTGCCCGTGGCTCCCTGCCCCCTCCTGTGGTACCCAGTGAACAAAGATCTTCAGGGCAGCTCTCTGTGTCCCCAGGAACATCTCTGAAGAATGCCGGGACCTGCCTGAGCCCTGCAGTCATTGTTGGCCTTCTGAGAGAAGCATCGAAGCAGGCAGACGTGAACTTGGTGAACGCTAAGCTACTGGTGAAAGAGGCTGGCCTCAATGTGCGCCCCCCATCTTTGCTCTGAGCACTGCTCTGCCACCCCTCTTTTTTTTAATTTTTTTTTGAGACATTCTCACAGAACCCAGGTTGTCCTTGCACTCCCAGTCCTCCTGCTACTAACTCCCCCAGTGCCAGGATTATAGGCATGTGACCCGAGCCTCGCTCCATTCACTCGGGTTTGCTTCTTGCCATCCTCCCTGCCTACTGATGTGCTAGTCTTAATCCCTTCATCTGGAAAGGGAAAGAGCATATGTCTGGGCATTTCGGAGTGAGCTTATACTCATAAACATATTGTATGAATAGTGCAAAAATGTTCTGAATGGGGGGGTGTCCTCCCTTATGGGGCATATTGACTGTCCCAAGAAGCTAATGTCTGGGGGCATAATGCTCATGCCATTTGTCCCTAGCCCCAAATCACTGAACTGGTGAACCAGGCTAGATCACACACACACACACACACACACGCACACACACACACACACACACACGCACACACACACACACACACACACACACACAGGTGACTAGGCTGAAGGGAGAGAGAGTTCAGTTGTGTCTCTGCCTTCTCTCTGCAGGTCACCACATCCCACAGCCCTGGGGTCCCAGGGGAGCAGGGCAGTGGGGAATGTCTCCTGACTGTGGCCCTGGCAGGTGCTCCTTACCAAGCTGTGGGCTTGGTCCAGGGCACCACACCAATGCTGCAGGTGCTCAACGGAGCTGTCTTTAGGCCAGAGGTGCCACTACGCAGGGGCCAACCGCTGCTCATGTTCCGGGCTCAGCCCTCCGACCCTGTAATGCTGCCCACTATGATTGGTGAGAAGGCTTCTGAAGTAGAAATGCAGGGGGTTGGGGCGGGAGCGGAGGCTGGGGATGTCTTCCCTGGAATTGGGCCTTGGTGAGATGCTTCCTTTGGGCCTTTTTCTGCCTCAGGCATGTCTATATATTCCTCACAGAGGGTTTCTGAACTGTTTCTACAACATTAGGAAGAAATGACTGAGGCAGGGAAAGAGGCTTAGCTGAGATCACAGCAGCATGGGCAGAGGTGGGCAGAGTTCCCATTATCCTCAGCCTTTCCCCGCACACTGTATCCCCTTCATGGAGCTTCCTTCATGGACTTCCTATAGGTCCTAGTGGCCAGCTTAGCCACAGCAGTGTGTCAGAGCACCTCTTCTGGGGTGTGGTCCCAGTCTCCCCTGGGGCCTGGGCTGCTGAGGGTTCTGGGTCTTGGCAGAGGGTGTGTCCCCAGACTTTGGCGGGGGGGGGGGGGAGAGGGGGGCGTCTTATCCCGCCATCTTTGTTCGCTGCCCAGAGGGAGGTTCTCTGCTTTTCGTGCTTTCCTCTCTCCACCTCACCTGATGCTCACTGATGGCACTGAGGAGAGTCTGTAACGGAGGAAAGTCACCTGTCTTGCCATTTAAGCTCCATCCCCCTCCGGCCCCTCCCTCCTCCATGGAAGCCTGACTTCTCCGTGCTCCGGACCCTGCCCTCTCACCCCTTTCCTCAAGCACCATGCTAACCAGGGCTTTCCTCTCCTTCCAGGCCTCCTGGCAGAGGCGGGTGTACAGCTGCTGTCCTACCAAACCTCCAAGGTATCTGATGGAGAGACCTGGCACGTCATGGGCCTCTCCTCCCTGCTGCCCAGCCTGGAAGCATGGAAGCAGCATGTATCCGAGGCTTTCCAGTTCTGCTTCTGACCCTGGAGCTCAGCGGTCCCAGCGCCTCAGGCTCTTCTGAAGAACCCTCCCCCACTCCCCCCACCCCCGCTCACTGTGACCTATAGGGAGAGGGGATAGCAGAACCAGGGCATCTGCCTGAACTAATATCTAGTAAAGAATCTTAACTCCACCTGGTGTCTGTGTGGTTATTATCCTGAAAAGCCAGCAGAGGGCGCCCACGGGCTGCCTCTAGGTTTTGGCAGCTGACCAGCAGGGTATGTAGAGGAAGGTTGGGGTTAGAATACCTCAGCTTGTGGGGGGCCCTGAAGATAGCCCCTCCCTTCTGTTCTAAGGTTATCTAGAGGAGTTTCCACAGAAACGCCGCTAGTATTTCAGAACTCTTTCCTGTTAGGAGTGCACACTTAAGAGTAAAGCCTGGCACAGTGTAGGCCGGACCCTGGCTGGTGCTTTGCATTCAGAGAATTCAAAGATGGCCTTCCTCTACCAGAAGTCTTCTGGATGTGGCTAAATACGCAGGGCATATGCTGCAGCAGTGTAGAGGCTCTGGGTCTGGGGAGGAAGTAATTCGAGCAGACGACGGATATTGATGTTCCTAAGAAGTCAGTCACTTTGGACAGACTTTGCAAAGTGAGGAACAATGTTGACTTGGCAGCTGCGCACTGCAAGCTTAGCGTGAGTTGGACAGTGTTTTACACGACTTCCACCGAAGGTGGCAGAATGAACTCCATCTGAACGGCCAATGGTTGAGAGCTTTTGGCCCCCAGGAGTAGGGACAATTTCACTTCCAGCTTGCCTGCTGCGTCAAGCCACAGCGTCCACTTCTTGCAAGCACTGAACCCCAGCAAAGGCCTGCTGCCGTCTCAGCTGATCCTGGCCTTGCTGTAGCAGACCTTGAAAGCAATAGGCCTAGCCAGAGCAGAGGGTCTGACCTGGAACACAGTGGTCTGTCCTTGAGCGATGCTGGCTCTTCCATAAGAGGGATTGTTGAAAATATCTACACTTGATTGAGGGTTTCTACCCTGCCTTGAAGCATTCAGTTCCCAGATAAAAGACACAACTTTTATTATTTACAATAATCCTATATCAGCACTAGAACTGGGCAGATTATCTAATCTCAATACTATTAGAATCTACTTTCCTGTCGATAACTCTGAGTTATTACTATGTTTCATCTGGGCTTCTCTTAACTCCAATTGGCCAGCCCTCATGGCCATACTTTCTTGGCCTTTAACCCGTGACATCTTCCTACTCCCCACCTTTTCCCTTCTCTCCTCGTGGTCCCCTCTGGCCCCAAGCCCAGGAACCCAAGACCCCACCAATCTCTTCTGCCCAGCTATTGACTCTAGACATCGCCAATCAGGGAGAGCTTTTGGGGCAAGGCTACATGACAAGGCCTTGCATTGTAAATAAGAGGGTGGCAGTGTAAATAGAATGTGTGAGCACACTGGCTTCTCAGAGCGAGCAGGCAAGCCCCCTGCATACTCTCCAATGAGGTCCAGCATCTGCTTGCTGGGGATCCTGATAATGCACCACCCATTTTCATCTGGGAAAGAAGTTGCATTGTGCTCATGTGACCTCTGCTGAGGTCACACCTATAGTTGGAAAACAGGCCAGGGTGCATGATGTGTATTGTTAAACATTCAGGTAAAAAGTGACTTCCATTTTCCCACAAAGCACAGTGCATGCTAAGGTGCTCAGGACAATTCTAGAAGCTCCACACTGCCCTGACTTGGAAATGCTTTCACAGTCTAGGGTCATACGGGAGAGTATGGGGGCGTTTCTTTGCAGTAGTAGCCCTTGGCCAATCATATAACCTCCCACAAACCGAAAAAGCAAAATTGACTGGACCCCTCCCCCCAACATTGGAAGATGTCAAACCTAAGGTACCACCCACTCTAAGGAATGCTCTCCAGTTAGCTGCACTTGATCTAGAATTAGTTTTTATGAATGAATAATGACTTGCTTTCAAAGAATTCAAAGTGGACACCTGCACCTGCCGAGGTCCAGCCTCAGCGTGAGGAGGGTCCTGAGAAAGGTGGGAATGGGGACGGCACTGATTCAAGAATGACTCGGAGTCAGAGCAGATGCAAACTGCTAGCTCACATACTCTCTCTGTTCCCTGACGGGTCTCGGTATTCTTTATTCTTCAACTTCAGCTTAAGCTTAATCTTAATAACTAGAGAGACCAAACATAGTCTTTTATTTACTAAGGCTACACCATCCGGGCTTTGATCATTGTTAATGATTATCAAGAATTCTTAGATTTACATAAACTCTATGAGTCTGGATCAATAGTCCCCGTCCCCAGTCCTAAGAGCAGAATGGAGCACAAAGCAACAGCACGTTTCCTTATGGGTCCACACAGCCCGTTCTTCACAGGTAGCTGGGCAGAGCCCTTCCAGTTTTCTGTACAGAAGACAAGCAGTCTTTAGTAACTGCTTCCACGTAAGAATAGAAAAATAACAAACTACAAAATTTAAAATGATTCCTTACAAAGTTTTGAATCTATGTAAATAAAACAGTTAGCTCTCCAGGCACTGTTATCTCCAGTTCTTCAATCAGCTAGAAAAACAGAGTACTGACTTTCTACATGCTTCTACATCATCTTTTAATTCTCTAATCTTCATTTCCTTCTCCCAGCAATTCCATAGCCTCATGTACTCTCTTTCTAATACTATTTACTCCTAAATCATATACAAATTCCTATCTTTTGTATCCATGCCTTTCCTCCTGAGATCACTCTAACTCTCTATCCTTTATGTCCCCAAGTTCATCCTGGATAATCAGTACAGCAGTCATTGAACCAGAGGGTACATGTGTCTCCTCAAGACTCCAAATTCAAGGCCAAGTCTGGCAATGAGCTATGTCTATGAAGGACCATGCAGGCTTTTATGGCCCTTGTGGTTATGTTGTCTAGATCCTTTCCATGGCCCTAAAGGCCACGTGGAGGGCCTGTTCCTCTTGCTCCACAGTCTCATAACCACCTCCTTTCCTCATTCCCAAGAACTGCATCTGTCTCATTTACTAGGCTGTGATTAGCTCTGAGAAATAGGGAGAAGAATATTCCCCAGAAAGAAAGATTGAAAGTAGAGCAGTCAAGACAGCAGATCAACTGTGGGGCAACAGCGACCATCAGCACTTGTTGGTCATGGGATCTATGGCCTGGCGATGCTCCAGGGGCAGGAACACCTCTCCTTGTGCAACCATGCCAGACTCGGCACCCACAGTCTTGTAGGCATGGCTAAACACTGTAAAGATTCTCCTGGGTCTAGGGAAGAAGTCATTTGAGCAGAAGATGCTGGTGTCTGGGGAATCACTTTGGGTAGACTTTGTGAAGTGAAGAAAGGTGTTTGCCCTCAATCAGTGTCATTTGTAATAGTCTACCTTGTGGCATCCATTCCCTGTAAATTTTAGAGTGGAATTTCACTCTCAGGTATATAGACTGTGAGTCAGGACAATGTTGGAATGGCATTATAGAACTGGCCTTAAATGCTAACTCCTGGACAGTCAGTTTGAATGAAGAGTATCCCAGAGTGGCTAAAGGAGGACCTCCTCAGGCCTTATATAAAGGTTGATGAGGAAAAGAACAAGCGACCTGTGTGTGTGTGTGTGTATGTGTGTGTGTGTGTGTGTGTGTGTGTGTGTGTGTGTGTGTGTGTGTGATGGTGTGGAGTGGGTGGATAATGGTGGCCAGTGTGTTCTGCTTGTAAGCTGAGGTTGACCCCTCAGCTTCTGTGAGTTCACAGCAATCATTCACTTGACCAGCACCTTGACACAATTTTAAAATGCATTTTATTGAGGGATAGAACATATTCATGCCAAAGTGCACAAGCGGCTGAACTTGATTTCTTATAGTATGAACGGTGACCCCAAGTTTGGTAACAAGAGGACACTTGCAGGCACTGGTTCTCTCTTATCATGTGGGTCCCAGGGGTGGAACTCAGGTTGTCAAGATCAGTAGCAGGTGCCTTCCTTAACTCACTGAGCATCTTCCCAGCACCATAGTGTTATTTTGAGATCATCTCTAGTTGAATCCATGACTCCTGGTAGAGCAAGACCAGGGCCCAACAATGGGACACAAAGAAGGGTCCTACCAAGACCCTGCAGAGAGTTCTTCACGGGTTCTGTGTCCCTGTCTTGAGCCAGGGGAACACTGGCTTCTCTTTCATGAAGACAGACACCACTGCAGTGACCTAAGAAGGGAGCATGGTCCTGCAAGAAATTCTGGAAAGATCCAGGGCCTCATGCACATGTGCATGCTGAGGAGGGGTTGGCGCTGGATTAGCTGCTCAACCTGGGCCTTGCTCGGGTCTACTAGTGGAGGTGGGACATGGCTGTCACCTCGTTTCATGTGTGTGTCTGAGGCTCTTCAGCCAGCTGTCTTCCCTGAAGGTTCAACAGAACCTCTTTCCAGAGCTTTTTCTAAAAGAAGGACCAGAACCCCTTGTCCTTCCTATCCGTCCCCTGCCCTCCTTCCTCCCCTTTTCTTGTGTTCAACTCTCATGTTCCTAAACCATTGCTGTTTTATGAGGACCCTGGAAAAGCTGTGTTCTCTTTACCTGAAATAGAGAGTATTCTACTTCTGCCTCATCCCTTTTGGGTTTGTTGTTTCTGTTGTTGTTCTTCAGGACAGTTTCTCGTTATAGCCTTGGTTGTCCTGGAACTTGCTCTATAGCCCAGGTTGGCCTCAAGTTCACAGGTATCAGCTTGTCTCTGTCTTCCAAGTGCTGTGATTAAAGGTGTGTGTGCCACTACCACCACCTTTTGTTTTGGTAAGGTCTCCTAGCATAACCCAGGTTGGCCTTGAACTCAGCCCTGCCTCAGTTTCCCAAGTGCTGAGATTTCAGATGTGCATGATCATACCTGGCCAACCTTATGGATTTTGCTTTACATTTAGTCTAGGGAGTACTGACCACCTATGCCAAGGGGTTGGGGTGGGGGAGCATCAATCTACTGAGCACCTATTGGCCCGGTCTGGATATGATGTCTGTAGGACAGAGAAGCAAGCAGTGGGGTGCTCTGTGCCACTGTCTTTATTTGCCTTGTATCTGCCACAGTCCTAGGTAGAACTGGCCAGAATTGTGGAGAATTAATGGGTTGGTGAGGTGAGTGTCCAGCCCTCTGAGTAGGTCTTGCCTTCTAGAAAATACAAGTCATTTCTTCTCTCGTTTTTAATTGCTGTATATTATTTTAGAACAAGATACAAAATTTAGAAATTCTCAAGAAACTTTAAGAAAGGAGCATAAACTATAGTAGCCCAGAGTCAGATAATAAGCTGTAACGAATGGCTGGTCTGCCTGGCTATGGGGAAAGAGCCGCATCCCTGCAGGTCAGCGACTCCCCATTCTTTCATCTCACTCTTCACAGGGGAGCTCTGGTCCACAGCAGCGTGAGCCTATGGTGCTGATTTCTGTCAGGGAGAGTCACCCAGGGTTCACAGAGGGAAGCCCTTCACCATAGAGCAGATCCTATGGGGCTACTGTGTATTACTGTGTATACTGTGTATAGTATCCACACACTATTACGACTGTGGGTGGAATTTTAAGCAGACGCTGTTTGGGTAGCAGCTCTGCTCACATTCTTTCCCGGGGAATTGTTGCATGGATCTGTAGAGAGGAGAAACAGATTCAGTCATCCCTTGCCCTGGGGTTCCCCAGCCCCCAGGTCTTACTCCTTGCAGGAGGAGGCATAGCTATGCATATAACACACACACGCACACGCACATGCACACAAGCACACATGCACGCGCACGCGCACACACACACACACACACACACACACACCCCACATTCTATGAGATCCTGGTACCCTCGCTGCCTGCCCAGCTCCAAGCCTAGGGAACCTATTATCCAGTGTTACAGAAGCCAAGGCTGGGAGGGAGACAGGCAAGCAGGACCCTGTCACATGCTCTGCTTGTGATGAGAGAGCAGGGTGGGCTTGCTGAACAGTGGCTCCATAGACTACTGTATAGACATAAACTAAACACTCCATGTCACCTTCAGCCTTGGTGCTCTCGATTCAATGAGAACAGCTCAGGAGCCCTGTTCCCGCTTTCTGGCGTGATGCCGTCCGGCTCTTAGGAAACAAAGGGCTGAAACTGGAAATCATCTTTCAAAAATCTAATTTTTTTCTCTTGTCTGCTTTTTGTTTGTTTGGTTTGGTTTGGTTGGTTTGTTTATTTATTTGTTCTTGTTAAGACAAGGTCTCCTGTACTCCTGGCTAGTCTAGAACTCACTATGTAACCCAGGCTGGCCTCAAATGTGATTCTCCTGCCCCAGCTTTCTAATTGTTGTGAATATAGGTATGAGCTATTATCTCTCTGCACCGTGTGACTCACCTAGCTCGATGGATTTAAAGGCCCCGCTGCTTTGCCCCTAACCTACCCCTAAGAACCATACTTCAAGCAAGTCTCCTTGGTAGCCCACTGACCTGGACTCTCACCCTCATCCCGCATTTTTGGCTGGTCAACTCTCATTGCTTTGCCTTATCCCTAACACTGGCTCCTGCACTTGAGCATCCTCACAAAGAGGGCCAGGTAGCTGAGACTGTTCCATTGGCTGGGGACCATGGTTAGCACCCCGTCTTGTACTCGGCCTGTGCCTCTCCTTTGTTTGTGGGCATCTCTCCTTCCTTTCCTTGCCCTGTCTCGGCTATACCTTTTTCACCTTCCTCATTCATTTAGCATGGGGACTCTACTGAGATTTGGGGACTGTAAAAGAAATTGCTCCCTGCACTTCCCTCGTGCTTATCTACTGGGCAGATGTGCCACAACAGACATCCGCATTCAGGAATTACAAACTTGCACTTCTGAACCCTTGACTTTCCTTAAAGAAGTGCTGTAAGGAATCCTTCCATGCCTTCTCCCCTCCCCTCCCAAGTTCTCTTCTTCTCTCCCTACCCTCATCCTGACTAATTTCCCAAGCTTCACTGCCTCTCCCCAAGAGGAATTTTGTGACAGGAGAACTGTCACATGGCCACTGCCCACCTTAAAGCTCCCTCCAACCCAGGCCCTCAAACCACCCAGCACCCTTAGGAATCTCTGCCCAGCTCCAAAGTGCACAGCCCCGAAACTATTGGTCTTTGTCACCAAGCTCATTGTTTTGGAACAATGTGCCACAGTTTCTGCCGCCCTGCTTTCTCTTGTGGGTTCAGATTTAGCTTCCCTCAAGCTTCTAGGGGACTTAAAGACACAAAGAAGTCTGACTTTCACCGTCCAGATCTCTAAGACAGAGACTCTCTCCCACTTGGGCTCTGGAGTGCTCATAGTTTGCAACGCCCCCATGAGCACTTTCTAAGCTATGGCCTCATCTGATGTGATTAAAGACTCAGAACTGCATCCGCTACTCAGAGGAAGTGACCAGGCCTTTGTAACCCTAACCCAACCCTACAAACGCCCTCACCTCCATTAGACGGGACACCGGGCATACTTCCTGCGATGCATCTCATCCACTCGTTCAAGGTACCAAGTACCTGGGAAGAGGTTGCTTGTGTCTCCAGGTGGAGAGAAGTTCACTGCGGGGCAAGAAAAAAAAAAGCAGCACTTACCAAAGAAGGATATGGGCGTGCACGGAAGAACAAGGTAATAAGAATGCCTACAGACTCAAGTAAAGCACTTCAGCTACATCGCCTGGGACTGTAAATCACCTGCAATATACTGTACAGGACCATATAGAAGGACCAGAGGAGCTGGCATCTTGGGTCTGGTACTTGAGGCCTGCCCGACGGCTAGAACTTGTACTGTATGAGGGACTATGGCGATAGCTCAGTTGGTCAAGCCCTTGTCTCATAAGCATTTCTCTCAATCTCATCTCACAACAATTGTGACCCTGGCCCATTACATTCTGGTTGTCTGATGAGCCCCTGGCTCCAAGGTACAGGCATGAAGTCCAGGGTAAATTGCTTTCTTCTCTCTTCCTGTCCCCTCCTTTTCTTACCCTTGTGGTAAAATTGCTCTCTCTGATTCATTATTTCTGTGAATTCTTCAGGGGACATGCGTCTCCGGGAGTCTAGACGTTTGGGCAGATCTGACACACTAGACACCAGCTTCTCCAGAGGGGATCCTGGGAGGCAAAAGCAAGATCGTTACGCCTTCCTGTGGTCATTATCACTGGGGTTAATAGGCAGTCGGGGTCTGGAGGCTGACCCCACGTGGTCCTTAGATCATAGTAGTCATTACAACAGTCAACAGGTACTTACTGGATAGCTCAGATCCATCAGCTTCTCTTTAGGCAGCTGAGCCAGACTATGACCTCTGACCTCTTCTAACTGATTTCTTTGTATCTGTCTACCTTTGCCACAGCTGAGGAAGTGTTCACACCTCATGCAGTGGCATTTGGGCTCTGCTTTCCCCCACCCTTCCCTATGGCCAGCGGATCCCGAGAGGAGAAAGTGGAAGGCAGGAAGGCAGTGGGTAATGGAGACCTCAGGTGATGGGTAAGTGCTTTAAGAAAGGAGGCAGGCTTCGCTGAACAGTTTGTTTAACGAGGGGGGGAACAAAAGCTATTTAAACCTTTGGGGGCATGCGTAGAGGTTTTTCGGTACATCATTGGCCAGGGCTAAGGTGCTAGGAATGCCTTATTTGCATGAAGAGGAATTCCAGCTGCTTGCTAGACATGACTTTATAAGGAGAAGGGGAGTTTAACCCAGCAGCAACTACGTGACCTCCTCTGGTGGGGGAAAGGTGGGGGCTCAGGACTATGTGCTCTGGGACATGCAGGGACATGCAGGCCTGGGTCAGGGAAGGGAGTGGTCCTCACTCCTACCGCTCTTGAAGCAAGGTTTCTGGGGTTGGACACAACTTGATCCCACTCTTGCTCTGTACCAGCTTCTCCTGGTTCTGCCGTACCCTGGCCCCACAATGCAGGGGTTTTCTTTGCTCGTATTCACAATTTAGTTCTGTCAAGGCAGCTACCTCAGCCAAGATGAAGCACAAGGTAGCTTCTTTCACCAAATGACCCTTGTTCAGGAGTACCTGATATGAGAGGAGACTCACCTGGGGAAGCATCTTTGGACACTCGAAATGAAAAGAAACTTGCTGCTAAGCCTGAGCCGTAGGAGAAGGCTCCAATCCTGGAGCCAGCCAGTTCTTGGGCAGAGTGGCTGCCGGTGGGGGAGAAAAGCCACGTCAGCGTTGTATTCTGTATTTCTGGTAAAGCTCCTACGTGATAGTCTAATCTCACCCCTGTCCACCTTATGCAACTAGAAATGTGCCTCATGCACTCTTCACAAACAGGGACCTTTGGTAGAATTCAAAGATAGGTGGAATCCAGATACGGGAGCAGAAGTAAGAAGTTCTGCCAAAGGGAGAGCAGACACAGCTCAAATCATGAAGGCAGAACTGTGAGGGAAGATGCTTCTAGGTGTAGTCAGGAGGTTAAACCAGTGGACTCGCCCCCAGGGCTCCCAAGCTACTACATTGGTTCAGCTTTCGTGTGCTGCATACCTTCGAGTGAGCATATGCGTGTGCATGTGAAGTACCTATGTAGCCCAGGCTGGCCTTGAATTCTGCAGTCCCTCTACCTCAGCCACCATAGTTCTGGGATTGCAGGCATTTGCCTGACACCCATACCTTTGACTCAAATTTCTGAGCATTCCCTCCCTCAGTAATTTGACCAAGTTCACCTATACGTGTCTTTTCTATATAATATGCAGTATTTCCTTATACGCGTCACAAAACAGGAGAAGCAGTCAAAGTAATAGCAGTTGAGCATTTTTCTGAGCACTATAATTTAAGGCAATTTTCATGGAGACCTGCCATAGTTAATTATTCTCTGTACTCTGACCAGTAGTTAATCTCTATATTGATCGCTATCCACTGGGGGAACAAGCTTCTCTGGTCAGGGGTGGGCTTTACTAACCCATGAGTATAAGGATAGATATTTAGAAGGCAGTTTGATACTGTGTCTACTTAGCAAAGTTAACAGTAGTTTGTCAGTTTGTCCTCTAGAGCCTATGACCTACCCACCCATTTGTCCTTGGGCGGGTTTACAATATCAGGCATTAATTCCCTTCTATAGAGCTGGCCTAGATCCAATTAGAAAGATGTGGTCACTCTGATAACATTTGTGTCACTGTTGCACAGGCACTCAAGGCATAGATGAGACCATGCCTATATCACACACACACACATTCAATGCATAGATGAGACTACATCTACATCACACACACATACCCAATGCATAGATGAGGCCAGATCTATATCACATACATACACCCAATGCATAGATGAGACTACATCTATATAACACACACACACCCAATGCATAGATGAGACTACATCTATATAACACACACATACCCAATGCATAGATGAGACTACATTTATATCACACACACACACAATGTATAGATGAGACTACATCTATATCACACACATACACCCAATGCATAGATGAAACTGCATCTATATAACACACATATCCAAAGTTCAGGGAACATTACAGAAGAGAGGGAAGAAAGACTGTAAGATTCAGAAATCAGGTGGGCTGCTGCAAAATAGCATCTCCTGGACATGGTCTTTGTGCTCATGAACTCCCAGCCGGATGGTTCCCTGCATAAGGTCAAGCCAGTCAACATTCCCAAATGGGTAGAGAAAAGGCTTCTGATGCCTCACCCGTAAGTGGGAAGCTGTTTGTAGTTGATGGCTGCAGAAGGAGGGGAGCCAGTTTTCTTTAGGGGTGTGGCCCATGGTAGGTTGCTCTGTTCCAGTCAATATCCCTATACTCTTGTGATATAGGAAGTACTAATTGGTATCATGGGTTATTAAGAAGAAGAAAAAGAATAAGAGGAG